>NW_027185593.1:1882367-1941688 GCF_028583685.1 Petaurus breviceps papuanus | reverse complement strand
TCTCTCTCTCTCTCTCTCTCTCTCTCTCTCTCTCTCTCTCTCTCTCTCTGTCTCTCTCTCATTTTCACACATACACTCTTAGACACATACTCTTTTCTCTCTCTCTCACACACACACACACACACACTAATTGCAAGGTAATTGTGAGCTGGAAGGTAGCTGCAGTGGTAGCTGGAAGGACTCGGGAAAGGCTTCATGGAGGAGGTAACACCAGAGTCAAGGGTATGCAGTGATCCACACCCATAGTCCCTCACCTCTGCAGAAAAGGAAGGAATTATGTATTCAAACTCAGTCATTCTAATTGTATCACGTTAACTTCTGGTTTTTCTTTTTAGTCGATAACTTACTGATGATGGCAGGAGCATTTGTAATTTCTGTACAGATTTGGGAAGGTGTTTTTTGTATACAGGTGTGTTTGCAAGATCCTCACAACAATCCTATGGCTCAGGCATTACAGGTGGTATTAGCCCCCATTTTGTTGTTGTTGGTCAGTTGGTTTTAGTCATTGTGCAATCCTTCATGACCTCATTTGGGATTTCCTGGGCACTGGCATGGTTTACTGTTTCCTTCTCCAGCTGAGGCAAATAGAGTTGTAACTTTTCTGGAGTTACACAACTAGTAAGTGTCTGAGGCTGGATTTAAACTCATGTCTTCCTAATGTCTGGCCACTGAGCCACCAGCTGCCTCCAGACCTCATTTTACAGATAAGGAAACTGAGGCTCAGATAGGCCAAGGGACCCATCCCTTGTCGTTCTGCTAGTAAATGTCCCCACCAATGAAATATGTGCTAGCCTCTGGGATGGAAGATAAAGATATCTTTGCTTTCAACAGACATTTATTAGTCCATAACTGAGACATGGTCCCTCCCCTCATGGAGCTTATGTTCTAGTAGGGGAGACAGACCAATATAATTCAGTTTCCAGTGTGATCACAGAAGGTGGCCTGATATGTTAGAGAAAAGGCTGAATCTAAAGTCAGGAGCACCTGCATCTTGTCATTCCTTTGGAGCCTAGCCCTGGGCAAGTGACTCAGCCCTCAGGGCCCCCCAGCTTCTTAAAACTTGATGGAAAACAGAATGCAAAAAGTATTTCGCACTCTCCCATGTGCCGGCCTTTGGAGATACAGATCGAAAAGTCCTCTAGTCTTTGCCTTCCAGGATAAGGGGAAACAATACAATATAGGAAGGCTGGGGCATGGGGCAGATGGGCAGGTCCAGCAGACCTTTGGATAGGAGACAAAGCCTGAGGGGCCTTGAGGTATAGCCGCCAGTAGGATAATAATGGCTGGGTTTTGGGAGGGTGTAGTGGTGGAGTAGGTGGTGAGATCCCACGGACCTTCAGGGGCAGCACCAGGGTAGATAATAAGACCTGGTGGTCTTCTATCTTTAACAGAAGTAACCTGTGTTCACCCCAGGGGCATGAGCAGCCACGTCCAACTGCTGACCCTTAGGAAGCGGTAGTAGGCTGAATGGTCAGAATGGAGCAGGGCTCTGGGTAAAGATGAGAGAGGGGAGGGTGTGAATACGCCTCTGGCCAGGTAGGGCCATCCAAATCCAGCACCAGGTGGGAGTGAGCAGTGGTGGCCAGGGAAAGGTTCCTCTCAGTCATTACTCCTGCTAAGTTTATAGACCAGCTCTTGATGATTATTTTTGGTGGAAGGAATTCCCTTACAAGGAGCTCCCCATGCTCATGAAATAACAGATCCTTGGCATATTTGTGGCTAATTTCTGCAGAAATGGGGTACAGAGCACCCCAAGAGCTGAGGAGGGGGAGAGATGACTTCCAGGTCTTACAGAGTGGGGATGGTTCATGGAGGCAGTAACATGGAAAGGATGTAACAGGTGGTGATATGAACCCTGAGCCCAAGAAAGAAAAGAAGGGTCACAAGAATGATGGGGTGGCGTTCTGGGACTATTAGTAAAAACCCACGTGTGCAGAATGCTTTGAGGGTAACCAGGTGCTTTCCATACATTGCCCTTTGGAGCAAGGTGACCACCCTGCCAGGTGGGTACCGTTGTTACCCCCAGTTTAGAGATGAGTTAAACTGAGGCTGAGAGTTTTCTGTGACTTGCCCAGATCACATAGACAGGAAGTGTCACAGGTAGGCTTTGAGTCCTACTATTCCTAATGTCCAGTCTGGTCCAGGCCATGGTGTAGCCAGCTCCCCCACACTCAGAGGCTATGTGCCTGAGTGCCCAGAGCTCCTGTGTTCATTGCGTGGACCCAGACCAATGCTGCTTTACTCTTGGGTGCCAGCTGACCAATGACCAGCCAGATCAGACAGGGCTGTGGGACTGGTTGACCTGGTTGCAATCCACATTTTCTGCCCCCTTAGCTCCCTCCCCCTCCTTTAAAAATGGGGCCAGTCCTTATGCTGGCAGCCGGTTTCCTTAAGGGCCGTGTCCAGCTATGGCAACGGTGAATCCAACTGCCATTTGATGCTTATCAGCAGAGCAATAAATGTTCATGCTCAGAACGCTCTGATCTTGCCTCCTACCCTGCCCGCCCTGCCCAGATGCCCGCCTGACCCGATGGGAAGATTCACTCCCAACCACAGTCAGTACCTGAAGTAACAGAACCCAGGAGTCACTCAGACAGGGGCTTCCTTACCCCAGTCCCTCTTAGCAGCAACTTGGGGAAGGCCAGAGGTGATTTAGCAGATGGAGAAATTATGGCCCAAACTGGGGAAGCATTCCTGCTGAAGTGAGTGTGAGTCCTGGCTAGAATTGGAAACCCAAAATCTCAGCCGGAAATGAACAAAAAGAGCCTCTAGTCCCACCTGGCCTTGAATAGGATTCCCCTCCAGAGATAGAAAGTCCCATAGATCGCTGTGCCTAGAGTCAGGAGGACCTGAGTTCAAATCCAGTCTCAGCCACTTCCTGGCTGTGGGACCCTGGGCAAGTCACATAACTACTTTCAGACTCAGTTTCCTCATCTCTAAAATGAGAACGGTAATGGCACCTGCCTGCAACAGTGGGTTAAGATAATAACTAAAGAAAGCCCTTTTCAGATCTTCAGACGCTGTATATAAATAACCATCTCTGGCTTTCTCCCCAGGTTGCCACTGGATGACATAGCCTTGAATCTAGCTAGCCAATGTGCTTGCCTCATCCTCCATTAAAGCCCTCCCCCTGTTTGGGTTAAAGAATGTGTCTCAGAAGATCGTTACTTATTATTATTTATAATATTATAGTATTATTACTTATTGTTATTTACTTATTAGTAAAGGAGCTTATAGTGGATTGGGGGGGTACTGCCTTGGGAGATCATCAGATCAGTATTGAGCCTCTGCTAGAAAGAGTATATTGTAGGTGCCTAATAAGTGTTTGCTGAGCTACGTTGTCCAAGGGATTCCTGTTCCCAGACAGGTTGGACAAGATGCCTTCTGACTGTAAGATCTGCCGCTGACCTCTCAGGGCTAGATTCCTAATCTGTAAAATGAGGAATTTGGACTAGGTGACTTCTGCGCTTCCTTGGAAGGTTCAGCATGGTGATTCCCCAGGACAGCCCAGGCCACTTGGAGACAGCGCTGGTGGCTGGTGAATTTTCCCTTCCATTGGGCTGGAGAATCTGTCCCATCAGCAATGGCTTCCACCCACTATTCTTAGTTCTTCTCTCTGGGGCCTAGAAGAGCAGTCTTACTAATCCTTCTAACACTGCAAGATAGAAATCATGTATGGTACACCCCCCACACACACACACCCCCAGCCCAGGCTGAGCATGCCCAGTTCCTTCAGCTGGTCCAGGTTCCCAAAGAGAGCCGCTTCTCTACCTTCCCCAAACATAGGAGATACTGTGCTGGAGTCACCCCATTTGAATGACCCTGGGGTAAGGCATTTAACCACACTCAGTCTTTCAGTTTACTTGTCTGTAAAATGGGTGCAGCAATAGCACCTACCTCCCAGGGTGGTTAAACAAGATAATATATACGTGAAGTGCTCTATTCCCAGCCTTCCAGCTCTTTTTAGATGTTAGCCTTTGTTCTTTTTCCTAGTAACCACCCTCCCAGCCTAGCCCAGAGGATGAGTAAAGCATGTGAAGCTGGGCCAGGTGTGTCCCAGAGGCCGCGGGTTATCAGATGCTGGCCAGCCTCATCACTCTGGAGGCTGGGACGGTACACTCCTCTCTGATCCTCCCTCCTAGGGAAGCCGCACCCCTCGCCCCTCACCCCTCACCCCTCGGAAATTATTTTACGTCTTGATCCTGCAAGTGAAGCTGTATTTACATTGCTGTCTTCCAGAGAGACACTCATATGGCCAATAAATTTGTTATCCTCAAGCAGCAAAGGGACCATATCAAATACTTCTCCCTCCTCCGCACCCCTAAGTGTGCCTTGAGTCGGGGTTTGGGGGATGGATTCAAGGAGGACCTGAGGAAGGAGAGGTCCCAGGACAAGTTCCCTTTCTGGGAACTTTCTCCCCCCTCCTTCCTTGATCTTGTGCACTTTTGGTACAGGGGGGAGGTCTCATTGCCTCAGAATCCACAGTAGTAGCAGCAAAACTTCCTTTTCAAGGCACATAGGTTTACAAAGTGCTTTCCTCATGTTAGCTCTGGGGGAGATTGGTAGTGGTAGTATATTATCTACTATTACTATTCTCACTGCCACTGCCACTGGTACTAATGATAATTATCACATTTATATAGTGCTTTAAGGTTTGCAAAGTGCTTTACAAGTATTATCTCATTAGTTCCTCACAACAAACCCTGAGGGGGAGGTGTCATTATTAGCCCCATTTTACAAATGAGGAAAATGAGGCAGGCAGCAGTTTAGTGACTTGCCCAGGGTCACAAAGCATATAATTGTGGAACTCATATCTCCCTGACTTCAGGCCTTGAGTGTTTGAGATTTGCTGTCTCCATTTTTATAGATGAGGAAACTGAGACTCCGACATGAGTCTTACTCAAGGCCGCACAGTTAGCAGCTGGAGGAGCCAGACCTCCATTCTTCAGAGTTATGGTTTTTCTGTCAGGCTGTCGGCCCTCAACCGGTGTGTAATCTCCCTAAGCATGGGAGCCCAGGACTCCCTCTCCCTAGCTGGTCTACACTGTGGGTCAGTGAGTGAATGGCAGATTGGACCAGTGGCTGGTTTTAACTTGTGGTTGCTTTGCCGTCATGGCACTGGGCTGAGTAGGCCAAGGGTACGTGGGGCAGTGAGGCTTGCTCTGACCTCAGCCCTGTACTGGGCCCCCACCCTACAAGGTGTGCGATCCAGTGGAAAGTGCTGACCTCAGAGTTAGAATTTGAATTCTAAGTTTGAATCCCAGTTCATCTTGCCACCAGGAAGGCCCGAATTCAAATTTAGTCTCAGGCCCTTATTGCCAGTGTGACTGGGGCAAGTCACTTCATCTCTAGCTTTCTGTCCCCTCATTTGCAAAATAAGGGATATAGTCTGGATGCCCTTGAAGGTTCCTTTCTGCTCTAAATCCTACCCCCTTCAGGGATAAGAAGAGAGGGGTGCCCTTGCTATGTGCCCTGGCACTCCTTATCTCACACTCTGCATACCCAGACTCCCACTTCTGCGTGCCCAGCCTTCTTCAGGGTACTGTGGGTGAGAAAGGAGGAGGCCCCGTGGCCTGTGCTTCTGGGGAGCTCCCCATCTGGTTATAGAGATAGGAATGATGATGATGGGGATAACACTCCCCCTTCTATACTTTAAGGTATTTAGAAAGTCCTTTCTTCCCCCACAGTGAGGCTGGTAGTACAAATATCATGATCTCCACTTTACATATGACCAAGCTAAGGTCACTAGATAATTTTACACAGCTGGTAAGGGTGAAACTGAGTGGTTTATAAGCCTTGAAATAATTAGAAGGCAACGGAAGGTTATATGCTGACCAAGTTCCAAACATATGGTACCACCCTGAGTGTCGTCTGAGGCCATATCATGGGATGGCTGGTGGCTTCCTGCCAGGAGGGGAGTCCTGAGCTGGGCATTGAAGGAGAGAGGGAAGCTGGGGGGGGGGGGGGGGGGGGGGAGTGGTGAGGATGTTCCAGACCATGGCTGGTAGGCATTGGCAGAGGGGTTTGAAATCCTATTTGCTTTGCATGAGCAAAGGTGAACATTTCCTGTGGTTTCACGGTTTTTGGTTTGTTTTCTCCTGCCTCTGCCCGGATAGATGGACAACCTAAGAAGGTGCGGAAGGTGCCTCCAGGACTCCCCTCTTCGGTGAGTAAGCCAGTCTTGGTGGCTGTGGGGAGGAGATCACAGGACCTGGGTATCTGTTACATAGGAAGTCCGTATTGGCGGGGAGGGGTCCTGCCACCATGCTTCCACCCCAGGAGATGCCCACACAGGGCCCTACTCCCAGGCCTCGGTCCTATTTAGCTGAGTGGTTAAATGTAGACCTGGAGTGTTACCATAAGTACCACCTTCTTCTGAGAACATCAGAGCATCATAATATCTATCAGAATATATAGGGAAGAACCCTAGAACCCAGGATGTCAGAGCCCTCGGAATGCATAACGTAAATTATTAGAGCTAAGACCTTAGAAATCATCCACTCCATTTTACAGATGAGAAAACTGAGGCCCAGAAAGGAGGAATAGCTCCATAGCAGTTTAGTCTTTATTATTGAGAGTCCTTCCCATTTGACATCTGGCCATAATGGAGCCTCTCCTTGCCTTCCCAGGGGAGCACCGGTTCTCTGACCTCTGGTCTGTGCACTGCCCAAAAGGTCCACTGTCTCCAGAGCCTAGGAGCCTTCCCTGGCCCTCTGTGATGGCCTCCCTCCTGGCAGGGATTCCTGGGGTATCTTCCAGCCATGCACACAGGGGTCCCACTAACAGGGGAGCAAAACAATTACTAGTGAATGATCTCACCGTGCCGTGCCTGTCCACGTTCCACAGCAGAGTTAACCTTGTGTGACCTGGGCCAACATGGTTGTCATAAAAGACCACTTTTTCTTGAGGTCTCCCTTCCATGTTTGTTAGCTCGTATAGATATGTCTGCTGGAGTGTCCAGTCCACATGTGGGCATATGACTGCAGCCCCTTGGCATGAATCACAGCCCACTGTGCCAGCTCAGGGCTCCAGGCAGTTGTCTCAGGACGGGTGGGGACCTCTGTCCTCCTCCTGAAGACTGTGGTGTAATGGAAAGATGGTTGGACTTAGGCTTAGATGATCAGAGGTCAAATCCTGGCTCTCCCCCAGCCCTAAGTGACTGCGTGACCACAAGCGAATCCCATGCCCATCTGTCACATGGTGGAGTATTTCTCAGGTGCCTTGCAGCTTGGACAGTTTACGAGTCCTGTTCTGAGGATGGGGGTTGCCATAGTCTCTTGCCATGTTCCCACTCCGATGTTTGGTCTCTCCCTCACCACCACCACCACCACCCTTCCCCCAACTACCATTTTATAGATAAGGAAATTGAGTCTCAGAGATAAAAGTGATTTGCCAGTGTGACAGAGCGAGTCATGGGTACAGCCAGGTATGAAACCTGGGCTCTCTGCCTCAAATCAGTCCCTTTTACTGCCTGTCCAGAGAACCAAAGAGGATCTGAGAATATCTTCTCTGGGAGTGTCCGCCACCATCTAGTCTGATGTCAGTTTCAGTCCCGGGTTGGGGGGGCAGGAGTTGAGTCCCAGACAAAGGAGCAGGTCTTATCCAGTGGCACACTGAAGGGCCAGTTTGTCATTTGGGAAAAAGAGCAGACTTTAGGTTACCTGGGGATTTGGGGGCGCAGGCTAAGGCAGAGAACAGAAGGAGTGGGAAAGGCAAGAGGGAAGAGTGGCCAAGGCCTGAAACCTGACTCTTCTACCCCCCTTGACACCCTTTCCTCCCACCCCCCACCCCAGAGAAGTCACTGGGCTTTGGAGGGAGGGAAGGGAGCACTGATGGTAGAGGAGAGGGGCTCTCCCCTGCCTCCCCCCACATCTGCACTTCAAGGAGCTTCCCAGTAGCACCACCAGCACACACACGCGCACACACACACACACACACGCACTCACTCCCCTTCTCCCCTCCCCAATCCCCCACCACCCCTCCCTTGCAGCACAGCTGCATGAAGCCTTGGCGGGGGGCCAGGGCCCGACAGATGGCACAGAGCTCTTAGACAGGCTCGGCTCTCCCAGCTCCCGCTATTTAATCAAATTATAGAAAAAGTCAATTTGCTGAATTCTTGTTCATTGTAGCCCTTCTCATTCCCTTCGTTTCTGGGCTCCTTGGTGTCACATATTCTACCCCCACCTCTCTGCCAGAGGAAAAGAGGCTTCATTTCCCCCTGTGCACCCAAACTGGCCCAGGCCTACACACCACCCACCTGAGGTCTCTTCCCTCTTCTTAAATCCCAGGTTTTGCATTCTTCCCTTACCAGCCACCTTGGAGAATCAACTCATTTTAAAGCCATCTAGGCCCCTAGAACACAGAATGTCAGAGCTAGGAAGGCCCTTAGAACTCAGGATGTCAGAACTGGGAGGGTCCTTAGAACAGAGAAAGTCATGCCTGAGAGAGACCTTATGTTGAACACTGAATGGCAGGACTGGGAGGAACTGTAGCAGTCACCTAGTCCCGTCTTATTTTACAGAAGGATAAATTGAACCCCCAGAAATGCAGTCGGGACCACCCCCAGGCCATCTGTCTAGCCAGGGGCATAGCCAGACTCAAGCCCAGGTTTCATGACTGCCAGCCCTGCTTTTGGTCCGTTGCATTTCAGATAAAAATGGTGGCAGGCTGGGTCCAGAGCTGGGATGACCTGGTTTCAGTTTGTGGAGGGAGAATGGGAATGTCTCAATTTCCTTATCTCTAAAGTAGAGGTGACACTTCACAATAGGCCTAATAGGTTTATGAGGAAAGGACCTCTTAGAGAAAAATGGACATTCCCATCATGATTGGGGAAGGGGTCCCAGGCCTAGTCCATGGGGTTGGATTTCAGAAATTCCCGACATAGACCCAGCTGGCCAAGGCCATCCTGACCCCATTGCTTCTCCTGGCCTCAGCCCAGCCTAGCTTCCTCTCCGCATCTGGCCGAGCCCAGGGGGAGTCCCAGGTCCAGCGGGTTGGCCAAGTCACTTTCATAGCCTTGATCAAAGGAGGAAGGAAAGAGAAACTTTGTGAATGGTTAGGCTGGAGGGTGGGGGGAGGAGTTCCTCAGCTGCTAGTCCCCAGGTACTGAACTAATCCCAGAGCATTCTCAAAGAAGGTGTCCTAAAAAGGGAGGAGGGGAGAAAGAAATCCTGTTCCCTTTCCCACCCCAACCCCCACCCTTTCCAAACAGAGACCACAAAAAAAATAAAAACCCAACCCACTATTAGCTTGCCCTTGCTGGGGCCTCTAAAACCTAAGTTACCATCTGCTGAAAATGTAACTGAATCTCAGTGTAAGGGATCTGGGCCACCCCAGCCCCCCCGCCCACAGCAGAAGGAGGCCCATGCAGGGGGACTCACTCCCATTCTCCCAAACTGGAGGGGCCTGGAGATGGGGGAGGGGCAATAAGGGAAGCAGGAATCCTGGGCCCCACCCAGGGCCTGCCTCTGTTCCCCACCCAGGTACTTGAAGGCTGGGGGCAGGAGAAGAGGCCAGAGGGGGCCTGCCAAGAGATCTTATGGGGGTCTTTATTCCTAACTTTTCTTGATCACACATCCCTTCTGGCTCAGTCAGCCCCCAGGGAGAGAAGGCAGACCACAAAGGGAGCTGATGGGAGAAGAGCCCTCTTGGGGCTTCAGGCCAAGCTGCTCATCCTTCCCTCCCCTTTCACTGCTGGCGCTCAAAGGGAACTTTAGAGAATAATCATTACTGCTGTTTTACTGGCATTTTAACACTCCTAAAGTGCTTTATCACTATTAAACCTTCATTGGAGGGTCGACAGGTGCTATTGGCCCCATTTTATAGCTGAGAGACTAGAGTGGAGGGAGGGAGCCATGCCTTAGAACCCAGGATGTCAGAGCTGGGAGGGCCCTTAGAACACTGGATGGCAGAGCTGGGAGGCACTTAGAGCACAGGATGGCAGATCCGGGAGGGCCCTTAGAACAGGAAATGTCACATTAGGAAACTGAAATTTAGAGTAGAAAAGTGACTTACAGCCATCCAATGAGTTGTACCACTACCAGGACTGGAACCCACGTTCCTGACTCCAGTCTTAGCAAGGTTTTGCCACAATACAGGCTCCTTTTGTAATCTCTCTCCTTCCATTTTTTTCTTTGCTTCCTTTCCATCTTTCTTCTTTCTCCCTTCCCTCCACTATTTCTTGCCCAAGGAAGTGGAGCTCTTTATCATCCCTCTCCCCAACAATCTCCCCAGACTCCTGAGGAACTTGTGGAAAAATTGAAAATCCTCCAGCTTGGGCCAAGGGGGAATCCAGGGGGTGGGAGAAGGCAACCCAGTAACCCTGTCTGTTTCCCTTGGTGAATGGCAAGTCTGTTGGCCCCAGAAACAGGGTTGGGAGTAGCATTTACATGGGCCTTTAAGGTTTGCAGAGAATACAAATGATCTTGTTGGAGCCCCTTAACAGCTCAGTGAGGTATAAATGCTATCATTGCCCTCATTTTCAGAAGAGGAAACTGAGGCTGAGAAAGGGTAAATGACTTGCCTGATGTCAATATCTTGGGCAAGATTCCAACTGGGCTATTCCAGTCCCCAGGTCTAGCCCTCTGCCCGCTGCACCTGCTGCCTGCCTCCTGAGGAGAAGGAGGGCTGGACATTTGGTACTTTTCCTTCTCATTGAATCTCTTCCTTGGCAGGTGTATCCCTCCAACTCAGGTGATGACTACAGCCGAGACCCCACGGGATACACTTCCTCCAAACCTGCCAGTACTGTGTACCCTGCAGCCTTCTACATGCCAGGTATGGTGCTGTGAGGTAGAGAGAGGAAGACACCCTGCTTTCCTAACTACCAAGCACATGTAGGGTCAGGCCTCGCTGCCCATCATGTGGGCTGGGAGCCAGGATACTGCTGTCTAGGAGATCAGGGCTTGCCTTTTGGGGGTACCCGTGGGAGTCAGCCTTCCCTTTGGGACTGGGCAGCCCTCAGTCCAGGATCCAGGTCATAGTTCTGTTGGGGATTAGGGCTCAGTCTAGCCTAGATCTAAAGGCTGCTGAGATGGGCTGTGAATCAGAAATGGCCCCAGGTAAAAAGTGTTGGAAAAGTAGGTAGATAAAAACATGGGGACCACCTTTGTAGGCCTGTAACTCTAATTCTACACGTTGCTCCCTTGACTTTGACCCTGTGCTCCCTGCAGATGGACTTCACAACTCAGCGGACCTATGGAGCCCATCAGGCACCATGAACCAGTCCAACTATGCGCCCCCCATGCTGGGCAGCTCCCCTTCCCCTCTCCCTCAGAGCGGCGGCTTCAGTAACTTACACCAGCATGAACGAATGGTAAGAGAAAATCCCTTGGAAAACTCTCCCCTCCCTGTGGTTACTGCCTGAAGCAAGCCTATGCAGGGGGGATAGCGGAATGTAACCCCTGCCTTAAAGAAAATGCCTTCCCATTCCCCAGGGAGTCCCTGAACAGATTAGAAAACTGCCCCTAAGGCTTAGGAGCTTGGTCTCTGTCTGGCTTTAGCCATCTGACCCCTCTCTCCTTCTCCCTCCGCTTCTGCGGCGGCCTTCCTAAGAACTACCAGATGCATTCAGGGGAAGTCAATGGTGGAATCCCGTCAGTGTCTGGATTCTCCTCCACCACCGCTCCCTATGGCAGCGTCTCAAGCCACACACCACCAATCAGCGGGACAGACAGCATCATGGGTAGGTACCGCTTTGTTCCTACCACTGGATTTTCCTTCTCCTACCTGGCTCATTCTTATATTCCCCAGCTTAAGTGGATCCAGGATGAAGCAGAATATTTTAAATGTCTGATGCCAGGGGTGGGAGCCAGGGGCATCGATCAGGATCTGGGTGCTAGTCCCAGGTGTGCTGCTGTCTGGCTCACTGTGTGACCCTGTCCCCTTTAAGCTGAGTCAGCAGAGTAGAGGAAGGCAGACTTGGGCTTAGGTATCAAGGGACTAGGTTCCTCTTCCCTCTTGGTCATGGCTGTCTGATAGTGGACATGTCCAGTGCCTTCATCTCTCTGAGGTGTCCTGAGGGCCTTCCCAGCTCTGACATTATGGGCTCTGAGGTCCCTCCCAGTTCTGACATTCTATGTTCTAAAGGCCCTCCCAGCTCTGACATCCTGTGTTCTAAGGACCCTCCCAGCTCTGACATCCTGGGTTCTGAGTCTCCCAGCCCTGACATCCTGTGTTTTAAGGACCCTACCAGCTCTGACATTCTCTGTTCTAAGGGCCCTCCCAGCTCTGACATCCTGTGTTCTAAGGACCCTACCAGCTCTGACATTCTCTATTCTAAGGGCCTTCCCAGCTCTGACATCCTGTGTTCTAAGGGTCGTCCCAGCCCTGACATCCTGTGTTCTAAGGATTCTCCCAGCTCTCACATCCTGTGTTCTAAGCACCCTCCCAGCTCTGACATCCTGTGTTCTAAGGACCCTCCCAGCCCTGACATCCTGTGTTCTAAGGGTCCTCCCAGCTCTGACATCCTGGGTTCTAAGGGTCCTCCCAGCTCTGACATCCTGGGTTCTAAGGGCCCTCCCAGCTCCTACAGTCTCTGTCCTAAGGGCCCTGCCAGCTCTGACATTCCATGTTCCAGGGTACCCTCCAGCACTTGAGTTTCTATGTCTAGTAGGAGGAGGTGTCTCTTCAGTGATATGGGAGGAGGTGGGGTGACTTGTGCCTTCCTTTTTTCCTCCATCACAGGTAACAGAGGGACTACAGCTGGTAGCTCTGGAGATGCACTTGGGAAGGCACTGGCTTCGGTAAGAGCTGCTTCTGCCAGTTTTCTCTCCCCTGGGATAGTGATGGGCAGGACTAGGGAATTTAAGAGACAGATTTGTGTAAGCCCAGAAAGAGTGCTTCAGGCTCTAGGACTCCCTTTGCCCCCTTGAAGGGTGCCGTGGTTCCCTTTCCCTTGTGTTGGGAAGGGGAGAGTGCTCCCCAAGCCCAGTGGTAGGCACGGCAGGGAGCTGGCCCGGCCTTTCCCTCCTGAGACCCTTCATTCAGATGGTGGGAGGGGTGGCTGCTGGGATGATGAAAGGGGGTCTGAGGCTCCTCACATGTATCTCCTCATTATTGTTCTCTCGGGCTCCCCGGCCAGTGTTCCGTGCCCCAGCTCCCAGAGTCCACTGACCGTGAGAGCAGACAGCACCGGAGGCTCTCCCTCCTGCTCCCCCCGACTGAGCTTGGGAGCCCATACTCCCAGCAGCTCACTGAAGCTGCCCTTGAGCTCTGCCACTTTGTAGGTAGTCCCGTTTCCTTCTCCCCCTATCACGGCTTCCCCCCACAGCCTCACCACAGTAGCCCTAAGGTGGCTGAAACTGAGAGCACCGGGTGTATGTGTCAGGAAGCGAAAGGCATGGTGGGAACAGTGGCACTGGGGGGCCTCACATTCGATGACTGTGCCCATACCTCCCCTCACCATTGTCCTCTCCCTTGGGCCACCCCCTCCCCCTGCCTGCCCAGACCTCATCTACGCCCTGACCCAAGGATTGCCATATGACGGAGTATGGGGGTGGGGGCGGGGCTTGGGCTGAGATGCCATTGGGGCTGCTCATAAAATCAGCTCTGGAGGCATTCTACGGGGAAGTTAGCATTTCCCCCAGATTACCTAGGTAGGCAGAAGTTGAGCCCAGATTCTCTGCCTCAGAGCTGGGGTCCTTGCTCCTCTCTCTGGTGCTAATTTCCCTAGCCCACATCCAGGATGCTCTCCTGGGAGCATCCTCCAGGTCACACTGCTCCAGTCCCCCGTGGTAACCAGGCCTATCAGGGCCTCCATTCATCCCCTCTGCCATGGCTTCATTTGCCATCAGACTGAGGACAGACAGGGCAAGGATAAAAACTTAACCCTCCAGGCGGTAGCTCTGAAGCCATGTTCCCATTTCTTTACCTCCCTCCACTTTCCAAAGCAGCCGTGGCAGGGACTTGCATCTCAGGGAGAAGCCAGGTTCTCATTTGAGGAGACTCATGGTCCCACGGCTAGTGAATGTCAGGGATCTAGTGTGAGCCCAGGCCTCCACCTCCAAGTGTCTGCCTCAGAGACCTTTGGGGTTATCCATTCACAGAACAAATGAGTGCTCTAAGGTCACACTGGGAAAACTAGAATTCACACCCAAGTCTCCAGATCTGCACAGTGGAATGTCCCTGCTGTTCTTACCAGTAACCACAAAAAGATAAATCTGTAATAATGGTGATTTTTTTTTTAATTTCTTTTTTGGAGATAGTTAAGATTAAGTCATTTGCCCAGGGTCACACAGCTAATGAGTGTCTGAGCCTGGATTTGAACTGGGTCCTCCTTACTCCAGGACCAGTGCAGCACCTAGCTGCCCCAATAATGGTGATATGTCAAAAACCATCTCTACGGCTTTAGCCCCAGCCATCAGTGAGAATCTGCCTGGTTTCCTTTGTTTTGTAATCCAACATTGAGGGGAAATAATGGCCCACCAGCCTCCAGATGTCTCCCAAGTTCAGGGGTACCACCTGAACAATGTGTGTGTCTCTCTCTCCTCTCTCTAGATCTATTCCCCAGACCACTCAAGCAATAACTTTCCTTCTAACCCCTCAACCCCGGTGGGTTCCCCTCAGGGACTTGCAGGTATGTATGTGATCTAGAGAAATGGGGGGAGGGAGGGGCAGGAGGGATTGGGACCCAGCAGAAATCTGCCTTTGGTCACCCCATTCACATATCTGGCCTACTGGGTAGTTTTTTGTCGTTCAGTCATTTCAGGCATATCCAACTCTTTGTGACTCCACTTGGGGTTTTCTTGGCAAAGATACTAGAGTGGTTTGCCATTTCCTTTCCAAATTATGAGGAAACTGAGGCGGATGAGGTTAAGTGACTTGCCCAAGGTCATACAGGCCAGATTTGAACTTCCAAAGATGAGTCTTCCTGACTCATCTGGGGCCTGGAGCTCTGTCCATTGCATCTCCTAGCTGCCCACTGAAGAGGTGGCTGGATGGGGAATTCACCTGTTAAATTCAAAGCACATTTGCCAGGCCCCCATGACATCTCGAGGTCCTGTTCTCACCTGCCATTGCATGGATGATAGTGTCTGGGCCTGGGTCTTCTGACTCAGCAAGAGTCATTTCCACTTGTACCAATACACCTCTTCTTGCATCCCCAGGTGCTAGCACAGGTACATGCTGTTGAGTTGTCAATGGCAGAGCAGTCACCTCCCTTTCTCCACCCCCAAGCACCAGGCAGGAAAGCATGGAAGGATGGACTGTGAATTTCCCCAGTCACAGCCATAGCCAGTGCCTCTGGCCCCCTCCCCAAGCCCTGGTGCTAGACTTTAGAGATGAAATAATGTCTCACTAAGGGAGAAAACAGAGAAGGCCCCACTCCAGAGCCAGGAAGGGGGGGTGAAGTCCATTGTGCTGCCACATGAGCAGGGCATGGGTCAGCTTCTCTAGGGTTCTGCCCTAGGAAGGCTCCTTGGGTCTCAGGCGTGGTGGGACTGATTCAGAAGCATCCTGGAGTAGTGGGTTTGTGCCCAGCCCATTCCACCCTTGAGAGTGTCCCCATGTTCAGCACACTTACATAAAACAAGGCTCAGCAGCCAAGCACCACCAACCATCCCAGAACAAGCTGAGAACTGTTTGTGGGGGTCTGTGGGATGGGCTGTCTCATGCACACATACCTACCCTCCCTCACACCCCCACTATATACCTTTCCTCTCTATACATTCCTGCCCCTCTATTTTTAGAAAACTTAAAGGGTTCTTCAGATATCCTGGCAGAAGCAGGCAGTGCTAATGGTGTTAGCCTCATTTTGACAGAAGAGGAAACTGAGTCCCTGGGTTAAGTAATTTGCCTGGAGTCACACATCAGATAAATGAGATGTTTGAATCTGGGTGTCCTGGCCTGACAACCACCTCCCCATGCACACATGGACACGTCTGTATGAACAGCCTCACTTGTCCACAAACTTGTCCACACTTCTGTAGCCCCCATGTGTACACACCCCCATCACTGTAATCTTATGTCCCACCTCTCCCACACGGTCCCGAAGCAGTGACCACATGGCCTGGGGCTGGGCTGGCCTGTTGCTGAGAGCCTGCTGTATCTGGTCAGCTGTCTTCCTCCTCTTCCTCTGGCATACTCACTCATTCTTTTTACTTCTTACTTTGAAAACAAGTCAAAATCCCATTACTGTACCTCTGGCCCTCACCATCCCCTGAGTCCTCACACCTGTCACTGCTCGTCCCCCTGAATGTAGTGTCTCTCCCATTTAGAGAGTAAGCTTCCAATGGTCAGGGCCTAGCCACCTTTTATATTGTGGCCCAGATTCTTTCCCTCTCCCATACACATCCCTGTCTGTGCTCACAGCCAATGCTCTCTGATCTGACACGCCAATACATAGGCTCCCGCTGTCATGGAAACCCCTCAGCACTGAAGCAGGTCTCATTCCCCACACACACGCTAACCTGCCTCCCCTGCTGCAGACACACAGCCTTGGAATATACTGACCCTTGGGGAGGAGGCGAGGAAAGGAGTATACAGGTCAGAAGAGTGGGCCTGGGCAAGGCCGAGTGACGTCCGGGTGAACACAGCGAGTCAGTGGCAACACAGGGATGAGCCCCAAGATTCCAGGCCTAGAGGCTTTCTGCTTTACCTCCCCACCCATCCTGGTCCTCGTGCACAGACCTGCTATGCTGTAGCCCATATGTGTACTCCATACACAGTCATTCCCTGCCATGACAGCTGCACAGATGGACACGTATACTCATAAATGGTCGTGTTACTCTTCCAACAATGGACCACTTTCCCTCTCCCCTCTTCCTTCCTTTCCCTCCTCCCTCTACATCCCTTCTCTCTTCCCTCTCCTTCCCCTCCTCCCTCTCCATTTCCCTCCCTTTCTTTCTTCCCTCCCTCTCCTCCCTGCCCTTCCTTTCCCTGCCCCCTCTCCTTCCATCCCTCTTCTTCCTTCTCTCTCTCCTTTCCCCTTCCTCCTTACTCCCTTCTTTTCTCTCCCTCCCCATCCCTCTTCCCTGTCCTCCCCCTCTCTCCCTCCCTTTCCCTTCCTACCTCCCTCTCCCCCCCCCCCCCCCACATATCTAGATATCTTTATAGAAGGAGCTTGTAGGTGTGTACTCAGTCCCCTGCTTTGTTCACATCCTCCTCCCCCCCAGGATCAGCTGGAGAGAGAGGGAAGTGAAATCTCTGGGTTTCTGGAAGGGCTGGCAGTTAGGTTAAAAATACTTTTGGGCCCCCAGTAGGTGGGGTCACCACCAGCCATCTCAGTGCCTTCAGGGCCACCTCCGCTCTTGCTATAAGCCTTACTGACTCTCACTTCGCTAAATGGGCCCAGAAGCTCTCTCCCTAGTAGCCCCAGGAACCACTAGATGGGATAAGGGAGACTATTGGATATCCAAGCAAATTGTCCCTCCAGGCTAAACTGCTGACCCCTGGGAGGGACCCCACTCATTCTGGGGCCACTGCCTTCTTGAGTTTCCTTAGTGAGAGTTAACAGGGAAATTGATTTCTCTGACCCTCTAGGAGCCAGACACTGCTCCCAGATTGCCCCCATCCCCCAGGGAAATGGTTCCCTGCACATAGCCCCCCATGGTGGCTCTGTGGTTGGGGGCTGAAGGGAAATGAGGTTTAGTCCACAAAAGGGACAGTGATGCTTCTTCCAACCACTCCTGTTGTCCTGAGTTTTAACATTGAATCATAGGATTTGAAGCAAGACCAACCACCTCATTTTACAAGTGGGTAAACTGAGTCCCAGAGAGGTTTAAGTGCTTTGCCAAAGGGCCACATGGTTCTTAAGGAGTCGAGTCAGACTTATCCCAGGTTGTCGGACTCCAGATTTCCTATGCTATGTTGACTTTGGCACACATGCCCAATCCCCCTCTTGGTCCCTTTCAGATTTTTCCTGTTGTCCATTGTAATCTTTCTTATTAGTGGAGGCGTTGTTTGGGGTGTTTGATTCTTGCCAAGATGAACGGGGGGAGACCTGGGTGGGGAGGACTATAGGAGAGAGATACAAGGGTGGGTCCCCCAATTCCCCAAAGGCTTTCCCACATGCCATTAGCCCTCACTGGGCAGCACTGAATTTCTTGTTCAACGCTGAATTTTGTTGGGTGGGTAAATGGTGCCCCCCTGTGGCAAGAGTAGGTCCTGCAGGTGTCTGAAGGTCATAATGATAAATGATCAGACATTCTAAACCCCCAGTTTTTACACCAGGCACTTGCCTCAAAACAGTTCTGGGTCTAGGTGGTACAGGTGCTGATATCCCCATATTACAGAGGAGAAAACAGGCTTTGTGAGAGGGAAGTGCATTGTTTCCCAGTTAGTAAGTGTAGGAGCTGGGCTTTGAACCCAGAACTCTTAAATCAGCCCCTTTCTGTTGTAAAATGCTGGGCCTCTGGGTCACAGATTGTCAGGCATTAGAACATTGTTGGTCAAAGCCAGAAGAAACCTTTGGGTGAATAGATGGGGGGAAAAAAACGTAACAGCATTTATTTAGTGCTTATAGTGTGTCAAGAATGTAAAAATCAACTAATCTAATCCTCTTTATTGTATCGATGAGCAGATTGGGGCCCAGAGGGAAGTGACTTGTCCAGGGTTTTACAGCTTAGCGGCAGTAGAGTCTGGATTTGAACCCAAGTCTTGTGTTTCAGGCACATCCCAGTGGCCCCGACCAGGAGCACCCGGTGCCTTATCTCCCAGCTACGAAGGAACTCTTCACAATTTAGTGAGTGTCCCTGCTTCCTCCTCCTCTCCCATCCCCTAAGCAAGCATGTCTGCCCACCTGATGGGGAGACCCATGGAATATCCAGAGGGGCTGTCCTGGGCTCCCTCCTCTCCTCCAAATAGGGTTGACTTTAGTGTCCATGGAAAGAGACCTTCCCGCCTATGCCTCTGTGCATAGAGGTACCTGGCTAGGTGGGGATGGGTATGCTTGTACCAGCATTGATAGCCATGGGGTGGGGGAGTGTGAGACAGACAGAGGAACCAGCCCTGTGGAAGAGGCTTTCTCCTTTGTTCTCTTGACTTCTCCGAGGGAAGGAGGGGTTGCCGTTCCACAGCCTGGGGAAATAACCTCCCCCTCCAGAGGCTATAGGGTTCCCTTTCCCAGATCCACAAAGCATGAGCTGGAAGGAGAACAGTCAGCCCCACCCCGTCTCTGGTTTTGGCAAGACAGCAGGGGGTGAGGAGGAGGCCAAAGGGAAGACCCTCATTCCACCTCTTCTTTCCTTCCTCATCTTCACCCCCAACAGCAAAACAAGATGGAAGATCACTTAGACGAAGCCATCCACGTGCTGAGGAGTCATGCTGTGGGGCAGACGGGAGACATGCATGGCATTCTTGGGGGCACTCCAGGGCACAGCGGTGCTGTGGGCACCCTCAGCCAGGCCTTCTCCTCCTCCGTCATACCCCTGGTGGGGCGGCACTCAAGCTTGGTGAGCAGGGACCAGATGAGGCAGGGTAGATGCCCGCCCCAAAGCTGTCTGGGGCCATTCCTGGACACACAATAAAGGGTCTGACTCTCCCCTTATCATAGAGGAGATGTAGCACAGTGGCCACTGTGCTTTGAACTCTGATCTGAATCCTCTGTGCCCTGCTGTGGCTTTTAACCCTCTTCCCAGATTAGGAAAAGTGGAGGACAAAGAAGCAGGCCCCTGCCTTCTTCCCACAGTGAGCGTTGGTGTCTGGAATCTTTGTCCCCTGCTCCATTTGGAATGAGTGGTCCTCAAAGTGTTTGGTCATAGGTAAGGGGGGACAAAGGAGGACCACGTTCTTGGGTCCATTCCTCTGATTGTCCTATAGGTAGGGAGCAGTCACACTGAAGATGGCCTCCCCAGCAACTCCAGTCTCCTTCACAACCACGTGTCACTCCCTTCCCAACCTGGCTCACTCCCTGACCTCACGCGACAGCAGGATGCCTATAGTGGTAAGGCCATGGGTACATGGAAGGGCAGGGGAAGAAAAGAGTGGAAAGGAGAGGAAAGGCCTTTTGTCTCCCAAGCCAGAAATTATCTGGAGATGCCAGCAACCCCTAGTGAAATGGTCCCTGCCTTCAAGGAGCTTCTACTTGAATTGGGGGAAGGGGGAGGGAGCAGAACATGTCCATATAAGAGGACCTATGGATACATACTTAAATGAATACCAGGGAGTTTGGGAGGCAGGGAAAGAATGAGCAGCTGTCAGGTTGGGGAGGGGGGGAGCTCAGGGGGAGGTTCATGCAGAAGGTGGGTGGGCCTTGAACTGATTCTTGAAGAAAATCAGGAATTCCAAGAGATGGAAATGAAGAAGGGGAGCATTCTGGGCATAGGGGACAACCAGCCTGAAGGTAAAGAGATGGGGAATGATGGTCCAGGAGGAGGAAGGCGGAGGAAAGGTCCATCAGATTGGGCAATTCAGAAATCGTTGACGACTTTGGAGAGAGAGGTTTTAGTCGAATGAAGTCAGAAGGCAGTTGCAAAGGGTTTGAAAGAGAAGAGGAGAAATGGAGGCATTTGGGACAGAGCTGTTTGGTGAAATTTGGCTGAGAAAAGGAGGGTGATGGCTTAAGGAGATGGCAAGGGTTTTCTCCATAAAGTATGAGGTGTGGAGGAGTGGGAGAGGAGGCCATTTGGTGCAGCCACCTTGGAATTTGGGACACTGGCCTACTGGCTGCTTCACAGACAAGCCCCTCTATCTCTGGCCATCCCCAGGCCTGGAATACCCTTCCTCCTCATCTCTACTGTCTGGCCTCCCAGCCCCTCTTAATCCCTCTGCCTTCCCTCTCAGTTATCTCTTCTGTAACAGCTTGCTTGGTAGATGTTCCTTCACTTGTCTTCCTCATTAGATTGTAAGCTCCTTGAGGACAGGGACTGCCACTTGCCTCTTTGTATCCCCAGGGCTTAGCTCGGTGCCTGGCACATAGTAGGAGCTTAATGCTTGTTGCCTGATGTGTGCCCATAGGCACACAACTTGTAAGCCCCTGAGTTGGAAGGCCGCTTCTCCTGCCTCCAGGTCCGGGGCATTTTCTCTTCTCTGCTGTTGTCTCAGGCGGGTAGGTCACGGGAGCAGCATCTCTCACTGAGCCTCTGCCCTACCCTGCAGGCTTGACGTCGGGGCTGGGCAGAGCTGGCGCTTCTTCAGGGACTAGTGAGATCAAGAGGGAAGAGAAGGAAGACGAGGAGAACACATCCGTGGCGGACAACTCAGAGGAGGAGAAGAAGGAGATGAAGCCATCCCGGACTAGAACAAGGTGCCCCCTGGGAGCCGAGCCCTACTCCTGTCTTCTCTACCCCTCCTGCCCACCCCTTCCTTCCTAGCCACATTCCACGGCCCACGTGGGAGGGTGGTGGCCCAGCCCTTGCTCAACCATGGGCCAAGGGCCAGTGTATCAGAGGGATCCTGTCTTAACTCCCTCCCACCCTGTGTCTCCCCTACCCCAGGCCCTGGGTAGAAGAGGCAGCATGGAGCCCCATGCCCTACTTCCCTACCCAGGCATCACTGGCTGCCTGCCCAGTGCCCTCAGACACATGTACACATTCCTCCATAGGTCAAGTGGGTGTCCCTGGTTACCTGTACTGGTGACCTCCCCCCCATGTGCGTGCGCACACACACATACACACAAACACACACACACACACACACACACACACTCACTCTCTCCCATGGCAGGACGGCAGGAGGCACCCGGCAGGTGGGGAGGACAGCAGGGCTGGGGTTCAGAGTCTCAGCAGGCTGGGTGCCAGGACAGGATGCCGGGGTCCCCTGCCCCAAGCCCAAAGGGCACCCACGGAGAATGTTCCCTGTCTCGTTCTCTCATTTCGGAACCCCCTAGTCAAGATGAGGATGAGGAGGACGAACTTCTCCCCCCAGAGCAGAAAGCGGAGAGAGAGAAGGAGAGGCGGGTGGCCAATAACGCCCGTGAGCGCCTCCGTGTCCGCGACATCAACGAGGCCTTTAAAGAGCTCGGCCGCATGTGCCAACTCCACCTTAACAGTGAAAAACCGCAGACCAAACTTCTAATTCTCCACCAGGCCGTGTCGGTTATTTTGAACCTGGAACAGCAAGTGCGAGGTCAGTGAGAGGCCCGCGGTGCTGGGGGGGCCCAGCGTTGGGACGGAGCCGGCCGGCGTGGGCTGTCTGTCTGTCTGTCTGTCCGTCAGTCTGGCTGTCTGTCTGTCTTGCGGCTCCTGGGCCCACCCCGGGGGCCTCCCCAGCCCCTTCATCGCTTCCCATCTCTCCTTCCCTAATGCACTCCCTTCCCCGCCCTTCTTCTCTCCCTATCCTCCCTCACTGAGCCTTACTCACATAGCCCACCACACCCTGGACAGAATGTCTAGAATAAGGTCCTTGACGTCATGAGAAACCTTAAATGGATGTCTGAGCTGGGTAGACACACACACACAGACACACACACACACACACACACACACACACACACACACACACACACACACACACACACACACCCATAGCCAATATGGGTCAGTCTGAATTTAAAACCATCCCTCCCCTGGGTGCTCTGGGCTTTCCAACTTTTGACAGCTGGTGCCAGAGCAGGGGTGGAGGGCCCCTGCTGGATCCCTGGGATTGGCCCAAAGGCTATTCTGCTGGGGAGGGTGGTCTGGTGGTGAAGACTGTGGCACATATCTCGCACACATGTACATATACACACGCACACTCACCATGGCAGGATCTAGATCGGACTCGTGCCTAGAACACACGCTGTCGTTTCCTGGATGGCCTCTTTCCTGAGTCCAGTTTGGCCACTGCTGGTCGGCATATTCTGGGAGTCCATCCAAGTCTTGTTCCTGGTCGTGGAGATGCCACTTTTCTCCCCTGAGTTGTTACTCAAAAGATAGGGATCCTCTGGGTTTCAAAGCCCACCTCTCCTGGCCTTCAGCAGAGATCATAATGGAAAACTTAGAGGTCATCTCATCTAGATCACCCCTCCCCATTTTAAAGATGGGGAAACTGAGGTACAAAGCAGGGAAGGGACCCATTCAGAGTCACATAGCTAATAAGGGGTAGAGCTGGAATTCAAACTCTCTGTCTTGTGACTCCAGATCACGGGCTTTCCCCCACTATATGCCACTGCCTCTCCCAAGCATCAATATCCCCATTTTACAGATGGAGGAGACTGAGGCACAGAGGTGAAATTGCTTGACCAGATACACTCAGTAAGCATCAGAACTAGGACTTGAACCCAGGGCTCTCGACTCCAGGACTAGAGTTCTTTCCACTATGCCCATGCCACTTCTTGGAGCAATTACCTCTCTGTCTCTACCTTCCCCTGCCTTTCAAGTCTGGAACCTATGCGCTTCCTCATTAACCCCTTCCTCTCCTTTTGGGTTCTGCCCCCCAAAAACAAATCCCTTCTGCCGCATTAACTCTTTCTTCCCTGCAGCACTTTTGCTCGGATTGGAATGTCAGGCCTGGGGCCTAAGCCTCCCTCCCCTCTGCCTGCCCTCCGCTGTCCCATCATGGCATTTGGACTTTACCCGTGCCTTTCTTGTTTCGTAATATTTTGCGTCTTGTTGCAATGTGTGTTTGATAATCCCTGCCCCCCTCTCCCACCCTGCTCATTCACCTTCTCTCTCTCTCATCCTCTCTTCTCTCTCTTTCTCTTCCACTCTTTTTCCTTTCCCCCCGTTGATTTCTTTCCAATCTCCCACAGACAGTCCCCAGCCGACCCCCCGGTGGCCCACTCCCTACCTTGTACTTGCTGATGGAGACGGAGCGCGGGCCGGGGCAGGATCGAAGTTGAGGGCCAGGCATCCAAACCTAAATTCTCTTCCAAAACAAGGGATGGTGGGAAAGGGGAAGAGAGAACCAATCCAGATGGGACAAATCTCCGTCGGCCATGATCACTTTGGTCTTCTGCTATTGTCCTATTTTATGCCTCCTTCCCAAGATGGCATGTGGAAGGGTTTGAGTCAGGGTGCTGGCTGGGACATGGGTGAGATGCCACCCCCTACCCCCATCGTAGCAGCTAGAGCCACCTACCAGAAGCTAGAATCAGCTGCCCAAGGAGGTGTAGGCTTAGACGGTTCTCAGATTTGGAGGTTGACTCTAAAGGCCCCAAGTTCCTTCGTGCTAGATCCTGGGGCTAGTGTCCCTGCCCAGTGTGCAGATAAGAACAGGTAGGTTCCATCAACCTCCTGTATGCAGACGCTGGTCTGCAGCTGTCCCCTAGTGAGGACCTCGGCTTGTGATTTGGGACTCCATGACTGGCTGATTCCTTCATTTCTGATACTCAGTTCTG
Organism: Petaurus breviceps papuanus; assembly: GCF_028583685.1. Taxonomy (NCBI): domain Eukaryota; kingdom Metazoa; phylum Chordata; class Mammalia; order Diprotodontia; family Petauridae; genus Petaurus; species Petaurus breviceps. The sequence continues at coordinate 1,917,495 of NW_027185593.1, read as the reverse complement.
TGCCTGTCCCAGCATCTCTGATCCTGTGATCTGTTGTCTGAATCTGTGTAATCTCAGGTATGAGCTGAAAAGCAGACCCTGCAGTAATTGTTATAGTGATTCCTATTAATAATATTGATACCCTTTTCTCTGGTTCTTTTACAATCCTCAGAGCAGCCAGGCAGTAAGTAAGCCCCTGACCTTGACAGACCAGTTGAGTTCACTTACTCTTTCTGCTAGCCAGAGCCCGTCGTCCCCCATATACTGGGCCCCCCTACAGGTTGTGGAGACTGTGATATCCCAAACCAAAGAAGGCACATTTTACTGCGTTTGGTAGAAAAATGATCCATAGCCCATGCCAAGGCTATGAATACTAGCAAGAATTTCGCTCTGGGAGGAAAGAGTTGTCCAGGGAAAAGGGAATTTAGTAGTTGGGTTAGGAGGCTACACACCCACCACCCCTTGATCCCATAGCTGAGTGTTCCTCAAGAGGTGGGAGCCCCAAGGGTTGGGCCTCTGCCAGAAGCTGTGTTTAAGTTAACCTTGAGCTCAGAAGAAAGAGGCTCGGTGTTGGCCATGTTCATGCAGATGGATCATGTCGTGGTCGAGGCCAGCCTCCTTGCCTCTTGCCTCCCTTAACATTGCCATGGACTCTAACCCTCGTTTAAATCTTCACTTATTCACATGCACAGAAGCACTCACATATGGGGACAAGCACCCTCCATCCATACACATGTCTATGGGCATGCACATACACCAATGCACTGTTCCTTGAAACTGCAGCCTGGGGTCTACTTTACAGGCCCAATTCTAGTCTCCCAGCCCCCATGCCTAGCCCAGTCGGGTCCTTGCCAAAGGTCTTGACAGTATCTTAACTGGCCTTGAGGCAGGGGTGCCGACCAGGCTAGGTGGTAACAGTCTGGGCCCCATCTCCCACCCCTTTCCCACCAAGTCCTGTTATGCCTCATCCCATCCTGCCAAGCCAGCCCCTCAGAGAGAGCCTACCCTCCCTGACTAATGCCTCTGGTGCTGTGAACCCAGCAGTACCGACGAGGCCCTGTCACTGGAAGAGAAGGATCTGAGGGACCGGGAGAGGAGGATGGCCAATAACGCCAGGGAGAGGGTGCGCGTGCGGGACATTAACGAGGCTTTCAAAGAACTGGGACGCATGTGTCAGATGCACTTAAAATCGGACAAAGCACAGACCAAACTGATCATCCTTCAGCAAGCCGTGCAGGTCATTCTGGGCCTCGAACAGCAAGTGCGAGGTACGGTAAGCGGCGGGTGCCGCCCCTTGCCACCAGGAGCCCTCCCTGCCCAGAGACGTTCCCCTGCCTGTCCGTGTGTGCTGGGGGGTTGCGTGTGCGTGCATTGTTCCCTCTGGGCCACTGGTTCCTCCTCTATCTCTGGCCTGCTAAGCTTGGGCATCCTCCAGGGCTCCATCCTGAGCCTTCTTCCTCTTCTCTTTCCCTCCCCTTCCCCTCATAATCTTATTTACTCCCTTGTCTCAGTTAACACCTTCCTGCCTTCCTTGGTGACTGAGACCTCTGGCCAGCCCTGCTCTTTCTTCTAAATTCCAGCCTCAAGCTTGGACATCTTTATCTGGCTGTGCCGGTGGGAGCCCAGATTGAATGTCAAAATATTGACCTTGTTATCTTCTCTCTCTCTCTCCAACCTCACCCCCATACCCCTGTTTCCCTCACCCACCCAAACTCCCCTGTTTCTGTTAATCGTGTCACCGTCCCTTCTCATCAGTCAACAGGCATTTATTAAAGAACTGTATGCCAGGCACTGTGCCAAATGTCAGAGCTACAAAGACAGAAAAACAGTCTCTGTTCTCCAGGCCTCACGGTCTGATGGGAGGGATGATATGCAGATCAGCAGAGGGAAGCCGCTGGCATTAAAGGGGATTCTTGCAGAAGGCGGGACTTTAGCTGGGCTTTGAGGAAAGGCAGGAGCTAAAAATGTCCAGAGTCAGGAAATGGAGGGTCTGATTCCAGGAAAGGTAAGGAAACCAGAGCCTGGCCACCAAGGCGTGAGATCTCAGCAACATCTTTCTAAGGCATAGGCTGAAATGCTCCCTTCCTGCTCACAAAACTTTGGGAGGTTCCTATGGCATCTGGGATCAAATGAAAATGTAAGGCCTCCATGATCTTGCAAACTACATTTCTAGCTCTTTGTCAAATAATTCACTTCATGGACTGCTCTGTATTTTAGACAAACTAAGTTAATGCCGACTGCGACCCCTCTGTCTTCCTTCTGTGTCTCCCCATCTGTGGGGACTGGCCTCGATGAGCCCTGAAGGCTCTCAGCCCTCACAGCTCCATGCTTTCTTGCAGGCCGTCCATCTGTCCGTCCATGTAGCCAGAGCCTTCTTTATTTCCCGTCTCTCCCTAGAGCTCCCTCCTCCGGGAAACCTCTTCTGATTCTCTCTGCCCTTATCTACCGTCTGCCTTTCCCTTTGCTCTCCCTTCTCCTACATAGATAGTCCAGAAGCACTTTGATCTCTTTCTGTGTGTTTCTTATCATATCAATGTATGTATCTTCTGCCCAGTAGAAGTGTAAGCTCCCTGAGGTCAGGGATGGGCTTTTTCCCTTTGTCACTCCATGGGTACACAGCTCCTGATATCTTAACACAGAGTAATGGAGGCTGAGGTGAAGTGAATTTGAACATCCTTCTTAAGTCTTATCTTCTCTAGACTAAGTGGCCCCCATTTCTTTACCTATGGCCGAGGCTTCATTTCTTTCGCCATCTAGACCCCTCTCCACTGAATACATTCCAGCTTGTTACTGGCCTTCCCACGTGTAAAAACCATACCTCTGGTGGGGCCTGAGCAGAGCAGCAGATCCCAGAACCTTTACCTGCCTCACCTGCTTCAGACCTTGTAACTTCCCCAGGGTGTAGCACAGTGCTTGCCCCATGGCAGGCACTTAAATGCTTGTTGGCTAAGTCATGCCATGATACAGTGGAGAGACCATTGGTTTCTGGAGTTAGAGGACCTGGGTTTGAATCCTAGCTCTGTCATGTCCTTGGGTGTCTTCAGGACCTTCTCTAAAATGAGATGGTTAGATTCAATGATCTCTGACGGCCCAGAAATCACTTCTATCTCCTTCCCCCCAAGGTTAACTCCCCCTGGGGGAGAATGAGCTAAGTCCTGGTTGGGGAAAGGGAAGTGTTTTAGATGTGAGGGAGCCAGAGGGAATAGCCCAAAGAAGAGATTCCTTCTGTTCACCTTCCTTTCTTGCTACCTACCTTCCTCCGTATTTGGAGGCACAACCCCCATCCCCTCCTTGTCTCTAGCTTACTCTGTCCTGTTCTCACTTTCCCATCCACTTGTCAGTCTTGGCCTTTGCACCAAGCTCTTAACTCCTTGCTGCTTCCTCAGGCGTCTCCCCATTGGGTCTGTGTTCTTGCCCCCCTCTCTCAACAGAGCGCAATCTGAACCCCAAAGCTGCCTGCTTGAAGCGTCGAGAAGAAGAGAAAGTGTCCGGAGTGGTCGGTGATCCTCAGATGACACTTTCAGCCGGTCATCCGGGCCTGGGCGACGGTCACAACCCTGTTGGACACATGTAAAGGTATAGCATCTGCCCCATCTCCTGAAGCCAGCTGGACCTAGTCTCATGCCTTGAGCTTCCGTACACTGTTGGGGACCTTCTGCACTTGGCCATGGAGCTTGTCTACTTTAGAGTCTTTAGATCTTTTGGTGCATCTACTTATTTGGATAGCCACTGTGTGAGATGACTCGGACTGGCCACACTAGGTGCCAGGGTCAGGCTCCCAGAAAAGCTGAAGCACTGAACTAAATCTATTGAGCTGGGATTAAGATAGAGATGAATGGAAAACCTTGCACTTGGGTACAAAAAATCAACTTCTTGAGTACCAGAAAGGAGTGACATGGTAGTCTGGAAATGAGTTTGAGTAGACCAAAAATATAGTATGATTCATTGGTGTGTGTGTGTGTATGTGTGTCTGTGTGTGTGCATGCCTGCCATGACATGTGTAGTATGTTGTGTATGTATGCATGCATGCACATGCCCAAATGTGTGGGTTTATGTGGGTGTGGGTGTGGGCGTAAGCCCCCGAAGCTCATACCATCTCGGGCTGTGAGTACCAGAAAGGAGTGACATGGTAGGCTGGAAATGAGTTTGAGTAGACCAAAAATATAGTGTGATTCATTGGGGGGGGGGGTGTGCACACACACGTGCATGCCTGCCATGACATGTGTAGTATGTTGTGTGTGGTGTGTATGTATGCATGCATGCACATGCCCAAATGTATGGGTTTATGTGGGTGTGGGTGTAAGCCCCCAAAGCTCATACCATCTCGGGCTGTACTACAACATACTAGGATTAGGGAGGTGATGGGCCTACTAACCTTTGCCATGCCCACCAGGCCCCATCTGTAATGCCATGTTCACTACATTTTAGGACATTATTGGCTGCAGTGTCCATAGGAGGGTGACCAGCATGGTGTCACATGGAGAGCATTGGAAGGAAGTGAGAGTGTTTAAAATAGAGAAGATTCAGGACACATGATGACTGTCTTTCCAGTATCGGAAGGGCAGTCGGGATAAAGAAGGATTAGAACCAGGAGCAATGAGATTTTTTTAAGGCAGATTTAGGCTTGACATTGGGGAAAACTACCTAACAATTTGGGTGTTCCAGGAGTAGAATAGGCTGCCTCAGGCGGTCCTAGATTCCCTGGCCCTTATTGGGGGTTTTCAAGTCGGGGCTTGATGGTTGGTCCAGGAGTGGAGAGTGTAATGGTGTAAGAGCCTTGTTGGGTGGCAGGTTGGACACAGGAGACTCTGGAGTCTCTTTGGTTTGACTTGGACCCCTTTGTGAGTCCTATCCCAGGAGGCCTCCCTCAGCCAGTCCTACCTCAGAGCAGGACAGTCCCGTTGCACAGGGAATGTGAACCTGTGACTGCCTTAAAGTCAGGAAAGGCCAGGTTCCGGTCCCACTTTTGGTACTGACAATGAGAATACCAGTCTTGCCCACTTCCCAGGCTGTTTGTGAAGCTAAGATAAAATGATGCAAGTAAGGTGCTCTGTACATTTTCAAACACAATTTTGTCAGATCAGGAAAGGTATGATGTCCCTATCAGATTCTAAGAAAAATGAGGTGTGTGGATGGCAAAGCTCTTGAGGTCAAGTCAAGTCAAGCAAATCTCAGTCACCTATTCATTTGAAGACTTTTAAGTCAGCATGGAGGGCCTGCTAAAACCCCCCAAACCTTGCCCTTCTTATATTGATTTTCCTGATTATGAGTAATAAACTAATGTTTCACTCATCTGGTGACTTCTCATATCTTATGACCCACCGGAAATCCCTGTGGGCAGCCAGAGTAGTAGGCGTAAGGCCGTGAACCAAAGTGCAGACACTCAGAAGAGAAAACCAGATCTTCATTCAGGGCTATATTTACTCTACCTTTACATAGAGATATAACCGGCAGGTTATCTTGTTACCAAACCCACAGTCAGTTGAGAAAGGAGGTATGGGAGAACTATGCTAGAAGTTGTTAAGCTGATAGCAGTCTGAGCTAGGAGGCAGAAGAAGGTGTAATGTGTAGTTGTGGCGGTGGTGGTAATAGTGGTTCTAATGATTTAAAGTTTGAAGAACTCTTTATAAATATTACCTGATTTGATCTTCACAGCCATGCAAGGTTATTATGATAGATGTAATATATATTGTGTTATATACAATAATATGTTATAGTTATAATAATTGACTTGCCCAGGATCACACCCACTCATAAGTGTCTACATGAGAGTAGTAGTAGTTTGGGCCCATTCAGTGGAGGAACAGACATCCCCACAAGCTTCACAATATTATAACCCTGCATGGTTACTGATGTTGACAATGAGGGGACACAGTGGATAAATAGAGGGCTGGGCCTGGAGTCAGGAAGACCTGAGTTCAAATGTGATCTTTGATACCTAACTGGGTGGCCCTGAACAAGTCACTTAGCTTCTGTCTGCCTCAGTTTCCTCATCTGTAAAATAGGGACAATAATAGCACCTGCCTTACAAGGGTATTATGAGGCTCAAAGGAGATAACTTGTAAAACGCTATATAAGCACTTCCTGTTATTAGTGATGTGATTTCTGTATCATCCAGTAAAGACTAAATGATGTTCAAGAAGGAGTATGATCAACAGGCTGCATTTATTAAGTGCCTTCTGTGTACCAGCCCAGGTGCTGAAGATAGAAAGACCGGAGGGAGGTAGTCCTGATCCCCAGGACTTGCTTTGGTCTCCTTTTGTCCTGGCCCTTTCTTGATGACTGATGAACTCTTGCTCCCAGCGCCTATGGTGGTGTATTAGAAGCAGTGCCACATGGGGTCCTGAGTGTTGAGTTGAAGTCATGGCTTAGTCACTTAATGCCATGAGCAAATCACTCAGCCTTTCACAGCCTCAGTTTCCCCATCAGTTAAATGAAAGGATAGGACTAGATAGCCTCAAATTGCCCTTCTAGAATTGACATTCTGTGAGGTTAGCTTACCTTATCCAGACCATCAGTTTAGATCCTTGAGTATTCAGGATTATCTGTATCTACCCACCCCCTGCAGATAACTGAGGCTAGTCTGTATGTGGTAAAAGATAATACACCATCATTTAAAAACATGGGCCCAGAAAGCACCTGGGCCTTACACATCCTTGTGGTATGTCAAAGGCACCCAGCCCCTTAGAGCAACAGCCTGCAGCTTTAGCTGGGGCGTGTCTGTCTCTTCCTCCCGCAGGGATGGTACAGCTTGTTTGTTTGGTCAGCTGCTAGATGGCAGATACCTGCTGGCCTCCCCCTCCTTCAGAGCCCCCAAGTTTTCTCCTTACAATTCACGACCGTTTGCCACCCCCCAAAGGACTCTGGAGACTCTCCCCTAAGAGGGCTGTCCCTATTCTCCCCTGTGGATAGAGTAAAGGGAGATGAGTTTAAATTATAGGAAGAATGAATTGAGTTCAACCTCACCCTGAGGGTAACATAAATATTAGAACCCGTCTTCTGAACTGGGCTGAGCTGACTCTGACCCTGGATAACCATGGCAATAACCCCCTCTCTGGAGCATCCCCAACAGTGACTGTCCTAGGAGAAAGGTGCAGATTTTCTAATCTACATTTTATAGAGGAGGAAATAGAGACTTGGGGAGATAAAACAATCTACATGAACTCTCATCTATTAAATACCAGAGCCGATGCTCAAACTCAGGCCCACTTCTGTTCCCCCCACGCTACCTGGTTTATAGTTCTTTTTTAGCCAGTTCTTTTCCAGCCTTAGTGGGGGTAGACAGAATGATGAATAATCGTTGTGTGTCTGACTCTGCTTGACCCGACATGGGGTTTTCTTGGCAAAGATACTGGAGTGGTTTGCCGTTCTCTAACTCATTTTATAGATGAGGAAACTGAGGCAAACACAGTTAAGTGACTTGCCCAGGGTCACATAGCCAGTAAGTGTTTGAGGCTGGATTTGAACTCAGGTCTTCCCAACTCTAGGCCCAGCACACTATACACTGCCCCACTGCACTGATTCCATATTAGAGAAGAGGGACTGGGGCTTAGAGAGAGATTTTAAATTTCTCAAAATTACATAGTTAGGACATTCCAGGCTGGACCCAGATCTTGCAGCTTTTTCCTTCCTGAAAAAGTGGACAGACGGGACAGTCTGGTGCAGTAGAAGGATGCCCAAATCCAGAGTCCAAGTACTGGGGTTTGAATTGAAGCATATGGCCTGGGGGATTCAGAGGCCACCCAGATGTTCCACCATTGCAAACCATCGAGTCCCTCCAGATCTAAGTCATACAGTCCCATGAACAGCCATCCGTGTGGGTCTCAGCAAGATGCTGAGCCAGAGGCAAGGGGGACTCTCTTCCCCCGGAATCTTAGAATCAGAAGCCTCATTGCACATCTGGGCCAGCCTGCACAGGGAACATGGATCATCTCCTAATAAGCATAACAACAACTAGCATTTCTCTAGCCTTTAAAAGTTTGAAAAGCTCTTCACAAACATTATCTCACTTTATCCTCACAACTGACCCAGAAGGCAAAGGTACTGTTTATTTTTACAGGTTTTATTGTGGTTGAGGCAGATGAGTTCAGTGACTTGCCCAGGGCTGCATAGCTAGAAAGTGCCCAGGGTCAGATTTGAACTCAGGTCTTCCTAATTCCAGGTCCAGAAGCCTATCCACCCAGCCACCTCTATAACATGTAAAACAGGTAATTGTGCCACCACTACTCGATCATCAGTGACTGCTCGCTGCCTCTCAACCCAGCCCCTTTTACTTTTGGATGGCTTCTATTATTAGGGAGTTTTTCTTACTGAGTCAAAAATCTGCACACACGTGCACATACGCTGATATTCTCAAACCCCCACCCCCACACAGCTACCATCTCTCCCTCTCTGGTCTGAATTCATGACCTCACAGTTGGCAGAATCAAGCCCAGCAGAGGTTGGGCAATTGAAACCTGTTAGGCCCTTCTTTGTACCCCTTGCCCATGACATTGCCAGCTCTTGGTCTGGGGCCAAAGCAAAGCCATCTCTGTCCCAATACACCCACCTCCATCCTTACCATCCCTATACCCTGGGGCAGCTGTCATCCTGTGCTCCTGAATCATTCTCTGGGAGGAGAGGTTAGCTCCACCCTCTGACCACCCCCAGAGGCCTGCACTAAAGTGTGGAGCCAAGAGGGGTTGGGGTAGGAGGACCAGAGTACAAAAAGGAAATAGAGATGTGGCATGGGAGCCATTATGTCCAAAACACAGTCCAGAAGTGACGATTGCTTAAGTTTCTCCAATGGGAACCGGTACCCATTCACATGCAGGACCTGTGGGGTCACTTGCATATCTGTCTCCTAAGGTTCTAACTCTAAAGCTGGAAGGGTTCTATCTAGTCCCACCCTCTACCCCTGCCCCCTGCTGATTTTATAGATTGGGGAAACTGAGACCCAGGAAGGTTAAATAATTTGCCTGAAGTCACACAGAGCTGGTAAGGGTTGCATGTTGAGATTCAAACCCAAGTGCTCCAGTTCCAAATTCAGCACCGCTCTGCCTCACTTCCTGAGGCCCTTCTCAGCCCTGACATTCTGCATTCTCAAGGATCCCAGAACCATGGGGTTGGGAGGAACCTCTAAGATCATCTAGCTATACCTTACTAAGAGACCCTCTCTGCAGCAGTCCTGACAAAGCAGCACCCAACCCTGGCTTCTAGACCTCTGAGGAAGGGGAACCCACTGCCTCCCAAGGGGGTCCATGCCATGTGTGGAGAGCCTAGATTCACCTTTTAGCACCTCCTCAGTACTCCTGGTTCTGCCTCTCAGGACATTCCCTCCACATGCAGTCCTCCCAATACACTGGTACCATGTTTCTTTGGAGTCTTGTCTTGAGAATGAACACTACCCCCAACCCCCCAGGTTCCTTCATTTGATTCTTATACACCCCTTCACTCAAGGTTCTTTACCATCTCTACCACATCTGTAAAATCAGGGGCTTGGACTAGCTGACCTGTGGGTCCCTGCAATGGCTAAATCTGTGATTGTGTGACCATTCTGATTGCCCTCCTCTGGGTTCCTTCTAACTTATCACTGCACTTTCTAAACAGTGGCCTCTAGATCTGAGCACTGTTCCCCAAATGTGGTCTGACCAGGGCTGAGAACAACAGGAAGGCCTGTCAAGCCTTCAGCTCTGACATTCTATGCCCTAAGGTCCTTCTCAGTTCTGAAATTGCCAATGTTTTATTTGGTCACTACCAGCCTCTTGACCCTTTCTTTGTCTCTTAGGTCCGCTGCCCCCAGGAAGCCTTGTGACTCGCCCATCTTACTAACGTGGAAAATCCTGGCCCTCCTCCCGCCGACGCCTGCCCAATATGGGAGACCCCCGGCACACGCCGTAAGGAGTAATGTTTTGGTTTTGGTTTTTGATTTTTTTTTTTTAAGAAAGGGGGAAAAAAAGGAAAGAAGGAAAGAAAATAAACACTTCGTCCAAAAATTGCCTTAAGTATAAAGAATGGAAGAGTCAATACATATCACTCAGTTAAGAAGGGGAGACGCTGTGTTCAACTTGGCTTGTTCACAAACAGCCAGCAGCAAATTGTGCCTAAGCCTAATATTTCTGTTTGCTGTTTTTTTTTTAAAGGATAATAAAAGAACATTAGTTATGAGATTTTTTTATGTAGAAGAAAATAGCGATACTTTTGGGATTTTTTTTAAAGTTTCTTTTGCGTATGTTTTTTAAGCGACAAATTTTTTTGTATAAAAAAAAGTCTTGTGTCCCATGCTTTTCTGCTGCTGTTTCTATAGTTAAATGTTGCCTCTCTTCGATCAACCAGATTATTAAAAGTTGTATTAAAAAGAGACTGGGTTAAAAAGCAAGGTTGACTCCTCGGGAAGCCGCTCAGTGTGAATGGAGCCATGTGGGTGTTTCTTGGTTTCATCTTGTTTTTTTATTTTCTGTTTGGGCTTGATTTTTTTTTTTTAGTGGTTTTATTTAGGGGACTTTTTCCTGTGTTGTTCTTTTTAAAATCTGTTCCAAGGCTCCCTTCTGCTGCCCCCTCCCCACTCACCCCAGCTGTCCAAGTCTTGTGTTCCCTCTGTCTTACACTTATCTTCTGTATAGAGTTCATGGACTGAACACACCTTGTTGCTCTGAGCCAGCTCGGATTGGGAGGAAGTGGGCAGAGGGAGCGCTGTCTTTCTCTCCCTGTTCCCCGCCCGGGATTCCCAGAGGCTGAGCTTCCTGAGGCTCCCCATTCCCTGGTTTCTTGGTGTAGGGAGTTTTTCAGGACTATAGATGGGGCTGGGAGGGGGGACCACAAACATTGCTGCTCTTTCTCTCTCCCTCCTCCTTCTCCCACCAAGAAGTATAAACTGGCATAGTCCTCCCTATATCCTCCACACCTGGCTGCCTCTCTCACCTCTACCCCAATCCTGGCTTGTGTGTCCTGGGACAAGTCACTTAAGTCATGCGGCAGTTCTGACCAAGAAAAAGACCTGCCTGCCTCAGTAGTGCTTTCCCTAAATCAGGGAAATCATAGATCCAAACACAATCTAGAGGCCATTTCAGTCAATTCCATGTTGGGTTCTAAGACTGCAAGATGCCGAAAAGATACCAGTGCCCAGTGTCATAGGGACTTTCCTCAGTAGGTGAAATCTTCGGTCTAGGACCCTGTCCATATCCTATAAGGAGACCCTGACTCCAGATGGAAAAGAACCTTGCTGGGGATGTGGACACACATTAGGCAGGAGGGTCACCCAGCTGAGTGAGGAGGAATGCTGAGGGCGAGGTGATAACCCAGGAAGCTAGATGGCACCCACCAGAGAAGTGCTAGATTCGGGCTTCAGGGGAGAACCTCAGGTTTGATCTTGGCTAGAGCTTTACTTCGTGTTCTTGCCCAGTAGGGCTTACCCCAACCCCTGTCAGAATGTTTGCTTCCAGACTTGGTCCTGTGAAGGAAGGTCAACTGGGAATCCTACCACCAGTCTCTCAGAATAGTGGTGTAGCCACCTCCCCACTGCCCTTTTCCCTTCAAGAAAGCCATCAGAAAGAACTTGGATTCCATGGCCCAGGGATGTAGGTAGGATGCCCAGCAAACACTTCATTATTACAACCTTCCCAAGAAGGGGCCAGTCATCAGGACTCTTAAAACATCTCTTACTTCAGGAAAGACTTCGTGACTCCTGCTCTTTCCCTGTAGCTGGGTTGGGGAGAAAAGCATCTTGAAAGACCCCCCACTCCCATAGAGAATGAATCCTTCCCTGGCACTGCCAGCCACGGCATGTGGAGCTTACCTGCACGAGGCTGACCCTGCTTCATGACCTGCTGAAAACACCCAATGGAGTGTGTGCAACCAGCACAGCCTTCCTCCCCTGCCCTTATTGACATGCTCATGACCCTTATTCCCTGGTAGCCAAGAGTACAGAAGCTACTGGTCCTTGTTGCCATACACACACCAGGAACCCCAAGTTCTCGAGTCCCAGGCATGCCAACCTACCCTGGTACAGTCCCTAGCTCAGGCCCCATAGGAAGTCCATGAAGAGATGAGCAGTACTGTTCTCTGGCCTTGCTTCTTGGCCTTGGCCACTCAGAAATTACCAGGCTCACCCTGAAATGTGCCCCAGGATAGTGTCTTCCTGCCAAGTGGGAGAACTACACTGGGGAGTTGCTGGTTCTGTGATGTGACTCGAGCATTAATACCTTGCTCATTTTCCCCCTACATACCTGCCCCTTATCCAGATAGAGGTCACTTGCATCTCTGAGCAAGCATGACCTTATGCCCCAGGGTTCCATGGCCAGGATAGCTGTGCCTTTAGTCCCAGCCAAAGACAATTCCCTTCCATATCCCTTCTTAGGCTTCTTTCTCTGGGTCAAGTGGGGGCACATGTACATCTAACTTGGAAACACTTCATAACTGTCCCATGGTCAGGAAGGGAGAAGGAACAAGGCCCTCCCTGTTCTAGGAAGGAGAGGTGCCGGTGCTTGACCTCTGCTGCCTGAGATGGACAGCTGCCTTTGCCCCCTGTGTGAGCCAGGAAATCATGAGCAAGCCCACCACTCTTTTACTCTTTATACACCTGGGAGAGAAGCCCAGGCATAGAATTAAGCTACTCCCTATGAAAGGAACCAACCTTCCATTTTCATTTTGACTGCTAAGGGTTAGGACTTTTGTCTGGGAATGCCCAACTTTATGGACAGTGCTGGGCCAGTCCTTAAGTCCCAGTGGAGATGGAAAGGATCTCAAAGACCCATCATTCTGTAGGTGAAAGAACTGATGCCCAGAGAAAATAACTTGCCCAAGGTCACAAAGCTAATAAGTAACAAGCAAAATATTCCCTGAGAATGTCTCCCCATGGGTGGGATTCATGGCTTACCATCAGAGGAGAGCCTGTCTCTACCAAAACGATAAGGGAACACAGGTCACTCAGCAATTTCAGGTGTAGGAGAATGTTTGGGACTAAACAGTGGAAAAGGAGTCTAGGATGGGCAGGGACAGAAGAGAGGAACGTTAATTCCCATGCCACCCATGGTCTTAGGAAGCAGGGATATGCTGACAGTTCCTCTATTTTCAAATAGTTAGAACAAGGAGCTCCTCTATTTTGTGGGGCCAAAGAAAATTCCATCTGACTTCCAGTGTCTCCCAACTGTGTCTTTCCCCTGAAAAAGCATATCCCCTCTGCCGACCAGCTACACCTCCCTCTGAGGTGCTGCCCTCAACATTGCTTGGCCTCATTTGTCAGTGGGTCAGGACAAAATGGATAATCTCCCTTCGAGTCCTACCTCTTTCCATTCCTCTTCCCTAGTGGCCAAGCAGTGGAGACCTTCAGCAGAGAACAAAACTTCCCCAACTTCTGCCCCCAACACACACACACACTCAGACAGACACACACACTCACATACTCTTACCCTCCAGTCACCCAGCCCATGAATTCTCGGGAGCCCTGGGTCCCAGGGAGGGACTGGGGGGTAGGAAGGCTGAGCAGCCAGTGGTGTTTCTTCCTTGGTTTTGTTTCTGGGCTTTTCCCCCATGATCTGTGGGGGGAGGGGAGTGCACATTTCTGTTCCACTCAGTGTCCTCTTTGGGCCTCAGCTGTGCTGTCGATTGATGTTGCCTGCCTGTAAATCCAGATGTGCTTCATGACTGAGGAACCTTGTGCTTAAATCAAATATCACATTATTATAGTTTTGAACTATCTGATATATATGTGCGTGTGCATATAGATGTATGTATACACACTCACATATATATTCCTAACCCAGCAAAAAGGAAAAAAAATTATTGGGGTGGGGAGGGGAATTCACAATTAGGGGGAAATTGTGTCTCTGAGTGCCTCAAGATGACTGGTTTTTGTTTTGTTTCTCATTTTTTAAAAAAAGTAATTTTATACAAGTGTCAAAACAGCTGGCTGGATTATTTGGAATTTTTAAATAATCCTAACTTTTTTAAGTAGATTTTGAGAACTGTCTTGTATATAACAGTAATGTAGCAATAAATGTGACATTTTATAATAATATCCCTTCCCTTCCCCTCCTCCATATCTGTCTCTCAGATGTTGTATACCTATGAATGAAAATTAAAAAAAAAAAGTTGTAATAAAAGTTCTACCTTGTACTTTAAAAAAAGAAAAGCCCTTGTGTCCCCTTAAAGGCTGGTGTTGGATTGGTTTGTGCTAACTGGGGGGCTTTAAGGCGTCAGCAAGATCCGTGGTCATAGTCAGGTTTGTCCAGAGTGCCGTAGCTACCTCGTGGAGGAGAAACTGAGGAGCTCCAGTGGCTGCTGAAGCCAAGGTTCCTGGCTGTCTATTCCAACTTGCTCTGCACCCAGGTCACACACCATGTCCCCACACCTAGCTAGCTCTTGAGAAATTATAAGGCAATCAGATTTGGGGCTGGAAGAGACCTTTGAGACCCGCTTGTACGTTCTCATTTTACAGTGGGGTAAATAGCAAAGCACAGAAAGGGAAATGACTTGCCCAAGGTCATACCAGTACTACATATATCCCCAGAGATTTGAACATTGTTCTTTTGACTCCAAATCTACCATTTTTTCCATTCCATTGCCTCACAGTATTGGAAGATGTTAAAGAAATGGGAGACATTTTGTACAATCTTTATTAAATTTTTTTTGGTACATTTTGTTCTTATTTTTTGAGGCATTGTAAGAAGGGGGAAACAATTATTTTTGATACATTTTGTTGTTACATTATATTCATTTCTGTATATATTCCTACACACACACAGAGTAAGCCTTCCCTTATGTAGTGGGGGTCTGCATACTTGTCATGCTTATAATAAAGATTTCTTTAAGAGAAAGAGAAAAGTAATTCAGGAAAACCAAGCACGATATAACTGTCTCTGGGTATATGCCGTTTTCTATACCCACATTCCTCCACTAGAAGAAACTTTTCGGGGAGAATGTCCATGTTCTGTTTAGCTTCAAACTCATGTGTTCCTATAACACTTTCCTGATAAAAAGAGTGTCCTCAGTTTACAGATGGAAAAACTGGAGGTCCAGATAGAGTGAAATAACCTGAGGTCACACAAGGAACTCTCAATATGGAATTGGGAGGACCTAAGGTTCCGTATGCTCAAAATATTCTGTAGTAGCAAAGACCTGAGAACAAAGTAGATGCTCATACATTGGGAAACAGCTAAACCAATCGTGGTGTGGAATGGAATGTTGCTACAGCATTGGAAACTGAAAAATACAGTCACATAGGAAGACTTGGATGAACTGATCTAAAGTGAGGTGAGCAGTACCAGGGAAATCACATAAACAATGACTACAAGAATGTTCGTGGAAAGAACAACCAAAAATAAATCAAAACCGAATGTTGTATAATTATAATAATGAAGTTTGAGGGGCAGAGCCAAGATGGCAGAGTAGAAGCACAAACTTGGCATGAGCTCCCAATCCAGTCATTTCCAATATATGTAAACAAATGACTTAACAAACTTAAGAGCTGCAGAATCCAAGTAACAGAAAACATTTCCCGCTGAAAGCAGCCTGGCAGGTGGACAGGAAGGATCTAATAATGAAGTTTGATCCTGAAAAAGAGATGCAAAACACCCCCTCCCTTTTAAAAATGTATTTATTTTTAGGTTCAGCATTCACTTCTGTAAGATTTTGAGTCTTAAATTTTTTCACCCTTCCTCTCTTCCCCCCTCCTGAAGACGGTCAGCAATCTGATATAGGTTTTACATATATATTCACATTAAACACTTTCACATTAGACATGGTGTAAAGAAGAAACAAAACAAAAGGAGAGCAAATAGTATGCTTCCGTTCGCATTCAAACTTCAAAGGTCTTTCTCAGGATGTGGATGGCATTTTCCTTTATTTGTCTTTTGGAGTTGTCTTAGATTCTTACATTGCTGAGAAGAGTTAAATCTGTCAAGGCTAATCATTGCACAATGTGGCTATTACTGTGTACAGTGTTCTCCTGGTTCTGCTCATTTCACTCAGCATCAGTTCATATAAATCTTTCCGGGCTTTTCTGATGTCTGCCTGCTCATCGTTTTTTATAGCACACTAGTACCTCCCTCCCTTCTTCCCAGATATAGGGGATCTCATATGGAGCCCTGAATGATTGTCATATTGTTTGAAATGTTGATTAGTTTTGCTAAACTTTTTTTCCCCCTTTTCTATTCTTTGTTGTAAGGAATTGGCTTTTCAGGCAAGGAAAGCAGGAGAGAGATTTGGAAATAAAGGTGATATGGAAATAAAAGATGCCGATGTGTAAAACTGCTTCTGGGAACTCCTCCCTTCCCCTTGTAAATGGTTGTGTTTTAGATGACCCAGGTTCAAATCCTAGCCCTACCACTTACTCCCTGTGTGAAACCTGGCCCAAGTCATTTACCTTTCAGCCTCAGTTTCTTGATCTGTAAAAAGGAGGAATTAGACTAAGGTCTCTTCCCACTCTAGAGTGTTCAGGAGCTAGGTAGGGTACAAGGAGGTTGATAGCCCATTGCTTATCATGTAGTCTGACGGTCCTTTACCTCCCTTCCTTCTTCCACTCCAAATTCCCGCAATGGAGACTTGCTGCCTTCCGGGAAAACTCCTTTCCCTGGTGACCAGTCTCTCGCTCCTCATCTTCGGCCCTGCCCCTAACCTGGATAACTTTACCATTTGCCTTTTCCATTCTTGCTTCAAGGGCTGAAGGGAGTCAT
The DNA here is from genome assembly GCF_028583685.1 of Petaurus breviceps papuanus. Lineage (NCBI taxonomy): Eukaryota > Metazoa > Chordata > Mammalia > Diprotodontia > Petauridae > Petaurus > Petaurus breviceps. The sequence goes on along the minus strand of NW_027185593.1, from coordinate 1,900,867 downwards.
ACAACCATTCAGTCTGGGACCATCCAGATGTCTGTTGTCTAATGACTGCTGTGGCCCAGACTTTTTGGTTTTTCCTGGTTCCCCCTGTTCTTCCCTATCCTCAAGACACCCACCCCTGCCCTTCACCTTGGCCTCACAACTGAAGACCACTCAGATTTTACCGAGAAAATGGAGACCATCCGTTTCAAACTCTTTCTCCCCAGTTCTTTAATCCCCTCGGAATTCCCTCTTCTTTCCTGTTTGCTCCAGACTTAAAGAAAGAGGTGAACCTTCCTGCCAAAGGCAACCTCTATTTATGTCCTTTGTCCCGTTCTCTGGCCCACCCCACCCCCCTTATTAATTTTTCACAAGTGTAGGTGGGGGAGGGGTGGAGATGACAATTTGGCAAAGTGAATCACAAAAGGGGAGCGCTTCACAGTTGCTTTACAATTTTACTATGTTGAGATATCCATGGAACTATAGAAAACTGGCTGCTTCTGTGATATTAACCTAGAGGGGGTAGCCAGGTGGTGCAGTAAATAGAGCACTGGCCCTGGAGTCAGGAGGACCTGAGTTCAAATTCGGTCTCAAACACGTACCATAACATTCACTAGCCGTGTGACCTTGGGCAAGTCACTTAACCCCAATTGCCCTCCAAAAAAGTAAAAAAAAAAAAATTTAACCTAGAGAAGAGAGAATGAGCTAGCCTATAGCCCAAAGTGGAGATGGAAACTTTAATTCCATAAATGGTCCAATTTCCAAACCTGTCTCATGCCATGTGTTCATTTATCACCTAGATCAGGGAATATTTCTTTCCTTCCAGGCCTTTTCAAGTTCATAGCTTGTCCAGAGTGGGCTCCCTGGATAATCTTTGGTCTTTGCATCAACCTCTGGTATAGCGGGTGGAATAGAGTGCCACCTGGTGGGCAAAATTACAGCTACATTCCCGTTTCTGGTTAATGGTAAAATGATACTCTTTCTGCAGACCAAGAGAAGGCAGATCAAAAGCTTGTGTGGATTGCCAGTATTACTTCAGTACAGAGAGAGAGAGAGACCCAGGTACCCATGAGTGTCCCATAGGTGATGGGGACTTCTAACTCCCAATCTGAAGAGAACTCTGTATCTGTTCTTTGCTTTATAAGGCTTATAATAGACTCTGGCTCAAATAAAATGGAACCTTTGAGCCTGGAGTAGTTTCTCATAGAAAGGACCTGAGGCAGTGTGGTGTAATGAATAGAGCACTGAACTTAACCAAAAAAGGAGCTGGCTTTGAATAAACCTTCCTCATTTACTGGCTTTGTGACCCTATTAGGTTCACAAGTGGATTATTGTAAGGATCAAAATGCCATGAATAGGCATAAAGTGCTTCAAAAATCTCAGCATGCTACATGTGTCAGTCATGACTGTCTCTAGTCCAGTATCCTCTGCCCCATTTTACAGGGGAGGGAGGTTTGGTGACATGTCCAGCGGCACCCAGGGAGAATCTGATGGCTTCCGATTCATGGAAATGGGATATTAGTGGAAAAGACAGGTTCAGATCCAAGCTCCAATACTTCATAGCTATGGGACTATCCCTTGACATCTCTGGCAATTCTGCAAGCATGTATTAAGTACCTATTGTGTGTAAGGAACCATGCTCGATGGTGGGATACAAAAACAAACATGAAATGCCCTTTTTCCTTAGAGTGCTTTCATTTTTTAAATGTAATATTTCTTGATGCTTTTTGGCTATATCATATCCACCTAAATATATTTTTCCTCCTTCCCTACACAGCAAGCATCTCTTGTAATAAGGATTTGCAAAACCAGTTCAGCAAAACCAAGCAACACACCAATCAGTTGGGAAGAGAGGGGGAAGGAGAGGAGGCCTTGCCCCAGCCTCAGCTTAGGACTTGGTCTCTGTCTCCTCCCATGCTGGCCATATGTACTGATGGGAGAGTGTTTCACAGACTATGGGGTACCACATGAGGAGGAGGGAGAAGCACCCAGTGAGGGATCATGGGATATAGCATTAGAAAGATATCCTCCAAATGCCTCATGGTACCCTTAGATGTGTAACAGAGCTGTGAGGCCCCAGATGGCCATCGCACATAGAGATGGGAGGGTGCTAGGCTTTTCCAGTTTAGTAGGACCTGACAAAGCTTTTGCTCTACTGAAATCACCTTTAAGAACCTCAAATCACCCCCCTGCCTCAATGAGACACTTGAAGAGGACTTTAGCAGAGGTCAAAGTTAATATCCAAAATATATCCATTTAAAGATTAAAATAGAATTGTACTACCCAGTAGAATGGGAGCTTTTTCAGGGCAAGTTGTACTTTATTTTTGTCTTTGCATCTGGAATACACCACAAAATAGTTGCTTAATAAAAGCTTTTTTTGACATCGCCACTAGGTGGCACTGTGAATAGAGTGCCAGGCCTGGAGTCAGGAGGACCTGAGTTCAAAGTTGACCTCAGATGCTTACTAGCTTTGTGACTCTGGGCAAGTCACTTACCCCTGATTGTCTCAGTTTCCTCATCTGTAAAATGAGCTAGAGAAAGAAATGGCAAACCACTCCAGTATCTTTGCCAAGAAAACCCCAAATGGGGTCACAGAGAGTCACATGTGTGAAATGACACAACAAAAATGGAGCAGGAAAATAGATGTCTCAAGCACCTGGTATGAATTAGCCACTGCAGAGATAGAGGTAATAGTTAGCATTTATATAGTACTTTAAGGTTTGCAAAGCACTTTACAAATATTATGTTATTTGATCCTAAACAACCCTGGGAGGCACTATTATCCTCATTTCACAGAAGAGAAAAAGGAAGCAAACAAAGGGTAAATGACTTGCCCAGAATCACATAGTCAGTAGGTGTCTGAGGTCAGATTTGAACTCAGATCTTCCTACCCCATGGTTCAAGGCATTATCCACTGAGTCACTTAGCTGTCCTATAGGTAGGAACTATGCTTAGCCCTAAGTTTCTTATCAGTGGAGACAATGAGGGAAGATGGTGGCGTATCTACTAATTGTTTGACAAATGAATCAAACAGGGTCACCAGCAAAGACAGGATTTTTCTTTCACTGAATTCTGAAACCTTATGAAATGTGTCCTCATATGATACCAGCATTCTGTTCTTCCCAACCATCCTTGCTCTCCAGCTTCCACCTCTATCCAGTACCAAAGGTACTAGCCCCGTGACCCTGTTGTCCTACAGTAGTTAATCATCATCTCTCTGCAGATGACTTGGAGCTCCATATCCAATCCCAGTCTCTCTCCTAAGCTTCAGTCCCCACCCCTTTACCCCTTTTATTGGACATTTCAGGCTGGATGTCCTGGAGACATCTTAAACTCAATATGTCCAAACCTGAACTCATTCTCTTTACCCTCCCCTCTTCCAAACTTCCCTGTTTCTGTCAAAGCACCATGGTCCTTCCAGTCTCCCAGGTTTATAAGCTTGGCAGTTGCCTTGAGCCTTTATCCTCTCATATTCCATATCCCAACAGTTGCCAACAAATCTTTTTGTTTCTACTTCTACAACACCTCCCACATCTGAACCCTTCTGTCCACTCAGCCACCACCTTAATTTAGCCCTAATCACTTCCGGTGTACATCCTTGCAATGGCCTCCTTGCCTCAATGCTCTATCCTTTATACTTTTGCCATTATACTTTTGTTATTTTCCTCAAACCCAAATTTAGCCACATGAATCCCCTACTCAATCAACTCTAGTGGCTTACTATTGCCTCTAGGATAAAGAATAAGCTGCATTTAGCTTATAAAACTCTTACACAAATGCCCCCACCTTATCATTCCTGCCTCTCCCAGTTCTAGAGTATGATATGCATGCTCTAAAAGTCTCTCAAAGGTATTTGTATTACACCCTATCACATCTCTCCCAGAATCAGGCTCTCCAACTTCTTCCACATGAGTAATTGTATGAGAGGCTTTTAGCAAATGTTCATAAGGAGGGACTCAGGGACCAATCCCCCATTGCATTTCCATATGTACTTGTCTCCCCCATTAAAATGTAGGAATTGTTTCATTTTGTGCAAGTATCCCTAGAACCTAACAAAACTGTCAGGTTACACCTGACTGTAATGTTAATGTGATTTAAGATCTTCCCCATCCATTAATAGGTCTCAGGTGGAGCCCATTAAGGGAAGCTTGCTTGGGGAGGCTTGCTTATAGGAAGGCTTTCACACCTTTTGTTAATTTCTAATTAGGCACTGTGTCCCAAGGGTTGTGATGCCTTCTGGTTCTGAGAAGTGTATATATTCTCTGGGTTGGTATTTTGCCTTGGGGACTCGCTTTTGAGAAGGACCTTATGATTCCCTGGTTGAGATTCTGAGTGCCTTATATTCAGAGCTCCTGACTACTCACCAGAGATGTTTGTAAAGTGTATATAGTTGATTTAGGCAGTCAGAGCCTTGTGTGTTGGTCTATATCTCTCTGCTTGTATTTTCTCTGTCCATATTTTCTCTGAAGTTCAGGATACTAACTTTTCCCCTGAACTAGTGAATGTAATTTTAAAAGATTGTTGACCCCTTTCAACAATTATCTTTCCTAGTAAAGCAGAAGTAAGAACCTGTGCTAGCAGCCATCCTGGGTATGCCAGTATGGTTGCTGCCACAATGACCCCATTTGGGGTTTTCTTGGCAAAGATATTGGAGTAGTTTGCCATTTCCTTCTCCAGTTCATTTTACAGATGAGGAAATTGAGGCAAAGAGGGTTAAGTGAGACTTGCCCAGGGTCACACATCTCTAATAAGTGTCTAAGGTCAGATTTGAACTCAGGTCCTTTTGACTCCAGACCCCATGCACTATCCATTGTGCCACCTAGCTTCCTGGAATATAATAGGTGTATAATAAATACTTAATGACTGATTTATTTGAAGACTCGGCTCTCTTCCCTTCTTTGTGAAAATCACATTTGCCCTTATCTGTTTGAATAGTACTTCTCCTGTCCTCCTTGACAAGTGATCATATATGCCAGTTCCTTCACTACACAGGGCCTGGCAACCTGAACCCATCAAGGACAGCCAGGCACTCTCTTACTCCCTTCCCATTTATCTTGGGCTTCAATTCCATATGTGGTTTCCGAGTTCTCTTTGCCCTATCCTTTGCAGTACAAAGGTTGTTCTTCTTGGCAGTGATAAAAGAACGTATTAAGAATTGAGTAAGGGGCAGCTAGGTGTGAACAGAGCACCGGCCCTGAAGTCAGGAAGACCTGAGTTCAAATCCAGCCTGAGACACTTAACACTTACTAGCCATGTGACCTTGGGCAAGTCACTTAACAATTGCCCTCCCAAAAAGGAAAAAAAAAAAAGGAATTAGGTAGTTTTGCTTTGCTCTGTCATCTTTTCTATTATCTTATATGCCCCTAACTCTACCTTTGGACTCTACCTTCCCCTCTCCCCATATTGCTTTAAAAAAAACACAAAACACTTTTTTGTTGTCCTTGGCCTTCCTTGCAAGATTTGACTCATTCTGAATTTTCTCACTTCTCTTCGTTGTTCTTACAGGCTCTTGCTACACACCTATGTTGATCCACTGTTACATGACTTTGCCACCATTTTCTGTGTGTGTCTATTAAAAGATTGATATCTCTAAATCAGTCTCTTTAAACAATTTCCACTTTTTCTTCGTATCTGAATTTGTCTTCAAATTTTCATTCTTGAGAGTTTTCCCTTCTTTCTAGGCTGATTTTCCCTGCAGAATTTTAGCTCTGAGATCCTACCTATGCTTTCTCTGAACACTCTGAAATCTGGTCTCACCAACTATGGATATAAATCAAGCTATGACTGGCTTTCCTCTCCTTCTGTATCACAAATTTTAAACTGGCAACTTCCCTCCAAGGCTCTCATAATTTCTGTTTTTCAGCAATCAGTATCTCCTAATTGGTGAGAATCAGATCCAGAATAATAGGTCCCCTTGTTACTTTCTTCACCTTTTAGAGGAGGAATTTACCATTAAGCCCAAAAGATGCTCTATACCACATACAGTAAGAGAAACAAAAAATTAAAAACTTAAATTAAAAAAAGTTAAAAACTTCTTAGGTTTCATCTCAATCCATGCAAATCAGCAAAAGATGAGAGCCATCAATGTTGGAGGGACTGTGGGAAGAAAGGCACAAAAATGTTGGTAGTGCTCTGAAGTGGTCCAACAATTCTAGATTCTAATTTGGAATTTTATCAGAAAAATTATTATGCTATGCATACCCTTTCAGTTCAAGATCTATAATCCTATGAACCTTTGACCCAGAAATCCTACTAGTGAGCCTATCCTCAAGGAAGTCAAAGACAGAAATAATGGTTCAACATATGACAGAATATTTATAGGAGTATTTTTTTTAATCAAAGAACTGGAAGTGAAGTTCATCAACTAGATAATGGATTAAAAAAACCCACATGACTGAAAATGAATAGAATATTATTGCATCATAAGAAGTGATGAATATGAGGAATTCAATCAACCAACAAGCATTTATTAACCACCTACTATATGCAAGGCACTATGTAAAATGAAACAAACTTTGTCCTTAAAAAGTATATAATCTGTCATGGGATAGAATATGTACATATGTATGGGTATAAAAAAAACTATATACAGAATAAATAAAAGTAGTAAGGGAGAGAATACTCACAGTTGGGGGATCAAAGTTTCATTTGTAAGATAGCATTTAAGCTATATGGGGATGAGGGAATGAGGGATTCTAGGAGACTGAGATGAGGAAGGAGTCCATTCCACTCATGAGGAGTGACCAGTGCAAATGAACTTATGTAGGAGATGGAGTGCCTTGCATGCCATATGGGGACTAGGGATTGGACCACTTTAGCTGGCCTATAAAGAAGAGCCAAGGAGCCCAACTTAATGACCTGCCCAGTAGAGATGCTACACTCAGGACATAGCATGAGAACGAACACCACCAGAAGGGACAGGACATTGGGGTTGAAAAAGAGTTGCCTTGGCTGCTTGTGGCCCCCACAAGTCTCCCTCACTGTCAATGTTATCCAAGTGTAAAAGCACCCCCTCTCTTCCCACCTCCTAGGCTCCCAAGGTCTTCCTTCAGGTTCTTGCCCAAGATTTCATCATCTTCAGTGATGTTTTCTGGTTTCCTTCAGGCATGGCTATGATGCACAGAGTTGGCTAGTAGTCATCGGGTCTGACAGGCCTTTGGAGGCTCAAGACCTAGCCCTGGCAATATGGCAGACCTCTATTGTTTTATCGAGGTGGGTTATGTGTAGCTGCCCAAGCGCCCACTTGGCAGGGAGGAGCCAAGCTCATGACCTGCCAACACTATGACTTCTCCCTCTGCCCTTCACTCTTCTGTCAGCACCCCTGCATCCACATCATTATCCTGCAGGGCATGGGCAACTGCTTCCTCCCAGAGGATCTGCAGCTCCTCATTTCCTTTCTCCTGAGTGCCACATCCTCCTGCTACAGGGCTGAGTTCCCTCTGATCCTTTTCCTTCTCTGTGTTTACACTGAAGCCTTTTTTTTTTTAAAGGGAGCTTCTCATTCTTCTTGATAATCCAACGGGTTCTTAAAGTCCCTCTCCCTTCACTTCTGGCAGAGAAATCAGCCCATGTTTTGAACACAGATAAATAGTTACAGGAACTGGGGGTGGTTAGCCTGGTTATCACTGTCTTTAACTATTAACTATTAGAAGGGCTCACTTGGAGGGGAAGGATTTGTCCTGTTTGTCCCCAAAGGTAAGAACGAGAAGCAATGTGTAGAACAGGGGTGAGGAATCTGCAGCCTCAAGGCCACCTAGAAAGGTCCTTGGATGTGACCTTTTGACCAAGTCTAAGTTTTAAAATCCTTTTATTAAGGGGATCTGTTCTGTGAAGTTTGAATTCAGTCGAAGGACTGCACTTAAGGACCTAGAGGGCCACATGTGACCTTGAAGCCACAGGTTTCTCACCCCTGGTAGAAGTTCGAAAAAGTCAGCTAGGGAGCTCAGTGGATAGAGCACAGGGTCTGGAATCAGGGAGGCCTGAGTTCAAATCCTCCCTTAGATATTTACTAGCTGGGTGGCCCTGGGCAAGTTACTTAACCTTTAGCAGTTTTCTCAACTGGAAAATTGGAATAATAATAACCCCTCCCTGCCAGGGCTGTTTCAAGGACAGCACGAGATAGTATTTCTAAAGTGCCCTCCAAATTAATATTCTGTAAGTGCTATGTATTATCACTCTCTTTTTCTCCTGAGTGCTGAGCACAAAGAGAATGAATTCCCTGGGAAGGTCCTAAATTCCCTAGGAGGTGTTTGGGTGGAGAAGCGCTTTGGAGGGTTGACAGTAGATGAGGTTCCTGAGAACATGAGTAAAGAATAAAAACAACTGAGTAGAAGCACAAACTTGGTGTGGGCTCCAGCTCCCACCACCTCCAATACATGTAAATAAATGACTCTAACAAACTTTAGAGCTACAGAACCCACAAAGAGACAGAGAGAAATAAATCTCCCGCTGAAGGCAGCCCGCAAGCCGACAGAAAGGGTCCATTGCTCTGAGCTGGGAGCCAAGCCGCAGTCCTGCATGAACCCCAGGGCAACCCCAACCAGTGGAGGCCAGAGAAGACTCCAGGAGAGTGAATCACCAGCAGCTATGGCAGCTTCCAGACTTCTCAACCCATAAACGCGAAAGACAAAATAAAAGGTTAGTGTGGAACTCTGTTGGAATGGGGGCGGGGGGGGGAGCCAAAAGAGAGCAGTCCAGCCCCTGCCCCCGGGGGTGAGAAGCTGTGGAGGCACAGTGCCTGTGCAGCCCCGCAATGTGGCTGCCTCAGGAGCTCCTGGCCTGCAGATTGTAGGGAGACCAAGTGACTATTCAGAGGGTAATCACGTTTGATTTAATCTAGATCACAGTCTTGGTTGGTGGTCCTGGGGTGTGTGGCCAGTCAGCCAGAGCTTGTGGGAGCTGTAGAGAGGGCGCCTTCTTAATAGCTCTGGCAGCTGCAAAAACCTCAGTGATTTGGTACAAAGCTCTCTCCATTCCATAAGCAGAGTTCTACTGTGGCAAAGTGCTCAAAAGTCAAGTAATTGACTGGAAAGATGAGCAAGCCCAGGAAACATAATCAAACCATAGATACCTATTTTGGGGACAAAAAGGATCAAAGCATGGAGAGGGAGGAAGAAAACAAAGTCAGAATTCCTGCATCAAAATCCTCCAAGAAAAATATGAATTGCTTACAGGCCATGGAGGAGCTCAAGAAGGATTTTGAAAATCAAGAGAAGTGGAGGAGAAATTGGGAAGACAAATGAGAATGATGCAAGAAAATCATGAAAAGTGAGTCAACAGCCTAACTGAAGAAAATAACACCTTAAAAAAATAGACTAACTCAAGTGGCAAAAGAGGCTCAAAAAGCCAGTGAGGAAAAGAATGACTTAAAAAGCAGAATTTGCCAAATGGAAAAGGAATTTTAAAAACTTACTGAAGAGAATAACTCCTTCAAAATTAGGTTGGAGCAAATGGAAGCTAATTATTTTATGAGAAATCAAGACCCAAACAAATGAAAAAATAGAAGGCAATGTGAAATATCTCATTGGAAAAACCACTGACCTGGAAAATAGATCAAGGAGAGATAATTTAAAAATTATTGGACTACCTGAAAGCCATGATCAGAAAAATAAAAAGAGCCTAAATACCATCTTTTGAGAAATTATCAAGCAAAATTGCCCTGATATTCTAGAACCAGAGGGCAAAATAGAAATTGAAAGAATTCACCAGTCACCTCTTGAAAAAGATTCCCCCAAAAAACTCCTAGGAATGTTATAGCCAAATTCCAGAGTTCCCAGGTCAAGAAGAAAATACTGAAAGCAGTTAGGAAAAAACAATTTGAGTATTCTGAAAACACAATCAGGATAACACAAGACCTAGCAGCTTCTACATTAAGGGATCAAAGGGCTTGGAATATGATATTCCGGAGAGCAAAGGAGCTAGGACTAAAACCAAGAATCACCTACACAGCAAAACTGAGTATAATGCTACAGGGGGAAATATGGTCATTCAATGAAATAGAGGACTTTCAAGCATTCTTGGTGAAAAAAAAACAGAACTGAACAGAAAATTTGACTTTCAAATATAAGAGGCAAGAGAAGCATGAGAAGGTAAACAGGAAAAAGAAATCATAAGGAACTTATTAAAGTTGAATTGTTTACATTCCTACATGGAAAGACAATAATTGTAACTCATGAGACTTTTCTCAGTATGAAGATAGTTGAAGGGAATATGTGTGTGTGTATACATATATATATGTATGTATAAGAGGATGTATGTATATATAAATATATATGTGGATGTGGACATATGTATGTTCATGTATACATAGAGGGCACGGGATGAGTTGAATATGAAGGGATGATATCTAAAAAATAAAATTAAGAGATGAGAAAGGAATTTATTGGGAGAAGGAGAAAGGAAGTGATAGATTAGGGTAAATTATCTCATATAAAAGAGGCAAGAGAAAACTGTTACTATGGAGGGGAAGGGCAGGAAGGTGAAAGGGAATGGGACAACTTTATTCTCATTGAATTTGGCTTAAGGAGGGAATAACATACACTCTCAATTGGGTATCCTTTTTTTTTTCATTTTTCAAATGCTTCATTAACTTCTAATTTACATCATTCATTTCTGCCAGATTTTGAGCTACAAATTTTCTCCCCATTTTTCCCCTACCCACCACCCCAAAATATCAGTCCCACAGGATATCCCCGCCTCCAATCAGTTCTCTCCCATATCTTCTCCCATACCCCCTTCGACTTTTCCAGTAGGGCATGGTGGATCTCTATGCCCCAGTGCCTGTATATCTTATTTCCCAACTACATGTAAAATAGTATTAATAATAGTGTATATATATTTAAACATTTTATTTTAAAACTTTGAATTCCAGATTCATTCCCTTCCTCCCTTGTCACCCACCCTTACTGGAAAAATTAACAATTCAGTATAGGTTATACATGTGTAGCTAATGCAAAACATTACCATAGTACATATATTATAAAAGACTAACTATATTTCCTTCCCTTCTATCCCACCTCCCACTTGTTCTCTTCTCTACTTTGATCCCATCCCTTTTCAAAAGTGGGTGCTTCCAACTTCCCTCCCCACCCCAGCCTGCCCTCCCTTCCATCATCCTCCCTCTCATCTCCTTCCCCCCTACTCTTTTGTAGGGTGAGATACCCCATTTAGTGTGTATGTCATTCCCTCCCTGAGCCAAATTCAATGAGAATAAGGTTGACCCATTCCCTTTTGCCTTCCTATTCTTCCCTTCCATTGTAACCATTTTCCCTTGCCTCTTCTATAGGAGATAGTTTACCCCATTCTGTCTTTCCCCATTTCCTCTCATTATATTCCTCTCTCACCTCTTAATTTCACCTTTTAAGTATCATCCCTTCCTATTAAATTGGTCCTGTGCTCTCTATGTATACCTGTAAACATATATACACACATTTACATATGTATTCATATATCGGAGTATACCCTCCGATATAGATATAGATATTTCTATTCTCTTCAACTATTTTCATACTGAGAAAAGTTTAATTAGTTACAATTATCATTTTTCCATGTAGGATTGTTAATAGTTCAACTTTGATAAGTTCCTTATGATTTCTTTTCACTGTTTAGCTTCTCATGCTTCTCTTGCTTCTTGTATATACATGTCAAATTTTCTATTCAACTCTGGTTTTTTCATCAAGAATGCTTGAAAGTCCTCTATTCCACTGAATGACCATATTTTCCCCTGAAACATGATACTCACTTTTGCTGGGTAGGTGACTCTTGGTTTTAATCCCAGCTCCTTTGATCTCCAGAATATCATATTCCAAGCCCTTTGATCCCTCAGTGTAGAAGCTGCCAGATCCTAAGTTATACTGATTGCATTTTCACAATATTCAAATTGTTTCTTCCTGGCTGCTTGTAATATTCTCTCTTTGATCTGGGAATTCTGGAACCTGGCTATAATATTCCTAGTTTTCTTTTTGGGATCTTTTTCAGGGGGTGATTGGTGGATTCTTTCAACCTCTATTTTGCCCCCTGGTTCTAAAACATCAGGGCAGTTTTCCTTGAGAATTTCTTGGAGGATGATTTCTAGGTTCTTTCTTTGATCATGGCTTTCAGGTAGTCCAATAATTTTTAAATTATCTCTCCTGGATCTATTTTCCAGGTCAGTGGTTTTTCCCATGAGATATTTCACAATGTCTTCTATTCTTTCATTTGTTTGGATGTTTAACAGCATCTTGATTTCTCATAAAGTCATTAGCTTCCATTTGCTCCAATCTAATTTGGAAGGAATGATTCTCCTCAGTGCACTTTTGAGATTCTTTTTCCATCTGGCAAATTTGGCTTTTTAAGGCATTCTCCTCATTGCCTTTTTGAGCCCCTTTTGTCATTTGAGTTAGTCTATTTTTTAAGGTATTATTTTCCTCAGTCAGGCTGTTGACTCTCATTTCATGATTTTCTTGCATTGTTCTCATTTCTCTTCCCAATTTTTCCTCCACTTCTCTTATTTGCTTCTTAAGGTCCTCTATGGCCTCTAACCAGCTCGTATTTTTCTTGAAAGCTCTTGGTGCAGGAGTTCTGACTTCACTGTCTTCCTCCTGTTCCATGCTTTGATCCTGTTTGTCCCCAAAATAGGAGTCTAATGTTGGATTGCTTTGCTTTGTTTGCTTCCTTTGCCTGTTCATCTTGCCACTCAATTACTTGACTTTTGGGCTTTTTGCCACAGTAAGACTCTGCCACCAGACAGGGGAGCTTCATACCAAATGCTGGGGTTTCTCAGCTGCCATAAGTATTAGTTGGGTGCCCTCTCTGAAGCCTCCACACACTCTGGCAAGCTGGTCGCACACCACAGGACCTCCACCCTAGACTGCAATCCAAATCCAAGCAGGTCAAAGCAAGAGCAATTACCCCTCAGACTGGTCGCTTGGTCCCCCTACACTCTGCAGGCCAGGAGCTGAAGCTGCCACATGGCAGTGGCTGGGCCACAGCCCTCGGTGACTTCTTGCCCCAAGGGCAAAAGCTGACACACTCCCAACTACTGGATCCCAAAGTCCACACTGCACTGACCTCTCACTTTGTCCTTAGCATCTATGTGTTGATAATTCTGGACCACCACAACTGCTGGTGATCTGCAATCCCTCCAGCCAATGGTTGGTCAGGCCTGCTCTGGGGCTAAAACCTCTGGTTTGTGGAGGGCTGGAGTCCACTCCCAGAGCACTGTGCTGGCCGATACCTGCCAGTCTGCTGGGCTGTCCTCAGGGGAAGTTTAGCTTCTCTGTGTCATTTTGTGGGTTCTGTAGCTCCAAAGTTTGTTTAGAGTCCCCTTTTACATGAATTGAGGGTGATGGGAGCGAGAGCTGCACGGAAGTCCTGTTTCTACTCCGCCATCTTGACTCCCTCAATTGGGTATCTTACCCTACAGGAAAATAGTGGGGTAGGGGATAACAGGGGGGATGGTAGAAGGGAGGGCAGATTGGGGAAGAGGGTAGTTAGAAGAAAACATTTTTGAAAAGGGATAGGATCAAAGGAGAAAATAGAATAAGTGGGGTGGCCGGATAGGATGGAGGGAAATACAATTTGTCTTTCACAATATAACGACTATGGAAATGATTACAGCCTATAGTGAATTGCTTGTCTTCCCAGTGGGGGTGGGTGAGGAGGGAAGAAGGGAAAAAATCTAGAACTCAAAGTTTTAAAATCAAATGTTAAAAATAAATTTTGGCTCGGTGAGTAGAGCGCCGGCTCTAGAGTCAGGAGGACCTGAGTTTGGATCTAGCCTCAGATATACCCATGCACACACACACACACACACACACACACACACACACACACACACAAACTAGCCTTGTGACCTTGGGTAAGTTACTTAACCCCAATTTCCCTCCAAAAAGCAAAATAAAAAAAATTTTTTACATGCAACTGGGAAATAAGATATATAGGCACTGGGATACAGAAGTCCATCTTGCCCTACTAGAAAGTTAGGAGGGTAATGGAGGAGGATATAAGAGAGAACAGATTGGGGGAAGGGATATTCAGTACGCTTGCTATTTTGGGGTGGGGGTAGGAGAAAGATGGGAAGAAAAAATTGTAACTCAAAATCTTGTGGAAATGAATGTTGAAAACTAAGTAAATAAATTTTAAAATTAAAATAAAAAAAAGAATAATAACAACCACAAAAACAGCCAGCCAGATATCACTTTAAAGTCTCCAAAGTGCTTCTTTCGTTTGAACCTGACAAGTCCATGAGGTTGGTATGGCAGGTGTTATCATCCCCATGTTCTAGAAGCTCAGTGACCTACCTATGGCCACATCACTACTTAGCTTCAGAGGTGGAATTTGAACCTGAGTCTTCTCAATCTTTCATACAGATGCCCCCTGAGAACCCTTTTGGTTCTGACAGTCTCTGATTCTGGTCCTTCTGCACCAATTCATCAGTCAACAAGCATTTGTTTTTTGTTTTCCTTCTCTTTTTTGGAGGCAATCGGTGTTAAGTGACTTGCCCAGAGTCACACAGCTTGTGTCTGAGGTCCGATTTGAACTCAGGTCCTCCTGACTCCAGGGCCAGCACTCTATCCACTGCACCACCTAGCTGCCCTTTCAACAAGTTTTTTTTTTTTTAACATGTAAAGGCAATTTTCAACATTCATCTTTTATAAGATGTTGAGTTCCAAATTTTTCTCCCCCTCCCCCCCGCTTTTTCCCTCCCCAAGATGGCAATCTTATACAGATTGTACATGTGCAATCAGGTAAAACATTCCCACATTAATCATGTTGTGAAATAAGAAACAGAATAAAAGGGATAAAAGCAAAGGAAGTGAAAATAGTATGCTTCCATCTGCATCCAGACTCCATCAGTTCTTTCTCTGGATGTGGATACCATTTGCCATCATGAGTCTTTTGGAACTGTCTTAACAAACATTAATTAAGCGCCTGCTGTCTTCCAGGCACTGTGCCAGGCACCAAGCATAAAAAAAACAACAAAACTAACTCCTTTTCTAAAATGCTCACTTTGTTCACAATAGCCACTGGAAGCAGGCAGTGACAGACAGTCTTGTCCCTATTTTACAGATAGGAAAGCTGAGCTCAGAGGAGTTAAGTGGCATAACTAGAGGTTGAGGGAATGGGAGATTGGAGGACACAGGAATCTAGACCCTAAACCCAGTGATCTTTCCACTGTAGCATGTTGCCCTGGAGCAAATCAAGAACATGTAGGATCACGTGTGGCAGTGGCATTAACTCCCAAATCCCAACGATTATCTGTGTGCCAGATAAAGGGCATGAGCTAGATGGCCTCAGATACTCCCATCTGGTCCAGGTCTATGACCTTGTGCTCCTTCCTACGTCCTTGGAATCTTTCAGAACAGAGTCTCTCATGCTAAAATCCTTCATTTCTCCTCCCGCTAGGGTTTGCTGAGTGCTTCTCTCTTAACAGTCCTGCTAGGGAAAAAGTACAGAGTACAAATGTACCCATTTAACAGCAAAGGAAACCAGCTTGGAGTGGATAAGTGACTTCCCCAAGGTCACATAGCTAGTAAGTGGCGGAGCCAAAATTTGAACCTGAGTCTCCTAACCCCAAGTTCTATCCACTGCTTTCATTCCTAAGTGAGGGGAGGAATCAGGGCTGCACAGACAGCATGTGTAGGGGGTGGGTGGGGAGTGAAACCAAAGAGAGAGAAGGGAGGATATTGATCAGCCACCTTCTCTTTTCTGGACCTAGTGATTGCCAGCGTAGCCTCGTGTATTGTAAGACACTGATTTAGAAAACATGAACTTGAATCCCAGATCTTCTAGTTATTACCTGTATGATTTGGGGAAAATTTCCAGGACCTTGAACTAGATTTCAGGGTCCTTTCCAATTCTAAATCGTAGACTGCATCCTCTAATGTCCATTAAAAGGAGCTAGAGTGTCCCCTACTGTTATGATCTGGAATTACACCTCCATTGGACTCCAGGTTCCTTCTCTATTTTGTGGAATTTATGTATACATTCAACTTGATGAAGCTAATGTTTTTTGAGCACCTCATATGTGCAAAGCACTGTGCTTGAAGCTATAAGCACAAGGACCAAAGCAAGAGTATCCATCCTCTCCCTCTAGAAGCTTACCTTTTCCTGGGGAAACTACTCCCATCTCTGTTCAAAATCATGGAGGCACAAGTTCAGGGAACATTGAGGAGTCTAGTCCACTTTGACTAGAACAGAGAGGATATAAAATGAGGCTAGCACAGCAACCCTCACGTAGATCCTTGGAGTTATAGTTCTTCCCACCTTGGGTCTGGAGATAGGAGCTCCTTCCAGTATAGCTGGAGACTTTAGGACCTTGACAGAGAAACAAGGGAGGAGGTGAGGAAAAGAGGAAGGTGACAAAGATCACTGATATGTGTAGAACAGTGAGACTATGGTCACGTCTGTGAGCTTCTTGGTCAAACCCACACCTGCTGGGGAGACCATGAGAGGAGACCTCTAAACAGAAAAGCAGAGAGGTATGTGACCATGGTTTGTATCATGGTCTTTGAAACTCCCAGGATTGGGGACCCCAATCTCTGCACTTAGAATGTTAAAGAAAGGATAAGGAGGCCCACTAGCTATTAAGGAGCTACTTCTAAAAGAATTGTAATAATTTATGAGGGAAGTACCTTGGAGAGAAGGGAATGTGTATGGACTGGTTTTCAATTGGCCAATAGTTGGAAGAAGCCTTTTTCAGTTGACTGCATAGCTGAAACTCTAGGTCTTTCAATAGGATCTGGGTCAGCCCCAGCCTTCTCTCTTTGCTGCATCCAGATCTGGGGACTGAGTGATGCCTTCCACTGCAGAATCTGGTGAAACCCTGCCATGAGGTGTGTGTGGGGAGGGGTGGGGTGCTTAAGGCCTCCTCTTTCAAGCCATATGGTCTCTGAAAAATAGGAGCACCTTATTCTTTTCATTCATTCTTTTCCCAAGACATTTCCCTCCATGGCATTGTCTCTTCCCACATAAAATGCCATCAGACAAGAAGTCAAGGGAACTGAAGAGAAGGGGACCAAGTATCCAGGCTACTAGTGATTTTTGAATGTGTTCCCAGTTCCAGCTATGCAGTCAATCAAATAGTTCCCTCTTCATGACATAGGAAGTGGACAAGAACCAGTTATAGAACATCTTTGGAGAATGTCTATGCATGCTAGCCACCACTCCAATCAAACAACACTGTCATATAAAACTTTTCTTGTCCACTAAGAGGTCACTTCTCATGCTCTCCCCCAGAGGTTTGGGTTTGAGGAAGAGGATTGCAGGAGGATGCAGCCAAGATAGTAGAGTAGCAGGAAGTAGTACAGTGCATTTCCTTACACAAAACTCCTCTGAACAGATTACAGACCTAATCCTGATGGGGAAATTCAAGAAGTCGCAGTGAGTCATTTTTTCCATCCCAGATCTGCACAGGAGACAGAAAGATAGGTCTGTGGACACTGGGGATGGAGTCTGTCTGAGAGCTGGCCTTGTGGAATATTCTAGCATCCAGAGATTAAAAGAAGACCAAGCAAGATGAGGACCTAGACCAGGGGTGGAGAACCTGTGGCCCTTTAGGTCCTCAAGTGTGGTCCTTTGACTAACTCCAGACTTCACAGAACAAATCCCCTTAATAAAAGGATTTGTTCTATAAAACTTGGACCCAGTCAAAAGGCTGTACCACATGTGGCCTCAAGACCACAACTCATAGCAGGTCACATAACCTCATGCAGAATGCAGGAACAGGTGCCAGTTGGCAGCTTTGTTGCTCACTACCAAGTTCCAGACTGCAGGTCTATGGCAGACTTAGAAAAGGGTCTGAGCCAAGGTGATCTTCCAGGGTAAGGAGTGGTTGAAGGCAATGTACTGAGCCAATAACAAGTTGAGAAGCAAAGAATAGCTCTGTGGCTCTGACCTCAGGAGTGGAGCAGGATTTCAGTCCCAACTTCTAGCCCAGTCTGAAGGCCTGTAGAGGAGTAACTGGGCCACTAATGACAGACTACTGTTCTGTCACTTGGAATGAGCAGAGCTTTCAGTTGCCTGATAGTGACTTGAGTCCAGCCGCAATCCACTAAACTTCCTGTTGTTCAGACCCCAAACCATGTTGGTAACTTGCAGAACCCAGAACAGGGGTCAGGGAACAGCAATCAGACTTTGCTCTGGACCAGACCACTTTGGGAATACTAAAACTTGCAGGTCTCCAACCTGAGCTGTCCCTAACATCCTAAAATAATAACATTCAAAACCCAAGAAAGAAGCAGTAGGACCAGCCCAGACATTGCCTCCAGAAAGACACAAGCTCTGGACCTAAAATGAAGTCTAAAGTCAGGAAGTAGGTTGGAAGAAGAGATAAATTTAAAAAAAAAGAATGAGGGGCAGCTAGGTAGGCACAGAGAATAGAGCACTAGACCTGGAGTCAGGAAAACCTGAGTTCAAATCCAACCACTTAACACTTACCAGCCCTGTGACCTTGGGCAAGTCACTTAACCCCAATTGCCCAGCCCTCCCCCCTCCAAAAAGCAAAAAAAGAAAAATAATGCCACCATTAAAAAGCTATTGTGG
>NW_027185593.1:1867206-1877367 GCF_028583685.1 Petaurus breviceps papuanus | reverse complement strand
TTCTCCTGAAACATTATACTCAGTTTTTCTGGGCAGGTATTTCATGGTTTTTTTTTCAAATGCTTTATTAACTTCTGATTTACATCATTCATTTCCGCCAGATTTTGAGTTACAAATTTTCTCCCCGTTTTTCCCCTACCCACCACCCCAAAATAGCAGTCCCACAGGATATCCCCTCCTCCAATCTGCTCTCTCCCATATTTTCTCCCATACCCCTTTCAACTTTTCCAGTGGATCTCTATGCCTCAGTGCCTGTATATCTTATTTCCCAATTACATGTAAAATAGTATTACTAATAATATATATATTTGAATATTTGGTTTTAAAACTTTGAATTCCAGATTCTTTCCCTTCCTCCCTTGTCACCCACCCTTACTGGAAAAATTAACAATTCAGTATAGGTTGTACATGTGTGGCTAATGCAAAACAATAACACAGTAGATATATTGTAAAAGACTGACTATATTTCCCTCCTTCCTATACCACCTCCCATTTGTTCTATTCTCTACTTCGATCCCATCCCTTTTTAAAAGTGGGTGCTTTCAACTTCCCTCCCCCCCCAGCCTGCCCTCCCTTCCATCATCCCCCCTCTCATCCCCTTCCCCCCTACTCTCATGAAGGGTGAGATACCCTATTTAGTGTGTATTTCATTCCCTCCTCAAGCCAAATTCAATGGGAATAAAGTTGATCCATTTCCTTTTGCCTTCCTATTCTTAACCTCCATTGTAACCATTTTCCCTTGCGTCTTCTATATGAGATAGTTTACTCCATTCTGTCTCTCCCCATTCCCTCTCATTATATTCCTCTCTCACCTCTTAATTTCACCTTTTAAGTATCATACCTTCCTGTTAAATTGGTCCTGTGCCCTCTATCTATATATACCTGTAAACATATATACACACATTCACATATGTATTCATATGCCCATATACCCTCATATATAGACATATATATATATATATATATATATTTCTATTCCCTTCAACTACTGAGAAAAGTTTCATCAGTTACAATTATTGTTTTTCCATGTAGGAATATTAATTGTTCAACTTTGATAAGTTCCTTATGATTTCTTTTCGCTGTTTACCTTCTCATGCTTTTCTTGCTTCTTGTATCTGAATGTCAAATTTTCTATTCAACTCTGGTTTTTTCATCAAGAATGCTTGAAAGTCCTCTATTCCACTGAATGACCATATTTTCCCCTGAAACATGATACTCAGTTTTGCTGGGTAGGTGACTCTTGGTTTTAATCCCAGCTCCTTTGACCCCAGAATATTATATTCCAAGCCCTTCGATCCCCTCAGTGGAGAAGCTGCCAGATCCTGGGTTATCCTTATTGTGTTTCCACAATATTCAAATTGTTTCTTCCTGGCTGCTTGTAATATTCTCTCCTTAATCTGGGAATTCCAGAACCTGACTATAATATTCCTAGGAGTTTTCTTTTTGGGATCTTTTTTAGGAGGTGATTGGTGGATTCTTTCAACCTCTATTTTGCCCTCTGGTTCTAAAACATCAGGGCAATTTTCTTTGAGAACTTCCTGGAGGATGATTTCTAGGTTCTTACTTTGATCATGGCTTTCAGGTAGTCCAATAATTTTTAAATTATCTCTCCTGGATCTATTTTCCAGGTCAGTGGTTTTTCCCATGAGATATTTCACATTGCCTTCTATTCTTTTATTTGTTTGGATCTGTTTAACAGCATCTTGATTTCTCATAAAGTCATTAGTTTCCATTTGCTCTAATCTAATTCTGAAGCAATGATTTTCCTCAGTGAGCTTTTGAGATTTTTTTTCCATCTGGAAAATTCAGCTTTTTAAGGCATTCTCCTCCTCATTGCTTTTTTAAGCCTCTTTTGCCATCTGAGTTAGTCTATTTTTTAAGGTATTATTTTCCTCAGTCAGGCTGTTGACTCTCATTTTGTAATTTTCTTGCATTGTTCTCATTTCTCTTCCCAATTTTTCCTCCACTTCTCTTATCTGCTTTTTAAGGTCCTCTATGGCCTCTAACCAGCTCATATTTTCCTTTGAAGCTTTTGGTGCAGGAGTTCTGACTTCACTGTCTTCCTCCTGTTCCACGCTTTGCTCCTTTTTGCCCCCAAAATAGGAGTCTAATGTTGGAATCTTCTGTCTGCTTTGTTTCCTTTGTCTGGCCATGTCGCCCCTCAGTCACTTAACCCCTGGACTTTTTGCCACAGTAGGACTCTGCCACCAGACAGCAGAGCTTTCGTCCCAAATGCCGGGGTTTTCTCAGCTGCCAGAGGTATTAGATGGGTGCCCTCTCTGAGGTCTTCACATGCTCTGGCAAGCTGGACACACACCGCAGGACCTCCACCCTAGACTGCAATCCAGATCCAAGAAGGTTAAAGCAAGAGTGATTACCCCTCAGACTGGTGCTTGGTCCCCCTACACTCTGCAGGGTAGGAGCTGAAGCTGCCACATGGTGCTGGCTGGCTGTGAGGGTGTCTCAGGGGCTTCTTGTCCAGGGGAAAAAGCCAATGTACTCCCTCTTACTGAGTCCCAAAGTCCACACTGCACTGACTTCTCACTTTGTCCTTCACATCTATGTGTTGATAAATCTGGAAACGGCCACAGCTGCTGGTGATCTGGAGTCCCTCCTGTCCGGTGGCTGGTCAGGCCTGCCCTGGGGCTAAAGCCTCGGCTTGGGGCTGGGCTCTGCTCCCAGAGCACTGCGCTGGCCAATTCCTGCTGGCCTGCCGGGCTGTCCTCAGTGGGAGGTTAGCTTCTCTGTGTCATTTTGTGGCTGCTGTATGTAGCTCCAAAGTTTGTTCAGAGTCCCCTTTTTACATGCAGTAGGGAAGGTGGAAGCCGAAGCAGCAGGGAGGTCCTGCTTGTACTCCACCATCTTGACTCACACCCCCCCCCCCTTCTTTTTTTTAATCCTAGCTCCTTTGACCTATGGAATATCATATTGCAAGCCCTTTGATCCCTTAATGTAGAAGCTGCTAGATCCTCTGTTATCCTGATTGTATTTCCACAATATTCAAATTGTTTCTTCTTGGCTGCTGGTAATATTTTCTGCTTGATCTGGGAACTCTGGAACCTGGCTATGATATTCCTAAGAGTTTTCTTTTTGGGGTCTTTTTCAAGAGGTGATTAGTGAATTCTTTCAATTTCTATTTTGCCCTCTGGTTCTAAAATATCAGGGCAACTTTCCTTGAGAATTTCTTGAAGGATAATTTCTAGGTTCTTTCTTTAATCATGGCTTTCAGGTAGTCCAATAATTTTTAAATTATCTCTCCTGGATCTATTTTCCAGGTCAGTGGTTTTTCCAATAAGATATTTCACATTGCCTTCTATTTTTTCATTTGTTTGGATCTGTTTAATAGTATCTTGATTTCTCATAAAGTCATTAGCTTTCATTTGCTCCAATCTAATTCTAAAGGAATTATTCTCTTCAGTGAGCTTTTGCAATTCTTTTTCCATCAGGCAAATTTGGCTTTTTAAGGCATTCTTCTCCTCGTTGGCTTTTTGGGCTTCTTTTGCCATTTGAGTTCATCTATTTTTAAGGTGTTATTTTCTTCAGTCAAGTTGTTGACTCTCTTTTCAGGATTTTCTTGCATTGTTCTCATTTCTTTTCCCAATTTTTCCTCCACTTCTCTAACTTGATTTTCAAAATCCTTCTTGAGCTCCTCCATGGCCTGTAACCATGTTTTTCTTGGAAGCTTTTGGTGCAGGAGTTCTGACTTCATTGTCTTCCTCCCATTCCATGCTTTGATCTTTTTTGTCCCCAAAAGAGGAATCTAAAGTTGGTTTGCTGTGCTTGCTTTGCTTCCTTTGCTTGCTCATGTTGCCACTCAATTACTTAACTTTTGAGCTCTTTGCCACAGTAGAACTCTGCTTCCAGAGGGGAGAGCTTTGTCCCAAATCACTGGGCTTTTGCAGCTGCTGGAGATATTAGGAGGACTCCATCTCTACAGCCCCCACAAGCTCTGGCTCACTGGTCACATACCTCAGGACCACCACCCAAGACCGCAATCTAGATCCAGGCAGGTTAAAGCATGAGTGATTACCCTCAGAATGGTTTCTGGGCCCCACTATGATCTGCAGGCCAGGCCAGGAGCTCTGAATCTACCACATGGAGTAGGCTGCAAGGCTGCCACGCCTTCACCACTTCTCCCTCCAGAGGCAGAATCTGGACCACACCTCCATCCCCCCCAGTTACAACAGAGTTTTACACTGACCTTTTACTTTGTCTTTGGCATTTATGGGTTGATATTTCCATAAACCATCACAGCTGCTGATGATCCACTCTCCTGAGATCCACTCCAGCCACTGGTGGTCAGGGCTGCCCCAGGGCTAAAATCGGGCTCACACGGGCAGGGCTCAGCTCCCAGCATGCTGCCATGGACCCTTCCTGCCAGGCTGCCTTCAGTGAGAGATTTGTTTCTCTCTGTCACTTTGTGGGTTCTGCAGCTCTAAAATTTGTTTAGAGTCATATTTTATAGGTATTTAAGGTGATTATAGGGGGAGCTTATGGAGTTTTCCTGCTTCTATGTTGACATCCTGGCTCTGCCCCTTAATTAGGGCACTGTTGGTGGAGTAGTGAATTGATCCAGTAGTTCTGGACAGAATTTTGTAACTATGCTGAAAGGGCAATCAAACTGTGCATATGTACCCTCTGATCCAGCAATACCCTTACTATGTCTATGTCTCAAAGAGATCATTAAGAAGGGGAAAAGACCTACATGTGCAAGAATATTTATAGTGTTCTTTTCTTGGTTGCAAAATATCGGAAATTAAGGGGATGCCCATCAATTGAGGAATGTCTGAATAAGTTGTGGCATATGAATGTAATGTGATACTCTTGTGTGATGAGCAGGCAGAAAAACCTAGAAAGACTTGTATGAACTAATGCAAAGTGAAATGAGCAAAATTAGGAAAACACTGTACATAGTAACAGCAACATTGTGTGATAATCAACTAAGAATGACTCAGCTCTTCTCAGCAATACAATGATCCAAGACAATTGCAAAGGAATCACGATAGAAAATGCCATCCACATCCAGAGGAAGAAGTGATGGACTGTGATTGCAGATTGAAATATACTTTTTTTAGGGGTGGCTAAGTAGTGAAGTGAATAGAGCACCGGCCCTAGAGTCAGAAGGACCTGAGTTCAAATCTGGCCTCAGACACTAAACACTTACTACTTGTTTTGATCTTGGGCAAGTCACTTAACCCCAATCGCCCTATATTTCCCCCTCAAAAAAAAAAAAAAAAAGAAATGTACTTTTTTTCGCTTAATTTTTTTGGTGTTTTTTTTTCTTTTAGTCCATTTCTTCTTTCACAACCGTGACTAACATGAAAATATGTTTTACATGATTGCATACATATAAACTATATCAAATGCTTCCCATTTTAGGAAAAAGAGAAGGGAAGGGGGAGGGACAAAAATCTGAAACTCAAAATCTTGTGGAAATGAATGCTAAAAATTGTCTTTACATATAATTGGGAGAAAAATAAAAGAAGACTAGGAGACTATTTTGATAATCTAGTCAAGAGCTTATGAAAATCTGAAATAGGTGATGGCTATGTGAGTGGAGAAAAAGAGACAGATATGAGAAATATTACAGAAATAGACTTGGCAACTGATTGAAGATAGGGAGGATGAGTCAGGTTATAAACCTAGGTGACTAGAAGAATAGTGGTACCCTAAACAGAAATAGAAATGTTTGGAGGGGAGAAAGCTTACCCAGAAAGATAAATTGAGGTGGTGATGATAGCACCACCACCATCACCAGCTGCCCTTTATACAACACTTTGAGGTTTGCAAAGAACTCCTTATACATATCTTATTCAATATATGCTTGGAATGTTGAATTTGAGGACATTCAGGAGGAAATATTCACAGGCAGCTGATGATACAAAACTAAATCCCAAGAGAGAAATTAAGGATGAATATATAGATTCAGGAGTAATTTATGTAGAGGTGATACTTGAATAAAGGAGCTCAATAAGGTAAAGAGAAGAAAGTCAAGGCAGAATCTTTAGGGATATCCATGCTAATATCAATGATGATCCAGCCAAGAAAATTGAGAAGGACCAGGCAGAAAATTATGGTAGGAGAAGAACCAGGAGAAAGCTGTGTCACGGAATCTAAGGGAAGAAAGAGTGGTCAGCAATACCAAAAACTGTGGGAGTTTGGAGTGGGTGAGGGCTGAAGAAAGGTCATTGGTTTGGGCAGGTCAGAAATCTTGGAGAAGAGTTTTGAGGTATGGAATAAGGAATGGGAGGAAGCTAATGGCAGATGGCATCTATTTTCTCAGCAAAGTAGAAGGCAATCTGCTGAGAAAATTAAAAAGCATTTATTCAGTGCTTGATACATGCCAGCCACTGTGCTAAGTGTTGGACATAGAAATCCAAAATTGTAGACTGTTTCGGCTCTAATCTCACTTGCATTCAAATAGGGAAGACAATTATTTAAGGGAGTAGTAACCAGGGAGGGGTGTTGTGGTTTGGACTTTAGGATGAGGAGATAGGGATGTGGGGATAGAGAAGCAGGCAAAGGGTACATGTGAAACTGCAGGGCAGTTGATAAAAAACATGGCCAGGGAATAAAGTAAAAAATGGCTGCACCACCTAGATGTTATGGGCACCTCTGGCACTGGCTTATCAATCAGGACAGTGAGGGCCCCAGGGAGGTTATGGTCTCTGGGGAGAGGGGTGGAGAGGAGGCACTGAGGGCTTGTGAAGAGAAGAGGTTTGGAAGATCCAATGAGGGGAGTGGTATGGAGAATTCACCAAGAAAGAATAAAAGGTTGTGCTTTCAGTTGAGACAAGATTACATTAATTTCTACAGGACCCTGCCAGCATGTTGGCATTGCTTCCTCCAGGAACAGTCAGCCAGCAGAGATGGCAGGTGGAGGTGATACATGATTGAGAATCAGCAGAGCATGAGCATTCATCGTCAAGTGAAAAGGCGAGGAAAGAAAGATGAATGACAATGTAGAATTGAATGAGTCAAGTGTGAAAAGAGGAAAGTGAGGTCAGAGCAGGGTTGATGACTTGGAAGAAGTGACAGAAGAAAATTAGAAGATAAGAGCCCCTGCTTAACATGTGCAAAAATATTTATAGCCACTTTTTTGTAATGGTGAAGAACTGGAAACTAAGGGGGAGCTCATCAAGTGAGGAATGGCTGAATAAAGTATGGTATGTGAATGTCATGAAATGTTATTGCACCAAAAGAAATGACAAAGGGGACAGCTTCAGAAAAACCTGGGAAGATTTGTGGGGACTGATGCATGATGCGGTGAGCAGAACCAGAAATAATCATATGTAATAACAGCAACATTGTAAAGAAAACCAACTTTGAAAGATTTAAGAACTCTCATCAATACAATGACCAATCACTTTTCCAGAGAACTGATGAAACAGGCTCCCCACCTTCTGATGGAGAAATGATGAATTCAAGGTGAAGAATAAGATGTATTTTGGACATGGGCAATATGCAAATTTGTTTTGTTTGATTATACATATTCTTACAAGGACCTTGTTTTTCTTTTTTCTTTTTCAATTTTTGGAAGGGGAGGTGGGAGGGAAAATGGGGCTAATGATATAGTTAACAAAAAGAAAAGAAATAAAAGAGGGTAATTGAAGAATATTTTTAATGCACAAAAGAGAACAGAAAGAAACAGACAAACAGGACATCTTCAAAAATTTTATGTTGAATATATTATGTACTTAAAAGGTAAAACAAGTTGTACTTAATAAAGACTTGTTTTTTCATGTAAATTTTCTTTTTTGGTCTACTCTGTGTATGAGAGGGCTCATTTCATTCGATGTTAAGTTCAGAATAATTGTTTTTTAAGTCAGTGGTGTCATTGTGGCTGATTTCCTATAAATGAGAAGCACAGAGGTAGGAACTAGAGTGGCAAGCAATTGTAATGTATTTCTTCAACAGCAGGGTTAACCCTAGGACTCTGAGAGACTAGCTGTAGCCATGTGGCCACTCTGTAGGCAAAATCATCCAATCTATTGAACTGAGTGCAAATGGGGTGAGTGAGCCAGATCTAGGCCAGGCAGAGAACCTGGAGAGACTTTGGGTCAGTGCCCTACCCAGACCATATAAGGATGTTTATAACTACAGGTGCCATCTTTCTTCTGTGAATGTGACATGTAGTTCTCAAAAATTTTTGCTCAAAGCACATTGTTATTCTTTGCAAGAGGAACTACAGAACACTTCTGGAGATCCCATAGATTCTTAGAGAGGAGCACAATTGCAAAAATAAGTTCCATATAATTGGGGGCATGTGTGAATGCCTATGTGAATACAAGGTTAAGTCCCATACAATTCAGGACACACCTGGGAAGAACTCAGGGCACATTTAGCACCTTTTAAGCAGATTGATATTGCTTGCTGAAGAACCGAGACAAAAATTACATTCTCAATATGTAGCTATATAGGTAACTTGAAATTTCATTCTTAGTATTTAGGTCCTACCTCCCCACCTATCCAGGTCAGCATTTATAAGTAAATTGCTAAGGGAAAGTAGTTAACTCTTCCGAGTAAAGGCTCTATTGTTCTCTGCCAAGAAACATACCTCAAGGCCTTGGTAAGGGAAAAAACTACTTAAACAATAAAACAAACTAGCAAATAAACTCTTTTGGATACTTTCCCCTAGATTAGGAGCTGGGAAGATCTCTCCCAGTTTTCAGAATTGCAACAATGCTTATCTCAGCCCAAAGGAAGTTATTTTTTGTAGCACCCTGTTTCCCAGGGCTATAAATAACAGATTTCTACAGTTTTCTGATTTTATGCTAGCCATCAAATCCCACCAATTGCTGCCAGATGGGACCTTTTCTGTACATAAAGAAAAGTGAACCAAGTGAGCTCTCTCTGGTGTTCCATTTTGGGTGTTGCAGTCCTCCTAAGACTTCCTGTTGTTGCTGTCCCACCCTCACCCTGCCTCAGTTTCCTCATTTGTAAAAATAAGCTGGAGAAGGAAATGGCAAACCACTCTAGTACCTTTGTCAAGAAAACCCCAAATGGGGTCACTAAGAGTTGGATACGACTGAAATAACTGAAGAACAACCACCCACACCCTGAAACTTGAGCATGAGTGGAAGGCTAATGTCAGCCTAACCCAGGGAGCATCCCACATGCTCCCTAATTCTCCAAGAATTCTACTAACTACGGATAATATCCTTCAACAACTCATTGGGGTTCCTAAGTTCTAGGTTTGTGGCCTGGTGTTTACTTTATCACAAGATCATTTATTTAGAGGACAGAGGCTGCTAAATGTCAAACGTAACATGCATAGGGGAAGCTGATCAATTCTCCTTTTCATGTATTTCCTGTGAACCCCAAAGTAACCCCAACTCTTGGGGAAAGGAGTAAAGCATTCATTTAGGGTTGAACCAGATGATCATAATTTAATTTACATGAATGAGCATCTATTAAATATCTGCTCTGTCAGGAGCTCCATCCAATAGCCCAGATTTAGAGCTGGGATGGACCTGAGAGGTCATTTCATTCAAACTTCTCCATTTTGCAGAGGTGAAAACTGAGGCCCTGACGTCTGGAGGGAGGAGGTTTGCCCTGGGTCACAGTGAGGGCTCATGAGTGCCACAGCCAGGAGGAAAACCGGAGGTCTCCAGGCTCCCAGGACATGACTCAGAGCAACAAGGGAAGGAATGCTGGCTTTAGAGACAGAGGATCTGATTTCAGATTCTAATACTGCCATTCACTGCTTGCATGACTCTGGCAGCCAACTGACATTGGTTTCCTCATCCACAGAATGAAAGGCTTGGACTATCTAGCCCCTAAGGCCCATTCTAGCTCTGAATCCATGATCCTATTCCATGTCTAGCCTGGATGTGACCAAAGCCAGGGCTCAGGGCTGGGTGATGCAGATTTCCTATGGGAATGGCATCGTGTTTGCTAGGCTGCAGCCGAGGGGATGTGTAGGAAATGCATGCAGAGAAGTCCAGTGAATAGACAAGGGGAGTCACTGAAAACATCATGTCACATCTAAACTGCTGCAGTAGCTGTTGTGTGGTCTCCCTTCCTCAAGTCTCTCCTCACTCCAGTCCATCCTCTGCTTGACTGTCAAACTCTCTCTATGTCTCTGTCTCTGTCTCTGTCTCTGTCTGTCTCTCTGTGTCTCTCTCTCTCCATCTCTCTCTCTCTCTCTCTCTCTCTCTC
>NW_027185593.1:1797051-1867106 GCF_028583685.1 Petaurus breviceps papuanus | reverse complement strand
CTCTCTCTCTCTCTCTCTCTCTCTCTCTCTCTCTCTCTCTCTGTCTCCTGTCTGTCTCTCTCTCCTCTCTGTCTGTCTCCTCTCTCTCCTCCCCCTTCTTTGTCTCTTCACCCCCCTCTGTCTGTCTCTCTGTCTCTCACTTCTCTCACACACACACACACACACACACACACACACACACATTCAATAAATTCCAGTGGCTCCCTATTACCTCCAGAATCAAATACAAAATCCTCTGTTTGACTTTGAAAGCCCTTCATAATCCAACCTCCTAGGGTTCCAGTCTTCTTACATCTTACACCACCCTCCTTCCCCATCCTCCCTCCCTCTCTGTGATCCAGTGACATTGGCTTCCTTGCTGTTTCTCAGACAGAACAATCTATCTCCCAACTCCAGAACATTTTCAGTGGCTGTTTTCCATCCCTGGGCGTCCCTCCCCTCCTTATCTCTGCCTCTTGACTTCCCTGGCTTCATTCAAGTCCCAGTTAAAAATGCATCTTCTACCAGAAGCCTCTCCCAATCCTTAAGATTAAGATTTTAGTGCCATCCCTCTGAGATCATCTCCAATTCATCCTAGGAGTCTTCCTGCACTCCTCATTCTCTTATATCCAAGCTGTGGTCAAGGCCCATCCATTTTACCTTTGTAGCATCTCTCCACTATGTCCCCTTCTCTCCTCTGAACTGCCACTCCTCTATTGAAGACCCTCATCACCTCAAGCCTGAAGTATTGCAATAGCTTTTCGCCTTTAGTCTCTCTCCACTCCAATCCATCTTCCATTCAGCCACTAAAGTGATTTTTCCAAAGTGTAGGTCCCACCATCTCACTCTCCTCCTTAGCCAGTTTCAGTGACTCCCTATTGCCTCCAGGAACAAATATAAAATGCCCTGTGTGACATTCAAAGTCCTTCATACACTAGCCCCCTCCTACCTTTCCAGTCTTCTTATCCCTTACTCCCCAACATATACTTTTCAACCCAGTGACACTGGTCTCCTGGCTGTTCCCCAAACAAAGCACTCCATCTCTCAATTCTGGGTATTTTCTCTGGGTGTCCCCCATGCCTGGAATGCTCTCCCTCCTCATCTCTACCTACTGACCTTCCAAAAACCCACAAACAACCCCCCCAAAAAACAAAAACCCAACCCAAATGGGATCACAACGAGTCATCATTTGTGAACAAAAAGTCACTCACCAGCTCTCCCATCACTTTAGTCTTGGCTTGTAGCCTTTTTGAGTTAAATAATTTACCATTAGTGCAGACCTTGATGTCATTTTCATTCTTACTGACAACACTGATGAAAACATCATAATCAAAAGCATGGGAGAAAGCACACTGCCCTGCTTCACTCCACTGGTGACTGGGAAAGCTCAAGAGCACCACCCGTTATCCAGAACCTGTGCAAGCACACAATTGTGGAACTGGAAGACAATACTGATGAAGTTCTCCAGGCAATCAAATTTTACCATGATCTTCCAGGAGCCCTCACAACTGACAATACCAATGACTGATGTTGTGTATAGACCTCTGTTCTGCTCCTGGAATTTCTCCTGGAGTTGTCACAAAGCAAATATCTTGTTGATCATTCCTCAACCTTTCTGAAGCCACGCTGGCTCTGGAGTACATGACCATCTTTCAGGTGGAGGATCAGTTTATTAAGGAGGACTCTGGCAAGAATTTTGCCAATAATGACTAAGAAAGAGACCTCTCCTAACCCCCCTTCCCTGCCCTGCCTGTGATTGTCACAAGACAACCTATTTCCTTTTCCTTTATAGAGACAATGGAAGCATCCTTGAACTCCTGGGGGATAACCTCCTCTTGTCGTGTAACCTGGAAGATTTCAGTCAGCTTTGGTATGAGCAGTAGTCCCCCCTGCATTGTAAACCTCAGCTGGAATAGAATCAGCACCAGGTGCTTTACCACACAAGAGGAGTTAATAGTATTCAAAATCTCTTCTTCAGTTGGAAGTTTGACTAGAAATGGATTGACTTCAACCTGACATACACAGTCAATGACTTCAGCATTGATTGATGATGGTCTGTTGAGAACACTATGGAAGTGTTTAGCCCATCTCTCCAGGATCATGTCCTTATCACTAATCAATGTGGCTCCATCAGCACTGAATAGTTGAGATGCACCATAAGCTTTTGGCCCATAAATTGCCTTTAGGACATCATAAAAGCACTTTGGATTGTTACTATCAGCATAAAACTGAGTTTCATCTGTCTTCTTACTGAGCCAAGAATTCTGCATCTCTCTAAGCTTTCCTTGTACTTTACTTTCGATGCAATTAAATGCTGCCTTCTTAAAGACGGATGAACTATCCTGCTGGTAAATCCTGTGGAGTTCTTGTTTTTCATCTGGCAGCTTCTGAACTTCCCCAGCATTTTTGTCAAACCAATCCTGATGTTTGTGAATGTTCTGGCCCAAATGAGTAAATGCAGTGCTGACTATGTACCAATAAGATATATAAAGTATAAATTGGGGGTGGTCTCTAAGGGAAGGCACTATGATTACAGAGGATTGTGGAAGGTTTCTTGTAGAAGGTAGGAAATTGGCTTGGATTTGAATGAAACCGGTGAAACCAGGAAGCAGAGAGGAAGAAAGAGAGAGATCCAAGGATGGAGAACAGCCAGAGAAAATGCCCAGCGCTGAGAGATGTAGTATCATGTCTGAGGAACAGCAAGGAGGCTGGTGTCCAAGGTACAGCAAGAATGGATAGAAGGGGTCCATGTTATAAGGGGCTTTCAAAGCCAGATTTTTGTTAAATCATTTTTCAGTTGTGAATAACTCTTCATGACCCCATTTGGGCTTAGCCTAGCACTTGGCATTCAGCACTTGATAAAAAATAAATTCTTTTGGTCATGAATTAGTGAATTCTAATTACTGGAGATCTTCAGTTGGAAGCTGGGTGACCACTTGTTACTCAGAGTACAGGCAACTTCCTGTCACTCCTCAAAGACTGAATAATTTTTGCCTCTTATTTTGTAAGAGGCGGAGGGGGAAATTGTGCCAAATTTGTAGTTAAGAAACCTGGGTTTGAATCTCCGTTCTGCCACTAATTCTTTCTGTCAAATTTCTTTGCCCTTCCTGGGTCTCAGTTTCCCTACCTGTAAAATGGAGTTGGGAGGGTTGGAGGGACCGGATGTCCTCTTAGGATCCATCCAGTGCTAGGTGCTACAGTAATTCTAAATTCAACAAAAATCTATTAAGAATGCACTGTTGTGCAAGTCCCCACAATCAGAGAAGTCCCACAAGAATACATGTCATCTCAGGATAGAAGATATTCTACATAACGTTATAAATTTTATATAACGTTATACACGATATATGATACAAATTTATCATTTATAAATTTATAACTGTAATTTAAGGTTTGCAGAGAGCTTTATTATTTCCATTTTACAGATGAAGAAACTGAGACTGAGGGATGTCAAGCGACTTGCCCAGGGTCAGAGAACCAGTTAGTCTCAGAATCGGGATTTGAACCCAGGGCTTCCCTGACTCCAGCCCATTCCTGGTCGGGTCAGATTTCTTTCCGAGAGCAGGGTATCAAGGGAAGGATCAAATGGCAACTTCGTTGTAGTTCCAAAGATCTGCCGGCAGGGGGCGATATCAACCAGCCTGCCTGACGTCAGCGCAGGGGGCAGGGAGCATCTTCCTTCCCTTCTCCCTCTCCCTCTCCCTCTCCCCAGGCACTCGGCTTTTCGCCATTATCCTTTCAGTTACTCTAAATAAAGTTTTAAAGCAAACTTTTTTTAACTCTCCGCCCGACGAAGGCGTGTGTGCAAGCACTCGAGGACCCGAAGCGGTGAACCTCTGGTGCGCCTGCGCAGTGTGCGGTGCACAGGGCCAGAGGTGACCCTGAAACGCTACGCATCCAACCACCGCAGGCGGCAGTTGTCCGTTGCGCGGACAGGCGGTGCGAGGACAGCCTCGGCGACGGGGTCCTAGGTGGCGCCTGCGCAGTGCGTCCTGTCGCTGAGGACCGGGGTGACCCTGAGCCGGACCCACTGACGGGCTGAGGAGCGGGACGAGCCGAGAGGAACAGCGATGCTGAACAAGTTACTGGGGCCGCGCTACAAGGAGCTGGTGAAGTACTGGTGAGGAAGCCCCGGCCCGAGCCCACCCGGAGGCAGGATTCCCTCTACCACTGCCACCGCCTGGAAAGCCCCTGCTCCGCTTCTGTCCGGGTGGAGAGCGCCTCCTCCCTCCCCAATCCCCCCCCCCCCCTTATGCCCTCCCTCCCTCCCTCTTATCCCCCTCCCCTCCTCTTCCCCGCCTTCGTCCCTTATTCTCTCTTCCCCTTTCTCCCTTCCCGAATCCCCGCCTTCCCCCTCCAGATAATAACCTTCTCTTTGAACCGTTTCCTCACCCCTTTCCTCAACCCTTCTCTCCCTCGTTGACTCTGCTTCTGCTAACTCTTTCCTCCTCCTCCATTAACTCTTTCCCTCCTTCAGTAATTTCTGTTCACAGAATGTTGTTCAGTCGTTTTTCAGTGGTGTCCGAATCTCCATGACCCCATTTGAGGTTTTCTTGGCAGAGATGCTGGAGCTTCTTCTCCAGCTCATTTTACAGATGAGGAAACTGAGGCAAACATGTTAAGTGACTTGCCCAAGGTCGCACAGCAAGCAAGTGTCTGAGGTTGAATTTGAACTCAGGTCTTCCTAACTCCAGGCCCAGACCCTACCTGGACACCTCAATAAAACCCTAACCCCTCCTTAGAACCTGCCCCTCCCTCCTTATCTTCTCCCCTTCATAGAGTTCTCTTCCTTTAGAATTTTCCCTTCCCATCTTTTGACCCTACCCCTGTGCCTTGATAGGACACTTATCACCCCTCTGAAAACTCTATTGATTGACCTTCATAAATTACTCATTGATCCATTCATTCCTGCAGCACTGAGGAAGCACATAATAATATGCCAGGCTGTGCACTGGGGCAGGGAGATACAGAGACGGAAAAGAAAATGCAAAATATATACAACATAAATACAAAGTCTTTTTGGGGAGTGAGGAGGAGACTAAGTACTTTGGGATGGGGGAAGGCACAGAAATAGTTATTTGAAAGGCTTCTTGTAGGAGGTGACCCTGGAACAGAGATAAAATGAAGCTGGAAGTTCTCTGAGTTAGAGGTTAGGAGGGAGTGCATTTGAGGCATGGGATACAGCCTGTGCAAAGTGCAGAGGTGGAAAGTCCTTCACTAGGAACAGTGAATAGGCCATTTTAACTGGTTGAAAAAGAATCCCATACACTAAGCTGAGAATGACAGACTGGAGTCAGACCCTGAACTTTCCTTCCCCCTACAATGACCCTTCCCTGCCATGGAGAACACAGCCACTTTGAAATCTTTCTTTCCCTTTCCATTGAAACCCCACCTTCCTCAAGAGAAGTATCTCCCCCCATTCCCCCTAATATTTGATGACTTTCTCCCTTCATAGAACTCTTCCCTTGGAACAGTCCCTTTCCTGTTCAGTGACCTGGTTTCTCTCTTCCATAGACCCCATTCTTGATCCTTCATAAAACATTCTTCTTACCTCCATATACCTCTTTCATCACATCATATATATTCAGTGAGC
The DNA here is from genome assembly GCF_028583685.1 of Petaurus breviceps papuanus. Classification (NCBI taxonomy): domain Eukaryota; kingdom Metazoa; phylum Chordata; class Mammalia; order Diprotodontia; family Petauridae; genus Petaurus; species Petaurus breviceps. Next base: position 1,861,534 of record NW_027185593.1, on the reverse strand, counting down.
TCTTTGCAGGTGACTCCTAAATCTTATATTCAGCCTTGATTGATACCCTTGAAGATTAGAGTCCCCCATCACCAAACTACCTGCGGGATATCACCATCATTTATGTTCTGTAAATGTAAAGGTGTAAAACTCAAGACCAGCAGACATCCACAGAACTCCCAGTGAAGCCAAAATCAGATTAAATTGTAATTGGGAAATGTTTAACAAAATAGATTTTAAAATACAATAAAACATAGATAAATGTTAGTTTTTGGTTTTCTAAGTCAGTATGCAATACACAGGAATCTCTTTCTGTTTGAGAATGACACTTCCATTCCATAGCATCCCATATCAAAAACAGTTGTGCTTTAGACTTCCCTTTAAGGGTAATAAATCCCATCCTTCCAGTCATTCAGAATCCTTCCTTCATATCCCATATGTTATTAACTGCCAAGTCTTATTGAGTCTATAACATCTCATGCAGTTTCTCTACTCACAGGCTCATTACCCTAATTCAATCCCTTATCATTGTTCTGCATCGGGTCCCTACCATTTCTAAATCCATCTTCTACATCACTGTCAAAATTACTTTCCTAAAACATGATCATGGCTAACCATGTCACTCTGCTGTGTAAGCCAGTCAGCTAACTTCCTTGGACCTTGTTTTCCTCACCTGTAAAATGAAGGGCTTAGATCAGGTAACTTTTAAAGACCTTTCTGGCTCCATGAGATCTGTTACTTCTGTTCAAGAATCTTGAATGGCTTTTTATTCTCTCTAGTATAAAATGTAAACTTTTCCACTTTACATTTAAAACGCTGAACAATCTGGCTCCAGTCTACTTTTCTAGTTCCAACTAAACTGACCAAATTACTGTCTTTGTGCTGTTGTACAGGCTGTCTTCCATACTTGAAGTGTACCTTCATGCCTTTGCCTTTTAGAGTAGTTTCCTTCAAAGTACATCTCAGGGGCACTTTTCTAAGAGTCTTGGAAATTTTAAATGTGTTTTCCTGACTGATAGATCAGATTATCTTGTGTTTGCTTTGTTTGCCTTATTCAGCTTTGTAAGACTAACCTATGTAATGTAATGCCAAGGAAAGGCAACTTCCCAAGGTTCAAAATACCAGCATAGGTGCTCTCCATTTTATTCAGTGACAAATTAAGAACAGAGAAGGTCAAAATATGACATCATTCAAAATACAGCATTTACTAAGTGTGATTAAATAATCTCCAAGTACTACCCCACCCCGGGACCTTACATTCATTCAATCAATTACAAAGTCCCTGTTCCAAATACTACTCCACCCCTAGACTGTACCTTCATTTAGTCCATCACAAAGCCCCTCTTCTCAAATGGAGATTAGTTTCCAATCATAAGTAAAGTACATTCATTTGTTCAATCATAGAACACAAAAAGGTCAAAAGTTCCCCACCCCTGGATCACACAACTACCCCAGAGTTACAACAAGTTTAAGAACAGCACTTAATACCCAAATGGAGGTCTTTTCTTCATCTTGACATGAGGCAAGTTCTCAGCAATCTTTGTTTCTGGGGAGACAAAGCTTTGCAAGGCCACAAGACACATTGCCAGTCTCTTCGTTAATTCCTCCTCTGTCTGCAGAACAGTCCTGGGACCCCTGAAAACATTAGCAAAACCCTCTCCAAGGATTTCTGTAAACATACAACAAGAAAATCCTTCTTCAGGGCTTCTGAACCAACAGAAAGGTTCCCAGACCCCTGCAACAACAGCACTGTCCTTCACCAGTGGACGGTATTCACTCTCTGTCTGCAGGACAGTCTCAGGAGCTCTTAACCAACAGCCAGGTTCCAGAACTTCTGCAACAACAGAACTGTCTTTCACCAGTGGACAAATCTGGCAAAACAACATCAAAACAGACAGACAAAGTACCAGCAAAACAGCCATGTCTCCTCAGTCCTTGGCAGCTCCGGGGGCAGGTCTCAAAAGTCCAGGGCAATTCAAAGTGGCCCTCAGCAATCCTCTCAGTCTCTCTCTGCCTCCAAAAGTGCTGCTTCCAAAAAGTTCTTCTGCCTCTCTCTTGTGTCTCTCCAAATCTACATCACCAGCTCCTCCCAGTTCAGGACTCTCTTTTCACATCAACAAGTCCATCCCACAGGTGGGATTAACAAGCTCTGGGTTTTAACACAATCAGACCAAAAACCAAGCCAATACAGGGGAATCTTTAAATGCCATTACTGTTACAACCTATTATTACATGTTGTGTCACCTAGTAAAATGCATCTCTCCTGAGAGCAAGGACTGTTTTTCATGCACTGCGACTTAATAGATATTGAATTGAAGTCCAATCAACCCACAAACATTTATTAAGCCCCTACTGTGTGCTGGGCACATTAGTAATTTGGTGAGAGCAGTTTAGGTGTGATAAGCGCTGGGGATACAGAAAGGCAAAAGACAGTCCCTGCCCTCAAGGAGCTTACAGTCTAATGGGAGAGGCAACATGCAAAGAAATATATACAAAACAAGCTCTTTACAGGATAAATAGAAGATAATTAATAGAGGGAAGGTACTAGAATTAAGAGGAGCTGGGGGAAGTCTGGTGTAGAAGGTGTGATTTTAGTTGGGGTTTAAAAGAAGCCAGGGAGGTCAGTAGTTGGAGCAAAGGAGGGAGAGTCAGATAAAATGCCCAGAGCTGAGAGATATTCATAGGACAGCCTGGAACCCAGAGTCACTGAGTCAAAGATTATGTATCCAGAAGTGAGATGTAGGAAGATTGCAAAGGTGGGAGGGGACTAGATTATGGAAGCCTTTAAAATGCCAAACAGAGCATTTTGTATTTGATCCTGGAGGCAATAGGATGCTGCTGGAGTTTATTGAGTAAGGGAGTGACAAGATTGAACCTTTGGTTTAGGAAAGTCACTTTAATGACTGAATGGAGGATAGATTGCAGTGAGGAGAGACTTGAGGCAGGCAGACCTTCCAGCATGCTATTGCAGTAATCTAGGAGTGAGTTGGTGAGGCCCTGCAGTAGAGTGGTAGCAGTGTCAGAGGAAGGAATGTGGTGTATTAAAGAGATATTGCAAAAGTAAATTTGACAGGCCTTGGCTGGAGGATGGTGTTATTCTCTACAGTAATAGGGAAGATGGTGAAGGTTGGGGGGGAAAGATAATGAATTCTGTTTTGAACATACTGAGTTCTACTGGACTTCCCATTTGAGCTGTATGAAAGTCAGTTGGGAGATGGAGATTGGAGCAGGATAGGTAGATTTGAAAATCATCAGCATGGAGATGGTAATTGAATCCTTAGGAGCTGATGAGATTACCAAGTGAAGTGGTTTAGCAAGAGAAAAGGGCCCAGGACAGAATCTTGAGGGACTCCTACAGTTAAGAGAGTGTGATCTGGAAGAGGATTCAGTAAAAGATAGACAAGGAACTGTCAGCAAGATAGGAGGAACCAATAGAAAGTGGTGTCCCAGAAACCTAGAGAGAAGAGAGTATCAAGGATGGTAGACTGATCAACAATGCCAAAGGATGCAGAGTGGGTCAAAGAGAATGAGAAATGAGAAAGGGCTGTTGGATTTGGCAACTAAGAGATCATTAGTAATTTGGAGAGAGCAGTTTAGGTGGAGTAATAAGGTCAGATCCTGGATTGTAAAGGAAGAGAGTGAGAGGAGAGATGTGGGGGCACCTATTGTAGATGACCTTCTCAAGGAGTTTAGCCACAAAGGGCAGAAGAGATATAGGATGATAGTTAGCAGGAAAAGAAGAACCAACTGAAGTTTTCCTGAGGATGGGGGTAGAGACACAGACATGTTTGTAGGCAGTGGGAAATGAGCCAATAAGTGAACGTGCGGATGAGAGAGGCGGCAGTTTGTTAGAACAGACAGGATGGAATGGGATCACTTGGCCACTTCATGGGATGGAGGAGGAGAATGAGGCCAAAGGCACCTGCATGGTAGGAGATGAGGAAGAAAAGAGAAGAAGGAACTCTCTGCAAATCACAATTTTTTTTCTATAAAATATGAGGCCAGGTTCTCAGCTGAAAGAGTGGGAGGAGAAGGAGCCATGGGAGGTTTGAGGAGGAATGAAAAGGTTTGGAAGAACCACTATGGAGACTTAGTTGATGAGAGAGGTATGGAAGGACTGTCTAGCAGCAAGGAGGGCCCAGTTAAAGTTGTATAACTGTGTCATCTTCTCCATTTTGTTTAGCAGTACATGTTTAAGTATGAAGGTGATGAATGGTGGGATGATGTCCAAACCCTTCTTCATAGTCACCCTTCCTCCCCTCACCAGTAACTTGTTCCTCCCCTCTCTGAGAATCTATTATTCCTCCATAAAACTCCATTCTTTCCTTCATAGAACCTATCTCTCCCATGCTTTTTGTCCCTTTCTCTAGCATGAAATCTTAATCTCTTCCCGCAAATAGAATTTTTGTCCTTGCTTTCTGTACAAAATGTTTAGCTTCAGAGAACATTGTGATCATGTGAGTGGGTGTTGAGGAAGTAGGTCTAAAATTCAGAGAAGCCGGGGGTCCTGGGTTATATGATAAAGGACAAAATCAGGAGTGAATTCTACAGCAAAGAAATCCAACCCTTTTTTCTTGGACCAGATTCCATTCAAACCCTGGGTCTAAATAAAATACACTAATGCATTTCCATAAATTAGTCAAAGTAATGGAGGAGAAAGGAATCCTAGGGTGTTACTGCCTGGAGAGACTTTATAGCACCTAGTTACCCTATGGCTTAGAGGTTCACTAGTGTTCATTTTTATAAGATTTTGAGTTCTAAATTTTTCTTCCTCCCTCCTCCCCAAGACAGCAAGCATCTGATATAGGCTATACATGAATGATCATATTAAACATATGTCATGTTGTGAAAGAAGAATCAGAATCAAAGGGAGAAACCATGAGAAAGAAAAAACAATTTAAATACCATGCTTTGATCTACATTGCGATCATGACCATGGTTCTTTCTCTGGATGTGAATAGCATATTCCATCATGAGTCTTTTGGAATTGTCTTGGATCATTGTGTTGCTGAGAAGAGCCACGTCTGTCATAGTTAATCATCACACATGGTGGCTGTTACTGTGTGCAGTGTTCTGCTTCTGCTCACTTTACTCAGCATCAGTTCATGTAAGTCTTCCCAGGTTTTTCTGAAATTGCCTGCTCCTCATTTCTTATAGAACTATGGTATTCCATTACATTCGTATAGCACAGCTTGTTCAGGAAGGTCTCCATTTATGAAGAGCTGTCAGGACTGCAGAGGAAAAGGGGCTTCCCTGTGGTCAGTGTCAGAGCCAAAATGACGATATACGGCTGAGCTCCTAGTCTGAGTAGTTTGTCTTCTCTCCCATCCTGGGTAGTGCTTCCCCTTCTCACATCTCCCTGTCCTAAAAAAATTAGAAAGGAGAACAACTTACAGCTGAACTGTGCAGTGTTCTTTTATTTTTTAAGTAACAGACTTGATGACTGAAAAACAGTGTGAACTGGAGTAACTGATGCTAGAGGTAGAACTAAGCAAGGTTTGGGAGGTTGAGTCAGACTCAAAGAGTGGAAAGGACAAAAGGCCGGAGCGCTGGAGACCGTCGGCCTGGAGCAGACCTCCTCGTCTGTCCTTAGCCGAGCTAGAGAAAGAGGGGTTTTACCTAGAGCTCAGCCTCTTTGACAGTGACAAGAGTCAATAAGACGCAGGCCACTTGCTCTCCCCATTTTGGACAGCCCTGCCGCATGCCTCCTTTGTGTCGTACATGCTTGTGTTGGAGTTGGAGTTCCTCCAGAGACCATCTTTCATCTTTGGTACCCTGTACCAAATACCAGACCTAGCATGTGTGGTGCCAGATAAATGTTTGTGGGTGTGAATGTGCTTAGCACCATTCTAAGCACTGTGGGGATTTCCAGAGAATATAAGGCATGATCCCTATCTTCTAACAACTTCCAGTCTAGCCAGGAAGCCAGTGTTGTATGCTATTTTGTCTTTGAGTGTTGGAACAGAAAATACAGTATAAGAAGCAGCCTGGAAAGAGGCCTGAAGTTGGACTCTGGGACCTGTTTTCAAATCCTGACACTAACTAGCTTTGAACATGGACCAGTCACTTCAGTTCTTGAGAGTCTTCCGTGTCTGTAATATGCCTTTTATAATAATAGCCTTTTTGGGAGGGAAGCATTTTGTAATCCTTAAAATCCTATATAAATATGAATTGTTACTAAATATTATTATTGTTGTTATTAGGCAAGGGACTTGAGAGGCCCTTGTGGTCAGGGAGAAGGTAGGATTGGGTTAGAGCTTAAGGAAGGAGGTTTGAGCAGGTGGAGGGACATGAACAGACAGTGGAAGGTGTGTTACATGGCAAAGAACAGGCCAGGTCTTGTGAGCATTAACGGTGCATATCAGGAGCGGTGGGATACCAGGCTAGAGGCCAAGGTTGGGTCCAGATTTTAGAAGGCCTCATGTGCTAGTCAGAGCCATTCAGACTTTATCCTGTAAGCAACAGGGGAACTTTCTCTTCCCCTTCCCTCCTTCCCACAGCGTAGTTGGTGGTGCAACTTTATCTTCCCACCCATAATAATTATAGCTGCCTTTTGTCTGGTGCTTTAGTGTTTGCAGCTCTTTCCTTCCAAGACCCCTGTGAGATAGGTTAGTGTAAGCAGTGTTTATAGATGATGAGACCAAGGTCAAAAGGGGAGCCCATAGTCGCTCAACTCCTGTGTCAGAGCCAAGGCGCAGAGCCTGGTGTGCTGACTCTGGATCTGATGTTCCTTCAGAGCTCGGACAAACCCAGGTGTTCCCTTTTCACCCCAAGGGTGCTTTCTGCTCTGGCTCCCTGCCTCTCAGGCCATGCTGTTTCCCATTCTTTACATCTCTGACCCACTTCTCTGGCTTAAGTTTTTTGGCTTTTTGGGTGAGTGATTACTGTTTACATATTCTATTTAATGCAAAGAAGAGTTGGTGAAGCAGCATATGGCCCAGCACCACTGATTGGTGCCAGTCCCAGGTAGGATTACTGATTGATGCCAATTAAGGGCCCTGGGCTGATGCTGTTTAGACATGCAGCTTTGAAGATTTGGACCTCGTGACTTCTCCAGTCTCAAAACCCAACTAAGTGAATATGAGAGTAGAGGGAACTATAGAAGGGCAGCGTTTTGTGGAGAAAGGACTTGAAGGTGTTGGTTAACCTGGATATAAAGCAACTATTTAAAGGCAACTCTTCAAAGAAGGGTAATGTAGTCTATCTGCACAAGCCCTCATTACCATCTACTTGGACTCACAGCAACAACTTTTCCTGTCTTTTCTCTCTGCTCTCTCCAATTCACCCTCTAGAATCATCTTCTTTGTTCATGTATCTGGTCATCAAAATAACTCTGGTTAGTCAACATTTATTAAACTCTTACCATGTGCCAGACACTGTGTTAAGCCATGAGAATACAAATATGAAAAAAGATAGCAAAGGAAGCTGAAAAGCTGGAAGTGGGGGTGGGAATAATGGCAAAGTTAGGGAAGTCCCAAGGCTGTGCAGCCAGGTGAAAATAAGAAGCTGGGCTCCCTCTTTAAATGGAGGTTTGGGTTTCATGGCCCCACCTTCCAGTCAGAGGGACAAAGGATGGTGATGAGCTATGGTGCTAAGGCTAGAGGTCTTAGAGGGTGTTGAGGTTAGGGAACATTTATGTAGAACTTTAAGGTCATCTTATTTATCTGCTCAGGAACAGTTCTTTACGGTTTACTGAGTGAATCTCAAATTCTTTAGCCTGACATTCAGAGACCTTTATTGTCTGGCATGAACTCACCTTTCTGGCCTTACCTTGTATTTCTCTCCACTGTACACTCTGTTCCAGTTCTGTTCCCTTTCCTACAAAGTCTAGCATTTTGTTGATAATTCTTCCCTAGGCCTTAAGTGTCTCCCTGTTCCTTCTTCATCCTGTGTTGAGCACCTGCTCATCTTTTAAAGGTCTCTTTCGATGCTCCCCCTTTCCCCTAGCCTGCCAACCTCCTCTCCTGAGCTCCACAGCTTCTTTGTTTTCCCTTGAGTTCATTCTGAACTATAATGCTTACCTCCAAATTCTTCTCTGTCTAGTACTCACTTGTTGCCATATATGTTAAAGACATCAATAACAGAGTGATAGTGGAAGGAACTGTATTTGGAGTAAGAAAACCTTGTCTCAAGTCTCTCTGACCATGGGCAGATGCTGCTCTAAAACTCAATTTCCACATTCATAACATGGGGATTATAATATGGAAACCACCCCAACCCCCACTATTGTTGTGAAGAAAGTGCTTGGTTTGTTAAAATTTGTTTCCCCAAGTTGATTACAAGCTCCTTGAGGATAAGGATCATTCTTTTTTTTGTTGTTGTTTTTTAAAGCAATCGGGGTTAAGTAACTTGCTCAAGGTTACACGGCCAATTATTTATTTTTGTATGGGTGCCGAGTATCTGGGGCCAGAACCGAACCCAGGTCTCCCGATTCTGGGGCTGGCGCTCTTACTCACTGTACCACCTGGCCGCCCCAGGATCATTCTTCATGCTATTCCCCCACAGTTCCTACAACTGGGCAGCTCTTGAAGTAGGCATTCAGTAATTGATTAGTTGATGGATTGATACTTTTCTTTCTTCCCCTAGGCTTCCCACAGCAGGCACATGGGGTGCTGTTGGTGCTGTAGGGCTAGTTTGGGCCACTGACTGGCGTCTGATTCTGGATTGGGTACCATACATCAATGGCAAATTTAAGAAGGACAATTAAGTTATCTTTTCAATCTTCTGGTAAGTCCCTACTGTAGCTCATTTAATAGGATTATGTTGATAAGTTCATTAGATAATTGGGTGCTATTTGATATATTCACTTTTATGGATTCTTCTATGGACACTCTTTGATTCCAAAGACATTTCCTTGTTTCCAGTGCAAATTTGCTGGACTCTGTTACAGACCTTTTTTCACCTTAGTCCTCTTTTTAGGGGCGGCTAGATGGGGCAGTAAATAGAGCACCAGCCCTGGAGTCAGGAGGACCTGAGTTCAAATTCGGCCTCAGACACTTAACACATATTAGCCGTGTGACCTTGGGCAAGTCACTTAAACCCAAGTTAAGTTTAAACCCAAACTTAAGTTTAACCCACTTAAACTTAAGCCCTGCCTTCCCCCCTCCAAAAAGGAAAAACAAAATTCCTTTTTTAAGGGAGGAATAATTTACAAAGAATTATACTCATTACTAACAACTTAGGTGTGTATTTTTTTTTTCTAGCAGTTATAGCCCAAACAGGTACCTGTTTGGGGAAAGAGCTCATACTAACAGGGAAGCTGTCCTGCTGTGGCCCAGCACCTGCCCCACTGCTCAAAAATGGCCCTAGAAACAAACACTCCCATAACTCTGGAAAACACTGACCTTCAGATGTTTGCAGAGTGCTTTCTTAACAGTGTTGTCTGTGGAGAAGCAAAAGTACATAGGTTAGCAACTCATGTGCTATCTTCAGAGCTGCCTCTCAGCAGAGAGCCGTAATAGAGCGCAAACCCCCCTTCAGAGGAGGAGTCTGAAGGCCAGGGTTGTGGTAATTAAGAATAGCTCAAAAGTTTCCTCACCACAACCTTGGGAGGTAGGTGGTGCAAGTATGACTCTTCCCATTTTGTAGACAGAGTTAGAGGCACAGAGGAGTGCATGGATTTGCCGTGTGACTTAGGGCCAGTGAGCCCGCCTCTCTGGGACTGTTTATTATGTGTAAAATGCGGTGATAATTCTGGTCCTGTCTATCTCACACAATTTTGGGATAAAATGAGATGATAAATGTGAGAGTGCTTTGAAAACCATGAAGCCATCTATAAACAGGGTGCTGGCATCATTTTACACTGCTTAATGTAATGGGTAAAATAGACAGCAAGTCAACAATTAAGTACCTGCTTTGTGCCAGGCACTGTGAGAAGCTCTGGAGATTTAGAAAAAGACAGGCCCTTCTCTCAAAGGGTTCATGGTCAGCAGTGGGGAAAAAGATCTGGGGCTCTTAGTAATGTGTAAGATAAGAGAGAGGTTACATCACCCTTCCCCATACCCCCACCAAACAAGAGCTACAATAACAACAGCCATTGTGGGCTGCTTTAAGAGATGTTGTATTCCTAACAAGAGAGATGTGACCTCCTTTTCTCTGGCTAGATCAGTCTATGTCTGTATGCAGCTGGAGTGCCACATTTTAGGAAGACTAGTGGTCAGGTAGAATGTACCCCAAATAGGGCCACTAGCACAGTGAATGACCTAGAGACCTTACAGTCCATGTCAGAAGACCGGGGGAGGTTTAGCTCGTTGAAGAGTAGAGTTTGGACAGCCAAGACAGTTCATTTCAAGTATTTGAAGAGCTTTCCTGTGGAAGAGGGTTGGTTTAGACTAGTGTTTAATCTGTAGGGGACAGGATGGGAGTCAAGGGTAGGAGTTACAGGGAGGCCTAGTTCATCTTAACAGTCAGAGTTACCCAGAAGTGTCTGGTAAGAAAGTGAATTCCCCTCCCCTGGAGATGATCAAGATGAAAGCGGATGAGCTTGCAGAGGCTTTCCTGCTCAGATAGAGGTTGGAAGTGCCCTCCAAATGATTCTTCAGACACTTGAGGTTCTGGAATAAAAGGGATAGAGCAATTTATGATAACATTAGCAACTAGGTACAGAGCTGTTTAAACGGGCAAAGCACTACCTGGTGTGACAGTGAAGTAGCAAGACTGATTTTTATGAGTAAACATGCAAGATTTCTTTCACTAAAAAGAGAACAGTCCCCATCAGAGGCCACGCACTGATTCCATTTGTGTTGCTGTTACTCCAAAACCATTTGGGGAAACTGCCTTCATAAGCTTTGGCACATTTTTGAAATTATCCTCATGGTGGTAAATCATTATGCTTTGAAGGAAAATTAGATTTTTGGAAATAGCTATTTGGGGTAACAAAATAACATGATAGTTCTTCTGTGACACATGGCTTGCTCTGAAGACTGTTTCCAAAGAGCAGCTCTAAAAATGTTTTAAGCAACAACAGCATTAGTGAAATGTGATGGCTCTAAACACAACACTTATGTGAACATCTGGGGGTTTTTTGTTTTATTTTTTAAAAAGACAAAGGCATCACGTGTATGAATAAGTTACACCTAGCATTTGGTACAATGAAATTCTGTTGCATCAAAAGAATTTGAAAATACCTTCTTGTCCACCTACCTCTTGAAGTTTTAGTAATTCATTTTTAATGTTCTTTGTCTAGACATGTAGCAGCCAGGTGGACATCATTATTGATCATCAGAAAAATGCCAAAGGTGTAGTGAGAGCTAGATGAAAAATTATATCCATTATTCAGCAGGAATGTGTTGGAGGGAAAATTGCAAGCAAACTGAGATAGTGGGAAATATTTATTGCCAAAACTTATGCCTTAGCAGAATCACTTCCAAAAATATACTTGGCAGCCATATTTTGGAATGTCTAGCGTAGCCATTCGAGTGCACCTAATGACCAGCACACACTGATTCTGGCTCGGAGGCAGACCTTGGAGAGTTTAGAAGCCAGGGAGTACCAGGGAGCCTGTGGACCTCAGGGCTCTGAGGCCTCCTCTGAAGACATCCACTGACACAGCATTGATCCCTTCCAAGTCAGTCTCCCCCACTTTGGAACCCTCGTGAGTGCGAGGAAGCGTGTGTGTCTTTGTGAACAAATCTGATATTCTGCCTTTCTGTAGCTCTTAGTGCTCATTAAGCCTCCAGCTCTCAGAGTGGTGACTCTCTGCCTTCACTCCAGGGGAGCGTTGCTGTAGTCACCTGTTGTGTTTTGGTTTTGTTTGCTGCAGGTGTAGGGATGGAGGACTTTTGGGGACTGCTCTTCTCGGGGATCCTGATTGGACACAAATCTGAAATGCTCAGGGTGGACTCCAAGGACCTCGTCTCTCTGTGACCACCTTTGATGTATCACTTGTATAGGGGTAATTAAACCTCCCTCTGAAACTTGCTGGCTGCTTAGGTGTTGAGCACAGGAATAACTATCACAACAGATTGAATTATACCAGATTCACAGTGACATATGGAATTAAAAAAAACCACCAAGGTCAAGTTTGAAACCTTTCTGTGGTCATTTTTGATATTTCTTTGTGGCAAAGATGAGGATTAGGGGGAGACAAAATTATTCATTTATTCAAAAACCATGTCATGGAAGAGGGGGGAAGGCATAGAGACATTCACCATAGCCCTAAGAATGCTTGCTGTGCCCTTCCCCACCACCATTGTTGCTTAATGCCTCCTTGAGACCTGTGAAAGCATCAAGAGATTTCACACGGCCAAGACATGAGTTACCAGGCACATGATATGAGATGAAAGGAATTTACTTCCAAATCCAAATAGAAATCAGAGGTTTTGGGGAAGTCAAAAAGAAAAGGTCTTTATCGCAACTCCACAGCTGGTTTGTGGTCCTGGCTACAAAAGAGGTGAAAATGTGTTGATTGGGCATGTAAATTCCCTGCTCAGCTAAAGGTTTCAAAATGTTGAGAGTGAGGCAGTCTCTTCACTGGACGGGGCATCAGGACAGGTCCTGGAGAGAATGAAGATGTGGAGAAAAGTAATTATAGCAATTAAACTTGGAAGGGATGTTGGAACATAAACTATCACACTCGGAATAAATTGTAGCAGTCATCTAATCCAACCCCCTTTAGCTAAAACAGACTTGGAAATCACAATAGTGGGAAAACAAGAAGGTAAACATAGATGTTGACAGAAAATGGGGCACTGGATGGGGCTGTGTTTTCATAATTTTGATTTTCCTAAACTCCACAATGAGCTTTGGGTAATTAGAGGTTCTAGTCTTTTGGGACCTATGCTATGTTCCTGCTGACTTATCTGTAAATCTTGAGATATTTATGAATTTGTAGACTGTTAGCTCTTTAGGGATCCTACAGACTAGACAGAAACCATAAATCCAATAGCAAAGTATTTAATTAGGACAAAACAGCAAAATCACTAACAAGGGACCATCAAGTAGCAGAATCATTTTCAGCCCTGCCATTCACCAAAAAGCCCAGTCTCTCACAGACTAACATGTTGGTAGGAAATGGAAAACCACTCTAGGGCACCCTGCCTGTTGTGTCTTCTGTCCTTGTTGCCCAGGGCTCCCCTTATCTTGGCTACTTCCACAGCTGCCATTGGCTACACCTCCCCTGACCCCCTATTACCATCTGCTGCTATGTGAGGAAGGAAGATTCCTGGGCCAGGATGCATCAGGCTTGTCAAAACAATTTCCTGGGGCGGCTAGGTGGCACAGTGAATAGAGCACCGGCCCTCCGGTCAGGAGGACCTGGGTTCAGATCCAGCCTCAGACACAACACAAAAACTAGCTGTGTGACCTTGGGTAAGTCACTTAACCCCAGTTGCCCTCCGAAAAGCAAAAAAAACCAATTTCCTGTGAGGAACACAAAAGAGTTAATACCTTTTTTTTTTTCTTCAAACTTCCTCCTTCCCTCCCACTGAAAAGCTCCCTATACCTCATTTCTGGCTAAGTTAAGGCTACTGATTTCCTAGAGTCAGGACCATACAAATTTTCACAAATCTCAGGGAAGTGTTTAGTAAGATAGGAGGGGGAGGGGCTGGACTGGCAACTTTTACCTTGAGCTCTAGTTTCTGTAACAGAAGTCCCTTGCGTATCTAGGGGGATGGGGGGCAATAAAGTTGGTTTTCCCATAAGAGAATGGTTGTCCTTTGTTCTCAAAGAAGACCAAAGTGATATCACTATGTTAGAATCTGGTTACAGTGTGTCAGAGTGTGGCTGATTAGACCAGGTGAGTTCAGAATGCTCTACCCCAAGTTGGGCACAGATAGTTCATATGAACATTTGGAGTGGATTCCCTAAATTTGTGCATCTGGAGTTTCTTTTGAGCTACTTCAATTCTGCTTTGCTCATAAAGCACAGTACCTTTTCTGATGAGGGCACGCCATGATGGATGGGTCCTATGACAATGTCTCCCATGTCATGCAATCCCCAAGTTCCTAAGAGAGCCCTTGAGAATGTCCTTGTATCTTTTTCTGACAACCATGTGAACCCTTACCCTGTGTTAGTTCTCCATAAAATAGTCTGTTTGACATTCAAACAACACGGCCAGCCCATTGGAGTTGCACTCTCTGGAGTAGAGTTTGATGCTTTGCAGTTCAACTCAAGAAAGGACCTTGATGTCTGGCACCTTATCCTGCCAGGTGATCTTCAGAATCTTCCTAAGACAATTCAAATGGAAGCGATTTAGTTTCCTGGCATGGCACTGGTAGACTGTCCAGGTTTCACAGGTATACAACAATGAGGTCAGCACAACGCCTCTGTAGACCTTCAGTTTGGTAGGCAGTCTAATATCTCTTCTCTCCCACTTTCTTTTGGAGCTTTCCAAACTCTGCTAGCTCTGGCAATGTGCGTGTCAACCTCATCATCAGTGAGTACATCCCTGGGAATTACACTGCCAAGGTAAGTGAACTTATCCAGCATTCAGAACTTCTCCATTTGCTGTAACTGAAGGTTCCACGTATGTAGTGGTGGCTGATGGAGCCCAGGTGTTTTCTTGGTGTAAGTTGTTAGGTCAAAATTAGCACAAGCAGCAGAGAATCGATCCATGCTTTGTTTCTCAGTGTCAGAGGCTGCATTGAGTGCACAATCCTCTGCAAACAGAAAATCGTGCACCAACACTCCCTCCACTTTAGTCTTGGCTTGTAGCCTTTTTCCAGTTGAAGAATTTACCATCGGTAAGGTAGCTGACCTTGATGCCGGTTCATCCTCATTGAAGGCATTTGACAACATGCTAAAAAGCATGGGAGCAAGCACACAGCCTTGTTTCACTCTGGAAAAGTACAAGAATATTGTCCATTACCAGAACCAGGGCAAGCATGCCAGCATAAGACTGATGTGCAGTGCTGATGAACTTCTCCAGGCAGCTAAATGTTGGCATGATTTTTCATAATCCCTCACAACTGACAGCCTCAGAGGCCTTGTTGGGGCATAGGGTGTGTCCAGGGAAGACTAGTGCCTCAGGGGTGAAGGCTGCTGAGCCCTCTCAGAAATGCTTTCCACCCTTGGTGTCTCCCTGATCCACCTAACTCACCTGTGGCTCCAAGAAGCTTTAGCATGCACAGCAGGCACACCCCAGTAACCCTTCCAGCAGATGGGCTGGAGGGAACCCAATGAGTCTCAAACCCGCTGGTGATTTAGAGGGCTGTCTGCCCTGATTATGTGAAGACTTCCTGTGGCGAGATGGGTAGATGAGAACAGTTTGTTCCAACGGCCAGGAAGGCAGCTGAAGCAGGTGGAGCTCATGGCCAAATAAACCATTACATGAAACCAACTTAGCCAAGCACAAAATTGGACAGTGCTTATTCCTGAATTTTGTCAGTGCCTACAGACTCCCCTCCATCCACTTTCATCATCTTCTGCAGGGCCAAGATGAAACTGAACTTCACTCAGTTTGATATGTTTTTAGGGATCTTTTCCGTTACATTGCTGTAGCTACTGTATGTATGCTTTTTCTGGTTCTGCCATATTTCTCAGAATCCCTCACGTGTGCCACAGTTTGTTCAGCCATTCCCCAAAAGAGGGGCACCCACTTTCTTCCCTATTTTTTGACCATCACAGAAAGTGTTGCTGTGTGTGTTTTGTTGGATCCCCTCTGGTCATAATTCAAAGCAAACAAGCATAAAATCATGAGACAGCATCACAGGGAGACTATCAAGTAGTCAAGGTAGGCCTATTTTATTTTTTGCTTTCTTTTAAAATAGACCTTTTTTCAAAGTTAAAAATTATTAATTCAACACTTAACTAATCCCACTATGGATATAACCCAAACCTGACTACTATGGGAGATTTTTTTGTGGGGTTTCTTTGAGGGGTCCAGACTTAGGACTTTATTTCTGCTGGTGCAGCCTGGCATCTCTGTGGCAGCATAGGTTTTGTTGTTGCCTGGGACTCTGAGAATGAAGTGATTTGTCACAAGGTCACACAGCTAGTCAGAGGCAGACTATAGAAGCACAGATACTCAGGGAAGGAAGGGTCCAGCCTTTGCCTAAGCAAAACTTCTCTGAATCAGCAAGCATTGAATGACCACTTGCTATATGTTGGAGTAAGCATATAGCCTTGCCCTCTAAGAGATTACATTCTGCTGAGGGACACAAAATCAAACACATAGGCAGATACAAAATAGATACAAGGTAATTTTTGAGGAGAATGCACTGGGGTCTTTTTATTTTTTTGGAGGAGGGAAGGCAGGGCAATTGGGGTTAAGTGACTTGCCCAAGGACACACGGCCAGTAAGTGTTGAGTGTCTGAGGCAGCATTTGAACTCCAGTCCTCCTGACTCCAGGGTTGGTGCTCTAGTCACTGCGCCACCTAGCACACTGGGGTCTTTCTAAGTAAGACATACTTAATAAATTATGTTTTTAATTGAATTGAAACTAGCCCATAAATCACAATGTTTTTGAATGTCTCTTGCTCTCAGGCTTACCTCAAAAGCAGTTCCTCTTCCTAATTCTATTCTTAAGACCCTTCATTGCTTGAATTAATGGGCCTAGGCAAAAACAAATCAGGCTTTTGGGTTTTGGTTTGATATCCTGATGGTTCTTTAAAAGAATCTTTCTTGTGATGGACAACTGCCCCAGAGAGTCGTCTGCAGTGCTGAGTGAAGGAAGGCCCAGGCAAGTAGTCCCATGTGGAATCATTAAGCAGGAACTTCCTGTAAAGGGGATGAAATGAACATCTCACCGAACTCAGTCAGTGAATTCCCTGTCCCTACATGTTACTGCTCACTATCCCTTTTTGTGGAAAAAATATTAAAGACTCCTCAAAAGCTAACTACAAAAGAACTAAATCACAGCCTTTATTACATAGTCTCCTTTTTAGGTCTGTGAGATTAAGCTCTTCTGCATTCTGGTTTCCATGTTGAATAATGCAGAAAAGAGGCAGGTGTCTAAATGTGGAGAACATGAGTTTATAAGTACTTACCTGGCCCTCAGCCCTCCTTTCATGGTCCCTAGTTCTGGACCAGGCTTCTCCTGTTCATGCCTTTTACATATTCATGAGGGACAATGAGGCAGCTCAGGCTGAGACACTAAGAACTAACTAATACTGTCTGCACTTTCAGTTGGACTCTGCTCTTTTCTCCATCTGATAAACACTTGAGTGCCTACTGTATGGGGTGTACTATGTGTCCTATGGAAGACAGACTTGGCATAGGTACCTGCATGTAATTAGTGTTGCCCTTGGGCTAGGCCCCCTCTAACATGAAGAGCCTGAGTTACCTTTGAAGGATTTGTTTTTCCTTAGCTTTTCTGGTGTAAGTCCCCTACCCAGAATCCTAGGAAAAATCTCTGTACTTAGTAGCCTAACTCTCCTTCTGTAATCGTGCTGGGCCCCAACATTATAGACTTGGAGTCAGGAAACACTGCCAATAACAGCGTAACTGAGCAAGTCATAACCCCATAACTTCCATTTTCTCATCTATGGATAGGGATAATGTTTGTTTGTGCTACCTACCTCTCAGGATTGTGAAGAAGGTATATTGCAAATCTTAAAGTATTATATAAATGTGAGTTATTTAGTGACAGGGGTATTAATAAACATCGATGTACTATAGAGCTAGGAATTCTTAAAAATTACCCAGATTGGGGCGGCTAAGTGGCACAGTGAATAGAGCACCAGCCCTGGAGTCAGGAGGACCTGAGTTCAAATCTGGACTCAGACACTCAACACTTACTGGCTGTGTGACCTTGGGCAAGTCACTTAACCCCAATTGCCCTGCCCTCCCTCCTCCAAAAAGAAAAAAAACCCAAACTACCCAGATGCCTTCCTGTTTCTCCCAAACCTTCATGATGCTTGAATCATGTCTCAAAATGTCATCAATCTTCTTCTAGCTGAAGATCCTCCAAAGTGCAGCCCCTCTGACTCTAAGGAACTTACCAAAGTTCCCCACAAGCTCCCTGCACCAGGAGTTCTCTCTTCATGCTGACCACAGCTGAGTTTGTTGGTGTTCTCCCTTTCCTAGGTAGATTTTCCCAAAATTCCAGGTGAGAACCCTGAGCCAGTGAGTACAACAGCATCCATCAAGGGTAACCTTACGCCTTTTGGTCCTAAGGGGCCTCAGCCTAATGTTCACACTAACATCGTTTATCTGTGTGTGGGAGAAGGGCAATTTCATTGCTAGTATTATATATTTGAATACAGAAGCTCTATCAGTGTTACTATCTGTCTTTTCAACATCTCGAATCAGGTGACCCATAGGCATTGCAACTCAATAATTCTAAAATGGAACCCATCATCTCTGCCCCCAAACACTCCCCTCCTCCCAACTCCTACTTCTACCCAGGCTACCGCTATCTTTCCAAGTCATCCTCCCTTCCTTCCTCGAACCCTACACGTCCAGTCAGTTCCCAAATCTTGTCACTTCTACCTCCACAACATCTCTCTAGCACATCCCTTTTCTCTAGTCAGCCATGACCCTGTCTCAGACCTTCATTTCTGGCCTCCATCATTACAGCAGTCTTTGAACTGGTCTCCCTGCCTCAGACCTCTTCTCCATTCAGCTACCAAAGTGCCTTTCCAGAAGTGTGGCTCTGCCTATGTCAGCCCCTCCCCCAGGAAACTCTAGTGGCTCCCCAGTACCTCTGTGATAAAATAGAAACCTAAAGCACTTCACCAACCAGTCCCTTTCTACCTTCTCAGGTATCTTACACTTTGCCTTCCTCCATCGGCTCTAGAATCCAGCCACACCTGCCTAGTTGCTGTTCCCTGCATGTGACACTCCATTCCTCTCTATACCTTTGCACGGGCTGTCTTTCGTGCCTGCTCTGCTCTTCATCTCTTCTTAGCTTCCCCTTGGAGGCTTCCTTCAAGATGGCTAAAACTCAGAGCTGCTTTGGGAGGCCCCTCCCTTCTTTCTGCATCCCTATTAACTTCCATCCACATTGTGTGTGTGTGTGTGTGTGTGCACACATAGTGCAGTTGCATGGTTTGCTACATGCCACTGTTAGAATGGGAGCACCTTGAGAGCTGAGACAGCATTTTTTCCTTTCTGTGTGCTTAATAAATACTTAACTGTTTGACCACAGGCAAGACACTTAACTTCTCTGAGTCTCAGGCAACTCGGTAACTATACAGGAGAAGTTCCCATAGCCTCTCTGTACATGTCCCTTTTTCCTGGATCCCCACCAAGCTCCTCTGCTCTCTAGGTTCTGTGGGATACTGGACAAAACCTTGGCTCAGGAGTCAGAAACACTGGTTTAAATAATGGGTTTTGCCATTTGTGACTTCGAGTCCCTTTAGCTCATTAGGCTTCGGGTTCAGCATCTCTAAGATGGGAAAATATCCAAATTATGCATTTCCCCAGAAGTACTGGGAAGATCAAATGAATAAAATGCAAAGTATCTGAGACCTTTTCAGGTTTAATGATATAAAGATCAGCCATCATCTGTCCCCTTGGTTCTGCTCCTTTCTGAGTACAACCTGTGCTAATCTCTAATCATCTCTCCTTGTGGCCTGGGATTCCCTAGATCTATTCGTTCATATTGGGTCAACCCCTAATTTTGCACCCTGGTAACCGATAACTAGTCTGGGTCTGTTCTTGAGCAAAGTTCTAACCCATGCTTTCCTGGGGCACAGTTTAAGAATTGAGCACAAAATGTATATGATGACCTCCTACAATTTGTAGTTTGGTTTAGTGTTAAATTTGGGGGATTGAAAGCCCTTCACAATCTAGCACCAGCCTACCTGTTCAAATTTCACATGTTCTACATTTTGCCAGACTGGCTTATGTGTCACCCCCATTCCCCTTCTGCTTGTTTTTTTTTTTGTAGTCTGTTTACCCATGCCTGGAATGCACCCCCTCTTCACCAGTGTCTCTTAGAATCCTTTGCTTCCTTCAAACCATAGCTTTAAGGATCACGTGTTCCTACATGAGGCCTGATTCCTGATTCCCCCCAGCCACAGTGCTTCCTGCCCCCAATTATATTTTTTACATATTTTGTTTTTACTTATATGTATACAATACTTACTTCCCTTTTCTCTCTATGATCTCACTGGATGGTCTCATCAGTCCCCTTGGGATTAATTGTAATCTTTATGCAGATGATTCTCAGATAGATATAAACAGTGCCAATCTCCCTCCTGAGCCGCAGTCACACATCACCAGCTGCTATTGGATGTTTCTAACAAGAAGTCCCAGAGGCATCTCAAACTCACAACTTGCTATCTTGCTGCCCAACACCTCCCCCCTTCTGAACTACCCCATTTCCATTGAGGGCATCCAGGTTTGTACTCTCAGTGTCACACTCAGTCCCTCACTCCACACATCCTGTCAAGTCATTAAATCTTACCATTTCCATCTCTACAGCATCTCTCCAATATGTCCCTTTTTGCCAGTCATACAGCAACAACCCGAGTTCAGAAGGCCTCTTGAGTGTACTTCTACAATAATTTTCTAATTGGCCTTCCTGCTTCTCCCCCTGCCCAATACATCCCCCATTTACATCACAGTGATTTTCCTAAATCCCAGGTCTGACCACATCACTTCCCCTACTTAGACGTTAGTGGCTCCTATTCCAGGATCAAATATAATGTCTTTGGATATTTAAATCCAATCTCCTAAGGTGAGAAGAGGAGCCAAACCATCTGAGTGCCTGGTGTTTTGTATTGGGGAGCAGCAAGCCCCTGAGGAAGGCTGAAGGAGGCTAGGAGTCTTCTCTCTGTCCTGAAGTGTTAACTTCCTTCTGTGCCTTCTCCTGCTCCAGCTGCAGCTCCAAAATCCACAATCTGCTTCCAACCTGATCTCCCAACTGAGATGTGGAGAACCTTTGGTGCAGAGAGGAACAACCTTCCCTTTGACCTCAGACCTTCCATCTCCTGCTGCACCTGTCCCTTGAGGGAAGAGGAAGAGGGAAGTTGGGGACTGAAGGGGAAGGACTGCATCCTTTCCTACCTAATCTCCACTCTTCAGAGGGATGAGGAATACAGCAGGGCCTCCCATCTGACCATAAACCTGCCATCTCCACTCAATGATGGACGTTCTCACACCTTCCTATGCCACTGAAACCCATCAGCAAACCCATCCTCCATCAGCAGCTCTGCATGGCTTCTACTCTATGGAACAACATGCCTGGGATAAAATGATCACCTGAAATATCAGATCTGGATACTAGTTTATACCTTCTGAAAGGGCCGCTAGATGGCGCAGTGGATAATGTGCTGGGATTGGAATCAGGGAGTTCAAACCTGGCCTCAGATACTAGCTGTGTGACCCGGGCAAGGCACTTAACCCTGTTTACCTCAGTTTCCTCATCTGTAAAATAAGCTGGAGAAGGAAATGGCAAATCACTCCAGTATCTAGGCTAAGAAAACCTCAAATGGGTTCACGAAGAGTTGGACACAACTAAAAAGGTGACTGAACAACAACGCTTTCCCAACTCATCCTCAGTTGCTTCTCCCCTCTGATTGGAGGATTGGAGGGTTGGAGGGTGATATGCTGAATCCCTCCTAAGTCCTTACTTTCTAGAAGACTTACAGCTTTCCTGGCAACTCCATTCTCTTATCAGCATCCCTGCTTGACTTTCATTCTACAGAACAACCTGCCCCCATGCCAGGTACACACAGTCACAACCCTAGCATCCCTCTTGTTATTCCCTCACCCCATCCCCCATTAGATTGTAAGGTTCTTGAGGATAAGAACTGTCTATTTTCCATATTTGTATCCCCATAGGGCCTTGCACACAGCAGGTACTTAATACATGTTTATGGAATTGAAATCCATTCCCCATCCAACACCATTCAATTCCTTATTTCCATTACCCTCAACCTCACACCCCAAAGTTTCAGCAAAACACACCCCTCTCCTTCCACTGTGCTCTCTGCAATGCCTATTCCAAAGGTAACACACTTCCCTTCTTCCTAAATCTCTTCCTCTCCCTCCTTCCATCTACTAGCTTTTTATTGAGATCTGTCTTCTCCTCCCTCCCCCATGACTCCTTGGCCACCCTTTCCAATACCGGCTGCACATTAGGTGGGGGGGGGGGGGGGGGGGGGAGGGGGGGGGAGTCAGAATAATCCTTGCTGAAGCAGAGTCAAGATGAGGGAGTAAGAATAAGCATTTTTGCCCAACTCCCCCAACACACCTCCTCCACACAACCTAAAAAATGTGCTATGCTAAATTCAGATTGGGAAAGCCAAGAAAATGCAGTCACAGTCATTTTTCCAGTCCAGGGCAACTTAGAAAGATAGATGGGTCTGTGGCTACTGGGGATGGGTCTGACAGCAGCACAGCAAGAGTAGGGGCATGCAGCTGTAATAGCATGTGGGGAGCAGTGATCATTCTAGTATCAGGAATAATAGGAAAATATGACCAATCACCAGCGTTGGAAGCACTGGGGCAAAAAGAGATCCCAGGAGATCCCTGAATTAGCACAGGGAACAGGAATGAGTGCTGCTGTCTGGAAGTTCTGTTGCCCATTGCTTGGTTTCAGGTCATAGTTCCAAGGCAGAGAGGAATAGTCACTAGTAAGAGAGGCCCTAGCTGTGTATGAGGAAGGAACAAGTTCCAAAAACATAGCAGTGTGGTTCTGAGCCCTAGACCAGAGTGGGGACTCAGTTCTAACCTTTAGCCCCCCACATAAGCCATTGTAGGCTTGTAACCAGGAATAACCAGGGCAGAAGATGAAGATTATCGAGGGGCTGGCAGTTCAGTGGCCCTGAACCTTCAGACCCTCCCAGTGGGCTAACAGTGAGTCCTGTAGCAGTCAGCTGAAATACAATCACACACTATCCGACAGACTCACCCCTCAGTTAGGAACTCACAGAACTTATACCAGGAAAGCAGTGAAGAAACTCCTCCCCAGGTCCTGCTACCTTGAATGCACTGAAAACTTTGCAGGTCCCCAGGCTGAGCTGTGAAAAACAACAAAAAGTCATAAAAAAGAAGCTCAGGCCAGCCATCATCCCTCAGAAGCTAGCTGAGTCCAACACTAACATAAAATCCAAGGGCAAGAAGGATGTTGAAAGAAGGAACAGATAAAAAAAGAACCTGACCATCAAGAGCTACTATGGTGACAGAGAAGCTCAAGCCTCAAACACAGAAGAAGGCAATGACCTAAAAACATCTACAAGCAAAACCTCAAAGAGGGGCAGCTAGGTGGCACAGTTAGTAAAGCACCAGCCCCGGAGTCAGGAGGACCCAAGTTTGGTTCCGGCCTCAGACACTTAACACACACACACACACAAAAACAACTAGCCATTTAACCTTGGGCAAGTTACTTAACCCCAATTGCCCTCCAAAAAAGGCATAAAAAAAAACTCAAAGAAAAAAATGCAGATTGTATACAAGCCCAAGAAAAATTCCTGTAAGAGTTAATGTTTTTTAAAAACACAAAAGATTTTAAAAACCAAGTAAGAGCAGTACAGGAGAAAAATAGGAAAAGAAAAAGAAACTTGTGAAAAGAGATTTAACAGCTTTGTAAAAGAGGCACAAAACATTATTGAAAATAACTCCTTAAAAATTAGAATTGCTTGGAGTGGCTAGGTGGCACAGTGAATAGAGCACCAGCCCTGGAGTCAGGAGGACCTGAGTTCAAATCCAGCCTCAGACACAACACAAAACCTAGCTGTGTGACCTTGGGCAAGTCACTTAACCCCAATTGCCCTCCAAACAGCAAAAAAAAAATTTAGAATTGCTCAAATAGAAGGTAATGATTCCATGAGACATGAAAAAAGAATAAAATAAAGTCAAAAGACTGAAAAAATAGAAGAAAATGATAAATATCTCCTAGGAAAAACAACTGACCTAGAAAATAGATCAAGGAGAGATGATATTAAAATTGTTAAACTACTTAAAACTCAGAAACAACAACAAAAGAACCTAGATATCATATTTCAAGAAACAATAAAGGAAAACTGTCTAGATACTATAGAACCAGAGGACAAAAATAGAAATTAAAATTTACCAGTTATCTCCTGAAAGAAAGCCTGAAATGAAAATTCCTATGAATATTGTAGCTGAAATCCAGAACTCCCAAGCCAAAGAAAAAAATGCTACAAGCAACAAGGAAAAAAATTTTAATATTAGAGGAGCCACAATCAGGATCACACAAAATATAGTCGCCACCACTATAAAGAAATGGAAGACAAATAAAGTCATATCTAAATAATTGTAAAAATATTAGTTGTTCATGGGTAGGCTGAACTAATATAATTAAAATGACAATTCTACCTAAATTAATTTACCTATTCAGTGCCATACCAATCCAACTACCAAAAATTATTTTATAGAGTGAGAAAGAATAACAATTTATCTGGAAGAACTTTTTTAAAAGGTCAAGAATATCAAGGGAATTAATGAAAAGAAATGCAATAGAATGTGGCCTAGCCATTCTAGATCTCAAATTGTATCATAAAGCAGTAATCATCAAAACTATCTGGTATTGGCTAAGAAATAGAGTGGTGGATCAGTGGAATAGGTTAAGTATACAAGACACAGTAGTTAATGACTGTAGTAATCTACTGTTTGATAAACCCAAAGATTCCAGCTTTTGGGATAACAACTTACTGTTTGACAAAAACTGCTGGGAAAATTGGAAAATAGTATGGCAGAAACTACACACAGACCAACATTTATACCAAGATAAAGTCAAAATGGGTACATGATTTAGACATAAAGGGTGATACCATATGCAAATTAAGAGAGCAAGGAAGCATTTATCTGTCAGATCTATGGAAAAGGGAAGAATTTACGACTAAGCAAGAGATAAGAGAACATTATGAAATGCAAAATGGATCATTTTGGTTACATTAAACTTAAAAGGTTGGACATAAACAAAACCAATGAAACCAAGATTAGAAAGGAAGCAGAAAGCTGAGAAACGATTTTTATAGCCAGGGTCTCTGATAAAGGCTTCATTTCTAAATATGTAGAGAACTGAGTCAAATTTGTAAGAACACAAGTCACTCCCCGATTGATAAATAGTGAAAAGACATGAACAGGCAGTTTTCAGATGAAGAAATTAAAACTGTAGTCATGGGGTGGCTAGGTGGTGCAGTGAATAGAGCACCGGCCCTGGAGTCAGGAGGACCTGAGTTCAAATCCAGCCTCAGACACTTAACACAAAACTAGCCTTGTGACCTTGGGCAAATCACTTAACCCCAATTGCCCTACTTCCCCCCTCCAAAAAGCAAAACAAACAAACAATAAAAAAACTATAGTCGTATAAAAAGCTGCTCTAAATCACTATTGATTAGAGAAATGCACATTAAAACACCTCCAAGGTACCACCTCACACCTATCAGATTGGCTAATAAAAAAAAAAGGAAAATGATAAATGTTGGAGAAGATGTGGAAAAATTGGAACACTGTGTTGTTTTTGTTTGTTTGTTTGTTTTTAAGAAATCGGGGTTAAGTAACTTGCTCAAGGTTGTATGGCCAGTTATTTTGTGTGGGTGTTAAGTATCTGAGGCCTGAATCAAACCCAGGTCTCCCAGGTCTCCCGACTCTGGGGCCGGTGCTCTTACTCACTGAGCCATCTGTCTGCCTTTACAATGTATTGTTGATGGAGTTGTGAACTGATCCAACCATTCTGGAGAGCAATTTGGAACTATGCCAAAGAACTATAAAACTGTAGTAATGACCTTTGAGTCAGCAACACCACCACTAGGTCTGTATCCCAAAGAGATCATTAAAAAAAGGGGAAAGGACCTATATGCACATAAATAGTTATAGCAACTCTTTTTGTGGGGGTAAAAAATTTGAAATTGAGGGGATGCCCATCAATTGGGGTAATAGCTGAGCAAGTTGTGGTATATGAATGTAATGGAATATTATTGTGCCATAAGAAATGATGAGCAGGAGGATTTCAGAAAAACCTGGGAAAACTTATATGAACTGATGCTGCAGGAAGTGAGCAGAACGAGGAGAACATTGTACACAGTAACAGTAACATTGTGTAATGACCAACTTTGATAGACTTAGCAGTGCAGTGATCTATGACAATTCCAAGGGACTCATGATGGAAAATGCTGTCCACTTCCAGAAAAAGAACTATAGAGTCTGAATGCAGATCAATGTATACAATTTTCTTTTTTTCTTTCTCATGGTTTTTCCTTTTTGTTCTGATTCTTCTTTCACAATATGGCTAATGTGGAAATATATTTAATATGATTCTACGTGTATAGTCAATATCAGATTCCATACCATCTTGGGGAGGGGGAAGGAGAGAAATGGAGAAAAAACCTATTTGGAACTCAAAATCTTGTAAAAATGAATGTTGAGAACTATCTTTGCAAGTAATTGGAAAAATAAAATACTAGTAAGTGGGAATTTTTTTAAATTAAAAATAAATTTTAAAAAGAAATGGAACACTTGGAATATACTATTTTTGAAAGCAAAGGATCTAGAATTACAGCCGAGAGTAACCCATCCAGCAAAACTGAGTATGATCCTATAGAGGGAAAAATGTACATTTAATAAAACAGAATACTCCTTGCTCCCCAATGCAACTTCTAGGTTTTTTCCCTTCCTCTATCACTCAGTAATCTCATCTCCTTTGAGGCTTGTGTTATTCATTTCTACCACCCAATCAAAATACTAGTAGCTGCAGTTATAGACCCTAGGTCAATCTGCTTCCTCAATCAGTTTGGTACATGGTTCAGTTTTTCTCTCCTCCCCAACTCCTACCTTCATACTAGGGGATGTCAACATACCCATTCCCCCTCAAACACTAACCATTCATTTCTTCAACCTATTCACTTCCCATGACCCACTCCTCCACTGTTCCTCATATAGTCAGATCCTTGATATTTCCATCACCTACAAATGTATCACCTCCATGTTCAAGAATTCCAAAACTCCCCTATCCAGCCATAATTTATTGACTTTTCACCTCTCCCTCTGCCTTCCCTTGAAAAGTCCTACTCTTTACACCATGACCTCCAATCCCTTAACCCCTCAGTTCTCTCCCAGTCTCTGCATTTGTTACTTTTTCCCCCATCTTGACCTTGTTGAACCAGTTCAACTCTACACTGTCCTCCTCTCTTGAATCCCTAGACCTCTTATCATTTCATCAATTACATCTTGTCAAGCCTCAGCCTTATACTTCTTCTACCCATTTGCCACCTTTACTCCTACATACATGCAGCTGAAAGAAGGTGGAGAAAATCACAAAACTCTTCTGCTATATATGTTATACAATCTCAACGGAGCCTTCAGTGTTGATTAACGTTTCTTCTATATCTGCTTCATCAGCTCATTATCCCATTCTTCCCAGTAGCTCTTCTAAAACTTTTTGTCCCTCCTCAAACTTCTCCTGACTCACCCTCCCCCACACCCTCTCAGCTGAGAATCTTTCCTCATATTTTAAAGGAAAAAATGAGGCCATATGCTGTGAGCTCTCTTTTCCTCTCTTCCTCCACTCATATCACTCCGATGCCTTCTGCCCTCTCTCCTCCTTCACACCTGTCTCACATGGTAAGGGGGGCCTTATTCCTTACCAAGGCTAACCCCTCTACTTCCTCAAGTGATGCCATTCCAGCCTATCTCCTGATCCAACAGATTGCCCCTTCTGGCATTCCCACGCTATTATTTATTTTCAAAATCTGTCTACTGGTTCATTCCCTTACTGTCTGTCTATGAATACACCTGTGTCTCTCCCATTCTGAAAAAACCTTCACTTGATCCTTCCATCCCCGCCCTGCCGCCCCCCCCCCCTCCCGCCGGTGTTTCTTCTGCCCTTTCCCCCCCTTTCCCCCCCCCCCCTTTTTTTTTTTTTTTAATTTTAAGCAATCAGGGTCAAGTAACTTGCTCGAGGTTACTGGGTGTGATGCTGAGTGTCTGACCCCGGGATTCGATCTCCAGGTCGTCCCAACACTGGAGCCGGTGCTCTTACTCGCTGAGCCACCTGGCCGCCCCTAAGCAATTGGGGTTAAGTAACTTGCTCAAGGTTACACGGCCAGGTGTTTCTGGGTGGGTGCTAAGTGTCCGAGCCCGGGATTTGATCTCCAGGTCTTCTCAACACTGGAGCTGGTGCTCTTACTTGCTGTGCTACCTGGCCGCCCCCTCTCACTCTCTTCTTAATCCCTTACAATCCAGTTTCTGACTTTATCATTCCACTGGAACTACTTTCCCCAGTTACTAATGATCTCAGTTGCCAAATATGATGACCTTTTTCCTATCTTCATTCTCCTTTTCTGCAGCTTTTAACTCTGTTGGTCATTTTCTTCTCCTTGATACTCTTCTCTCTGGGTTTTCAGGACACAACTCTCTCCCAGTTCTCCTCCTACTCTCTGACCACTACTTCTCTATCTCCTTTGCTGGATCCTCTTCCAGATCACACCCTGTAACCATAGGTGTCTCTCAGGTTTTCGTGCTGGTCCCTCTTCTTTTCTCCCTCTCTTCTACCTCACTTGGTGTTCCCATGGATTTAATTACCAGCTCTATACTCAGGATTTTCCAAATCTGTCTTACCGCAATCTCTCTGCTGATGTCTGATCTTGCATTTCTAACTGCCTGACTCCCTTTAAGGCTCAACTAAGATCTCATCTTTTACAGCAAGCCTTTCCTGACCCTTCTTCATTTTGATACCTTCCCTATGTTAATCATTTTCTAGGTATCCTGTATATGTGTATTTATATAAATTTGTTTGCATGTGGTCTCCCTCATTAGATTGTGAGCTCCTTGAGGGCAGGGACTGTCTTTTGCCTCTTTTTGTATACCCTGCATTTAATCAGTGCCTGGTACATAGATTCTGTACCAATTTATTTACGCGTTGTCTTCCCCATTAGTGAAGTTAGGTGGTGGAAGATAAAGCCTTGGACATGCAGTCAGGAATACTCATCTTCTTGAGTTCAAATGTGGCCTCTGACACTTACTAGCTGTGTGACCTTGGGTAGTCACTTTACCCTGTTTGTCTCAGTTTCCTCATCTGTAAAAGGAGTTAGAGAAGGAAATGGCAAACCACTCCAGTATCTTTGCCAAGTAAACTCTAAATGGGGTCATGAAGAGTTGGACACAACTGAAAAAATGGCTAAACAACATCAAACTTCCCCATTAGAATGTATGCTCCTTTAGGTTAGGGACCATTTCAATTTTGTCTTTGTATTCCGAACATGTAGCAAAATGCCTGACACAAAGTAGGTGCTTAATCAATGCCTGTTGATTGGGTCTGCTATAATCTCTTTTCCCAATGCTTAATATTCCCAGAGTGTAAAATGTACTTTGCACCTAGTTTCCAAATCGAATGAATGCACAGCATTCATCCAATCATCCATGATGTACTTTCAACAAGTATTAATTCAGAGGCAATCTGTGCCAGGCACTGTGTTAGGTGCTGGGAAAAGAGGACAAAAACAGAACAGTCCCTCCCTTCTGGGTGTTTATATTATTTTTTTTTATTATTCAATTTTATTTTCAATTCTGGACACTCCCCCTCCCTCTCTCCACCCTAGAAAGCAAAAAACAACAACAAAACCTGGTTACCAATCTCTCTAGTTGGGGCAGCTAGGTGGCACAGTGAATAGAATACTAGCCCTGAAGTCAGGAGGACCTGAGTTCACAAATCTGGCCCCAGACATTTGACATACTAGCTGTGTGACCTTGGGCAAGTCAACCTCAATTGCCTTTCCTTCCCCCCTCCAAAAAAGAAAAAAAAAAGCAAATCTCTCGTTAAGCAACATAATTTTTTTGCCTTAATCTTATGAGCTTACATTAAGACGCACTAAAACTTTTGGGACATCCTGTGTGTATATGTGTGTGTGTGTCTATGTGTGTCGCTCATGCATTGTATTCATTTGTGTATATGCTGTACTGCTCTCCCTCATTAGAATGTGAACTCAATTTAAAATTTAAAATTGCACTAAGGCTTTTGTATGTCTACTGTTAATGTATATATATATATATATACACATATATCCCAAAGTCCATGTAAGGAATATAAAGTAACTGGGAGAAGAGCGCCAACAACTGAGGAATCCAGAAAGGCCTCTTGCAGGAGGTGGCCCTTGAGAGGAGCTCTGAAGGGAATTGCCGAAAGGAGGCCTGAGGGAGAGCGGTGAGTAATCAGCCTGGAAAGAGCGGCAGGATTCAGATTGCCTGGATTGGCTTTAAATGCCAAATGTGGGAGGCTGTATTTTATTCTAGAGGTGTCTCTTGAGCAGGAGTCGATAGTCAATGAACATTAAGCACCTACTATGTGCTGGGTACCTGGTCCAACCTGTGTTTAAGGAATATCAATTTGGCAGCTTCCTGGAAAGAGAATTGATGGAGGCTCAGAAAGGTTAGCAGGGCTTAAAATGAGATGGACAGGATTCTGGAGGACCAAGGGTAAAACATGCGACCCATCTCTGGAATTCAGGGTGTCAATTGAAATGTGTATTTTTTGGACACGGCTAAATGTGCCATTTATCTTGCTTAACTATGTGTATTTGTTACGTGGTGGTTGTGTTTTTCCCCCCAGAGTAACGTGGGAGGAAGAAAAATTGCTTTTTTGTTCATTGAGAAAAAGGAAATTTACTTAAAAAAAAAAAAAGAGGGGTTGTCTGAAGCTCCTGAATGTTAAACAATGACTATATGTGTAGCTCTGCCCCTGTGCTAGAGATGATGCAAAGTTGCAATGAAGTCTCCCTCAGGAAGTTTAGTCTACTAAGGAGATAAATCAAAACCATATTACATGAGGTCTGAAAAGTAAGGTTGTTACCAACCCTAGGAGATTAGTATTCTAGAGAGATGGCATCTGGGATGGACATCAAGGGAAGTGCAGGGATTAAGCAGGCAAAGAAGAGGGGGAGAAAGGGCATTTCAGGCTCAGGGAACAGTGAGCAGAGGCAGAAGATTCCAGAAAGCAGAGTCCACTTTGGCTGGAGGGAAGTACATGGAAAAGGAAGGAGTGTGGGAAATAAGCATTTATTAAATGCTATGTGCCAGGCACTGGGCTAAGCCCTTTACAAAGATCTCATTTGATCCTCACAACCTTGGAAAATAGGTGCTATTCTTATTCCCATTTTTACAGATGGGGAAACTGAGGCAAACAGCGGTGTGTGTGTTTTAAAGTGATTTGCCCAGGTTCACTGAGGCTGGAGAGGCACCAGGTTAAAGACAGTCTTGATTGCTACAGGAATTTCAGTGTCTCAGGGATGGACTGCTGTGCTATAAGAGCAATTCTTTGTGCTCGAGTGATCATAACAAGAAGATAAAGTCTTCACCTGCAGAATCCAAAACAGGGACTTGTGGGATGCTACTGGATATAAAAGAGGCATGGGTGAGAGAAATAAGGGAACTGTTGAAGGTGGTGCCCCATTCCCAGAAGTACCATCCAAGAAAGATTCTTGGTGTCAGACTGCTGGTTTTCGGGTAATTTTTCCAAGAGGCTCTCACCAGTGCTCTTGTGGACTTAACTGTAAACTGTTAATGGGCTTTGCCATCTTTGTTGTTTTTAAAGCCTGTCTCTGATACATTGCAGCTAACTGTACTAGTAAGAGATCTGGTCTGTCCAGTACTGTCCAGCATGTCTAGTGCACAATGTTTCCTGGGATTTGGGGGAAGGGCTCTGAGACAGTAAGAACTACTCTTCCAAAGGTGACCAGAACAACTCTTTCATTAGATAGCCTCAAAAAAGGGATCCTCCCCTGATCAAAACTTAGCTTGGCACAGCTTGTCTCCAATTATGCCCCACCAACTCATGCCACTGAGTAGTGTTTGTGTGATGGGTGGGGATAGTGTGGGTCACTAGTGGGAGTGGATAGGCTGGTTTCCAAAGAATGGGGACACTGCAAACCACCAGGGGGAGTGGCCAGGCTAGTCTACAGTGAGGAAGAGCACTTAGTCCCAAGAGAGTGGACAGACTGGTCCCCAGGGAAGGGGGGGGGGAGAATTGTGTTAGAGATTGAGAACTAGAAGACTTTGTAAGTCATCTAGACCTACCCCCTCATGGTACTGAGGATGCCACAAAAAGGAGCAGGCGGGCAGGTTCCTAGTGGGGGGTCCTCCCTAGGGGGAGTGGACAGCCTGGTCCCCACTGAGGGGACACTGTGAGTCACTGGTTAAGAGTGAGGCTGGTCCCGAGAGAGGGAAGGCGGGGTGGATCTAGGGAGCGAGCGAGTGGGCTGATGGGCGGGAGAGGCGGGGCCTAGGGTAAGACCCCCAGGCCGGCAGGGGGCGTCCCCGGGGGCCGGGGGCGGGCCGAGGAGCCAGCCGGGCTGTTGCCCCAGGCGCCTCGTGGCGGAGGCTGGAGCGGCGGTGGCGGCGCCCGGACTTTCTGGCTCGCTCGCGCGCGCGCTCGCCGGGGAGCGCCAGGTGGGAGCCGGCGGCAGCGGCGGGGCCATGTCCAAGGCGTGGGGGCCCCGGGGGCTCCTGTCGGGCAGGAAGCAGCGCGCGGCGGCGGCGCCGAGGTGAGCGGGGGGCGCGCGAGGCGCCCGTTAGCCCGGGCGGGAGGGCGGCGTCCTGCCGAGGTGAGGGGCGGCCCCGCGGCGGGCCGGGGGCCGAGCCGACGCGGAGGCGGGAAAGTTTCTCCCGAGCGGGCGGAGTGAGCGGGAGGAGGAGCAGGCGCGGAGGAGGGAGGGAGCGCAGGCAACGGAGCGGGGCGCAGCGCGGCGCAGCCCCCGAGGAGGGGTGCCCGGGCCCCCGGCCCAGCCCAGCTCGGGCCAGCCCCCTTTTCACGGGCGGCCCCGCGGGAGCTGCTCCCGGCCAGGGCTGGCGGCGGGGTAGGGGGATACGAGCGCGTGCCTGGAGGCCCAGCTCGGGGCGCGAGTAGGGGTCGGAGGAGAAGGTGGGCTGGGGGCCGCTCGACGGCCCGAGGGACAGGAACTTGATGGCGGCGGCGGAGTCCTCACGTCGTGCTGCGGCCCGTCTGCTTTGAGAGGCGGAGGGATCCGAGCGAGACCCCGCGGGCAGCCCCTTCCCCACCGCTGCTCCTCCTCCGAGGTCCCCCCTCCCCAGCAGCCCGCGCGCTGATTGGGGGCGGGGCATTGGGAGTGGCTCCTCGGGCGTCGTGCGCAGCCCCCGGGTGGCTTTTGGGCAGGGATGGTGGGCTGGGGAGCCGGGAAGCGCGCCCCCTCGGCTGCCGGCCTCTCTGCTCTCGCTTTCTTCCCTCGCGGGCTCCCGGCTCAGCCCCGCCCCCACGGTTCCCCAATAGGGCCGGAGACCACGCCCCCTCTGGCCGCGGGGGCGGGGCCAAGAGACCTGCGGCGTGCTAGGCAGGCTAGTCTGGGAGGGGAGGGCTGTGAGGGGGTGTCTGGGGGCCGGAGGAGGAGGAGGCGGCGGCGGCTGGCGCGAGGACGCGGGCGCGGGGAGGGGGAGAACCTGGCAGAGGAGGGGGGACGAGCGAGCGCAGTCCCGGAGAGCCCAGCGCGCGTGCTCGCTGCCTCCTCGCTCGCTCACCGGGATGGGGGCGGAGGGCGGAGGCCGGGAGGGCGGAACAGCCGCGGAAAGTAGATTCAGCGGCGGCGGCGACCGAGGAGGAGGCTACCGCGGCCGGCCAGGGCGACGGCGGCTCGGGCGGTTGCTCCTCTCCTTCCGCGGCGGGCTCCTTGGGCGGCGGGAGCTCAGCCCGGAGCGGCAGGTCGGGGTCGAAGGGAGCCGGTGGCGGCGGCAGCGGGGCCAGCTCGGCCCCAGGGAGCCCGAGCGAGGAGGAGCGACCGCGGCGGCGGGGGAGCCCCTGTGCCCGCACAGCGATGGAGCGGAAGAGGTGGGAGTGCTCAGCTCTCCCCCAGGGCTGGAAAAGGGAAGAAGTGACCAGAAAGTCGGGTCTGTCAGCCGGCAAGAGTGATGTCTATTACTATAGGTGAATGGACCATTGGAACCGGGGACGGGGGGAAAGAGCCCACGAAGCCCGCGGGGCGGGGGCCCGGCCCGGCTCGGCTCCCTTCCCCCCACCCTGCCCTGGCCCCTTGGAGCGAGGAAACTTGCATTGGGCTGCAGCAGCTCCCCCCACCCCCTTCTTCCTCAGCCTGCAGCTGCTGCCCAGGCCAGAGCCAGGGCACCGGGAGTCGCCTGCCTGCACTACTGTCCTTTAATGTAGGGCGACAGCCAACCCCTGGGACTGGCCGGGCCCCCTGGCTGCCTGCAAACCACCCCCGCCCTGTCCCCCAGGGCTGCCAGGATCCAGTCTGGCAAGAAACTTGCATGTGCTGCTAGACCTGCATGCTAGGAGAAACCCTTTACGAAAAAATAATAAGTCATTTTCATCTTCTCCTCTGCATTCCCACTCCCCAAATTTTTTTCCCCTAAGCCACCTAGCATGACTGCATGCAGGAGAAATAGGAAGCCTTCTGGGTGCAGCAGCTGGGGGTGGGGGGAGGGGGAGAGAAATACAGTCTTTATTGCAATGTCTAAATTCACAAATGATAGATTGGTGTAGGCGCCGTTGGAGCCACATGGGGTTCCCTTTCCCTAAATGCAGCTATTGGAATACAAACTTTAATAGGCTTCTAGAGCTGCAGTCCGCTTTGTTTAATGCAGCATATGCAGTGCAGGAAACTTGACTGCTTTATCGGATTGTGAAGGGTCCCTTTATTGGACATAGCCATGCAGTGTAGAACAGAGAGTGCCCCCTAATCCATCCCCCAGCCCTTTGTGTGTTGGGAGGGGTGGGGGGACTGGACTAGCCCATTTTAAAGAATGCAAATGTGCTTTATTGAAGACATTTACGATGCAGTTTGTCACTTATGAAGCTTAAATCACCCAGAACCCTGGGGAAGTATTTTCTCCTCTGGTCAATTCTGTCTTGAAGCATAGAGCACCTGGGGGTTTCTTTTCTTTTTCAACCCCCCCCCCTTCCCTTTTCTTTCCCCCCAAGTTCAAAGGGAGTCTATTTGGCCTAGGCTTTCAGAGGGTAGGAACCAGAGGGGGAAGGCGGTCCTTCCCTCCTACCATAACAAGAATAGAACAAAGAGCTAGTTGCACATTTAGACCATGCACCTGGCATTGGCTGGCTGCATTGAATGGCCTCCAATCCATTTGTTTCAATCTTTCCCCAAATTTTCTCACTCTTAAAAAATAGTTTGCCTCTGAGGACAGCTTTTATTTTTCCCCTTCAATTATACCAGGTATGTGATAGTAACATTACTATAGCACTTGAAATTTTATAAAGCACTTTCTTCATGACAAGTACTTTGCGGTAGGTAGATCAACTGTTAAATCTCCCTATTTTAGAGATGAGGAGACTGAGACTCAAAGGTGGTGATTTACCCACTGTTATACAGCTAGCCAATGTGGCTTGAACTTGAGTCTTCTAAGCCTGAGGTTCTTTCCACTACAATAATAGTGATAGTGAACCTTAATCTGTAGTGCTTTGAGGTTTGCCTCTGTGCAGTGGAGCTTCTAGTGCAGAGAATGAAAGGACTTATAATGGATAGGTAAGTCAGTCATTGATTGTGATTTGGTGATCATAAGTAAAATGTACTCAAGATAAATCCAAGAGTATACTCATTTGGTAATACTGAAATTTGATCTTCAAAAAAGTGTGTAATCTGGTTTCATGTTAATGGGGGGGGTAGGGGAAGCTATTGCTCTTGGATATGAGCTTGAAAATCTCTTAAAAGCTGAAACTAGAAGATCAATCACTTATACCAAATATTTCCTTTTCCTTCCCTCTGTTATTAGTGTTTGTTTTGGGGCATTAAAAGAAATCCTTATCAGAAACTAACAACATGGGAAAGTGATTGGTTTAGGCATAGGCTTCTGGTCAGTTTCTGTATGCAGCTATCAACAATGTGAGCTCCTTTATGTGATGCTTTAAGGTTTGCAGAGCAGCACAGTAGGGTAATGAGATTCCCCCTTTACAGATAAAGAGCACTTCCTGCTCTTTGAAAGCTGATTTCAGAGACTTTGAATTGATTCTTCTGGTGGGGGCAAATAAAGGAAAGTAATAGTGGGTTTTTTGTTAAGGGTGTCAGCATTTATTAAAATTTAAGCATCAGCATTAGGCATTCTCTAAAGTGCATCTAACTTTAGATTAAACTGTGTAGAGAAGTAAGAAAAAATTAGTTTGCCTGATCAGTTCTTGGCTTCTTTTACAAGGGAGATGGGAGGTGGATGATCTTTGCCAAAATGTAGGCTAAAATCAAATTAAGATATCCTTTTCAGTCAGAGAAAGTGAGGAAAAGTGGCCTTGGCTTGTGGTCAGTAGCAGAACCAGAACCCTGTCCAAAATCATCTTTCTCTGGAGCTTTTTTAGTGCTTAGTTGTTGAAAAGCAATTACTAATGAAGTATTTTTCTTAAGACCTATTTAGG
This sequence comes from Petaurus breviceps papuanus, assembly GCF_028583685.1. Classification (NCBI taxonomy): domain Eukaryota; kingdom Metazoa; phylum Chordata; class Mammalia; order Diprotodontia; family Petauridae; genus Petaurus; species Petaurus breviceps. The sequence continues at coordinate 1,825,385 of NW_027185593.1, read as the reverse complement.
ACAGCTTGATTTTTTTTTCCTTGCAGCCTCTTTTCCTTTGTATTTAGTGTTTCTTTAGCTTTTCTGTGAATCCAGGCTCCAAGTCTTCACTCCTCTTATCATAAATCGGTACCAATAACCCCACTCCTCTTTTCTTGTGAGAAATTTTACATTGCCAGTTGGTACTTGATTGTCCACGTTGGGCTTGCCGGTAGAAGGATACAAAACAGAGAAGTCAAGCAGTTCACAGTGGTTAACACTAAATCATTTCTTTTCCTTTGTATCTTTTTTTTTTTGCTCCTTTCTGCACAGAAAATATTTATACACAAGATCTCACGTGACAATTAGAAATTAAAACAAAAAAGTCAGTGGAAAATAAAATGTAATTTTTATACATAACCTTTGTGAGTATCGGGTGTAAAATGTTCCTGTGTTTCTTAGGTAACTCTATAGGTTGCTTGTTCCAAATTAACTATAGAGAATTGAGGCTATATTGATGGCAGGAGTGCTGTTATGCTAGGGTGGGTTGGAAAAGCACAAATAAAAGTGGATTTTTTTTAAAGTAGGGATTAATTCAGACTTAAATGTAGCCAACTTTGAAGAGGACAGCATGGTGTAGAGGTAGGATTTGTAAATGAGGACTTAAAAGCTTTAAAAGCTTGAGTGCCAGTCCCTCCTCTGCCATTTTCTTGCTGTGTGATGACCAAGGACGGGTCGTTTCCCTCCTTTGGGGGCCTACTTTCCATATATAAAATGAAAGGATTTTCTTAGCTGATGAGTGAGCTAGCTCCTTTCTAGTTCCAGAAGTCACTGAATATAGGAAATGGCCCCCTGCTGTTGCCCAGTTTACATGTACTTAGGGACCATGAACTAATTTTAGTACCACCAAGGTTGGAACATAATTATAAAGGAAAGTGGGGGTGGGGGTTTGAAGGCAGACTAGGAACATACAAACTATTCAAGAACTTAAGAAAAGTTCCTGCTCTTACCTGCCTCCTTCATATTTCTGCTCATAATTTGAGTTGACCACAATGCTGGTCACATTTTGTATGGAAAGAACAGTGGTGGTTAGACTACTGGATTTGTACTTGGAATAGATGGGTTGAATTTGAATCCTACCCCTCACACTAGCACTGTAACCTTGGACAAATCATTGACCTTTCTTGGGCCTGAGGCAGTTCTTAAGATCTGCTAAGTCGCAGATTCTAAGTTATATCTTATTGAAGATCTGTGTTTGCATGAATATTTCTGTTCCGTAGATGACATAACACGTTGTGTGAAGCATGAATTGCTTTATGCAGTAACTAAAGATCCTCTTGTTGTTTTACCAAGTTGGTGAAACTAGGGTTACATTGTGTTTGCAAATGTTTCTGTCTTGTAAGTGGAAATAAACCAGCTTGGGAGATGACAAGGTAGCTTTGTCTGACTGTCAGCCTTCCCGTCAGATCAAAGGTTTTTAAAGGTATTGCTGTTACATTTTGTCTAATATTGTATTCCTGGTTTGTCATTCGTTAAACTGAGGGAGGGGGTCGATTGTTGAATTCTGAATTGCACATTATTTTTTGCTATAAAGGTCATAGGATTTAGAGTTGGAAGGGGCATTAGAAACCTTTTCATTTAATCCTGTTCTATATGTAAAGAAGCAGAGGTCCAGAGAAAAGAAAGGATTTGTCCAACATCACACCAGTCCTAAGCAGCAGAAGCTAGGATTTGAACCTGGCTCCTCTGATTCCACATTGAGGGCTCTTAGATTTAGTATGAAACTTGTACCCTCCCCTGAAGCTGGAACTTAGAGAAAATGAGCAAGAGATTCAAATCAGTGTGTGGTTCCTGATGCTAAATGACCTTTTAAGGCCCTTCCAACTCCAAGATTCTATGATCTTTAGATAATGGGGATGAGAGATTATACTTGCTATAGATGGGGAAAGTTAGTTCCCCATCTAGAAGTTTGTTGCATTGGATAATCTAGTGATTTCAAGGGCAAAAGATCACATTTGTCTTCATTCTTGGATTGGTGCGACTGAGAAAGAACATGCTTTGCCTTTATGTTGGCATCATGGAAATTTATTGTGAAAATGAGGTCCTCCCATAGGGTGTGAAAGGAGTTGTTTTGCCTCTTTGTTCATTCTTCATCTGTAACAATGCTTCACAGTAACAGTGATAGATTTAATGTTGTTATAGCACTTAGGATGGGGAAAGATGATCAAAACCCACCCTACAAAATGGGAATTTCCCTTTTCCTTTTTAGCCCGAGTGGGAAGAAGTTCCGAAGCAAACCTCAGCTAGCCCGTTACCTGGGGAGCTCCATGGACCTGAGCACTTTTGACTTTCGAACAGGGAAAATGCTCATGAGTAAGATGAACAAGAATCGGCAGAGGATGCGCTATGACTGTTCTAACCAAGCCAAAGTAAGGACCCCTTCCATCACAAGCTCTTGTCCCTCTATGGGGAGCCATAGCTCCCCGTCTCTGGAGTTGCCTTTCCCGGTAATCTTTGTAGAGTTGGCACTTGGCATTTCTGTACCTAAAGAGTTTTCAAGACCTTCTTGCTCACATCGAGTCTCTTTAGATCTTGATCCTAGGAGTGATGAGTGGAAACTGCAGGCTTCTGCTTGAGATGGACTTCTTCCTAATGTTCAGAGCGCTCCATGAATGCAGCCGGTTAGCCTCAAAAGGTGGGGAGCTCCCCACTTGCAGAAGTCTTCAAGCAGGGGCCAAATGACCCTTTTTCTAGATATTGAAGGAATTCTTATTCAAGTATAGATGGGTTGGATTAAAGGCCTTGAGAAGTCCCTGTCCAAGTCTTGAGATTCCGGAAAGTTGACTGAAAACAGTAATTTGGGATGAATATCTGTGTACACAAATGTCATGTAGCCTTTGAATCAGGTCTGGCAAACACAATTTGTCATGTGATTGTGGAAAAGTCACTACTTGATGCATCAGGGTTCTCATCTGTAAAATAGAGATAATCTCAGGTCTCTTCTGAAGATAGTGCTTTGTAAACTGTCTAATGCTATGGGAAACCAAGCTATTCTAATACCAAAAGAACCAAGTAATTGCACTTAGTCTGGGCCTTTTTTAATTTATAACCTCACATTGGGCACTTTATGGTTTACAAAGTGTACATTGGCATTCATTATCTCGTTTATCCTCCCAGCAACTACTGGGGATAAGTATACTTATTATACTTATCTATATATAGGGACCAATACTGTTGTGCTTTATTGAATAAAGAAACTGAAACCCACAGAGCTGGAATGGCAGACCTGACTCTCCTAGTGGAGAGGGTTGTGGACTACCTCGAGTCACTAGAAATCAGGGCTCAGACACCTACTGGCTTTGTAACTGTGGGCAAGTAACTCACCCTCTATCTGCCTCAGTTTTCTCACCAGTAAAATGGGGGTAATAATGCCTCTCAAGGTTGTTTTAATAAAATGAGATGGTTTTAAAGTGCTTTGCAAACTTTTTAAGTACTAGCTATTGTTACTATCATCATCATTATTGTTCTTAACAAATGGCAGAACAAAAAAGGGAATTTTACACATGTGGAAAATCTCTGTACAGCTTGCTTCTTTCCATGCCTTGTTATCTTGTGCCATTTTTGTAAAGCTGCCATAGATGATTCACTTAATACACTTGATACCTTCCCCTAGTGCACTGAATATTTCATGTATTTTTTGGTGTGCTCATCTGTTAACTCTAGCTACATGACTGATGGACCATTTATCCAAATTTGGAGGCCTAGCCATAGATTCCTACTCTTTAGAAGCCTAAATTTAGAGCTTGGAAGGGACCATAGAGGTAACCTAATCTCACTCTCATTCTAAAGAGGACATTGGGATCCAGTCCAAAGTGGTTATGTGACTTGCCCAGAGTTCACACAGGTAGTAAGTGGCAGAGAAAGAATTTGAACCTAGTTCTTTGTCCTTCTGTGCCGCTTGCATGAAGTAACCAGTGGGCTACCTGTGTAATTACATGTCATTGTGTCCCTTCCTTGTCTAACAGTCTTCAATCATTTTGACAACATCTGTTCTTAAGCCATTTTATTTCTCCTGGGCAGTTGGTCAGGGCAGTCTCTTTGAAAGTCTGTGGATCTTATATCCAAGGATCACTGTGATCCACATTTTCCTTATACTTTAATGGACTCAGTGCCTAACAGTATCTGTTCTTTTTGCTGATTGATGAATGCTTTCCCATAAGACCCCCTGTGTTTTTAAAAATATTGTATGACATTTTGTAGAATAATAACAGGTAATAGCAAATAAAATGTTTAAAATTCAGTTGCATTTGTAAGAGGACTCAGTGAAAAGACTTGTTGTGAGTTTGTATAAAGGAAAAAGTAATGAACATTGGTTTGGGAGAACTGGATTATGGGTCCTGACTGACATTTACCAGCTATGGCATCTTGGAGACTCTTGGTTCTTTTAACTCTCAGATAGGGCTAAATACTATTTCACTCTACTTTCCTTGCAGGGTGTTGGAAAGAGAGTGCCTTACAAGCCTCGAAGCTTGTCTCATGTAATGCCATCCAAAATAGTTCATTTTGACAGTTGGGTCCTAGACAGTAATAGCTCTTGCTCATTTAGTCCCACATGTCAATCAGATGACTGAGAAAGTAGCCAGATGTTTAAAGGCCATACCTCTCCATCTATGGCAGGGGTGGGAAGCCTGTGGCCTTGAGGCCACCTATGTATGACCTTCTAGGGCCTTGGGTCTAGCCTTTTGACTGAGTCCAAGTTTTACAGAACAAATCCTTTTATTAAGGGGATTTGTTCTGTGAAGTTTGGATTCAGTTAAAGGGCCGCATGTGGCCTTGAGCCTGCAGGTTCCCCACCCCTGAATTCTAGGGACTGCTTTGTTGAGAACCATCAGAATGTCCTCATCAGGATACTAGCCTGTAATCCCGGCTCCAAGTGATCATTCTCCTAAAATGGTAGAAGGTCAAGTCATTAGCTTTCCTAGGATGTGAGACAGATTCTTTTCTTCCACTCAGAGATAATGTTGCATGGAGATATAGAGCCTTTTTGCTTTATCTTTCTAAATTTCATTCTCATCAGAGAAATTCTATGGCAAATCTTGCTATTTTGGTCAGAAACACTAATTTAATACTTGAAGGAATCATGATTCCGTGAGCATTGGTCCTCTTATTGAAGCAAGTATCATAAACTTTTCTGACCAAAAAAAAACTCATCCTGCAGTAGCCCACATTCTAGTGACTAGTCTCTCCAGATTTACCTAGGTTGATCCTAGAATGTCAGAGGTACAGTCTGCTACCAGGTCTGTATTCCCACTCCCTGGCACATGTATGGCCATTAAGAACTCCTGGAGTCTTCTCCCAGGCACCCACTGGAAGATCACTCCAATGGGTCTGGGACCTCAGCATTGTGAGTCTGTGCCCTCTTCCTTAACTCTCTGTGACCGGTCGTTGCTTCCTATGCCTTTGCATAAAGCCTTCCTGGAGATTCTCCTCAGTGGGTTGGAGGTCTTCCTCTGGTTCTTTTACTGCTTCCTGATAAAAAGTGGCTCTCCCTCAATTATCTGTCATTCTTTGCTGTGACTAAGCCACCTTTTTTTCAATCTTACATGTCCTTAAGTGTATCCCACTAATGTGCACAAGGTAACCATGAGTAATGATACACTGTAGGCCATTCACACCTGCCACCAGACTCCCCGTTGCTCTTTGGCTCACCTGTAATTCTCTCCAGATTGGGGTTGTCCATCATTTACAACTACATAGCATGTCTGGGGGAATATTGGTATTGGGAGGTGGGCTTTTACAGCAAAAAGCATTTTGGGATCATTCCAAATATGATTTAGCTGTCTCCTCCTATTTGAACTTTCCATTCAACTACCTATTATAACAGAGGCAAAGTACTTCAGAGGTCTTGATCTATTTTGTTTTTCCTTCGTGGGTAGTCAGGATGATATCTGAGTAACTGTGAATCCCATTAAGCACACCGTGGAGTGTCCCAGGACCCAGTGCAGTAAGCATAATGTGGTCTGCCAAAAAGATCTGTCTTCATCAATAAGAAATCTGTTTGGCCTCCCTTCCTCCGTGACGCTGACCATATTTGTCTCCCTGCCTCTGGCCTTACCTGATGTTGATAATCCGTTAATCATTCAGCAGAGTTCTCAGTGGTTACGCTGCCCACCAGTCAGAAAGCATCCATTAGTGCGCATGATGTGCCAAGAACTGTGTCGTGGGCGGCTGGGAGTACAAAGAAAAGCAAAAACAAGACAGGTGTCAAAGAAGCCACAGCTTCACGGGGGAGACAGCGCAGAGTAACCTTGTGCGCACAAGAGGGGTGTGTGTGTGTGTGTGTGTGTGTGTGTGTGTGTGGGCAAAGAAGGCGAGCTCGGCGGGGGAGGGGGTGGGAGAGTCCTCTTACAGAAGGCAGGGTTTGAACTGACTCTTCAGGGAAGCCAAAGAAACGCGGAGTTGTAGGGAAGGAAGGAGATCCTGCCTGGATGGGGCAGGAAGTGGGAAGAACAGCCAGGCGCCAGTGTAGCTGGATCAGAGTGTGTGGAAGGGTGCAAAGAGAAAGGAGCCTGGGAAGGCAGGAAGGGCTCTGGTGCCAAATACCGTTTGATCCTGGAAGTAATAAGGATCTACTTGGAGATAATTGTGTCGGGTATAACCTGGTCAGACCTGAGTTTTAGGAAGAATGACTTTGGAGGTGGAGTTAGAGGATGGTTTGGAATCAGATGAGACTTGAGGCAGAGAGATCAGTTAGAAGGCTATTGCAAAACCAAGGATATACAGGGGTGACAGGGTGAATAAAGAGAAAGGTCCTTTAGAGATATGCTGTGAAGGTAAAAATGGCCAAATTTGACAGTGGATTGAATGTGTGGAGTTAGTCTGAGTGAAGAGTCAAGAATGACACTGATTGTGTAAGCCTTGTTAACTGGGAGGATTGCTGGTGCCCTTAGCAATAATAGGAACATTGGAAAGAAGGGAAGGTTTAGGGAAGAGAATGAGTTTTCCTTGAGTAGTGTCCTGAAAACTTAGAGACTAGGGAAGAGTGTCCAGGAGTAGGGGACCACTAATGTTAAAGATGGTAGAGAAGTCAGGGATTATTAGTTTGGGCATTCCTAGCCAAGCAGTTTCTCCATTGAGTTGGTGAGGTTGGAAGCCAGACTGCATAGGGTTTAGTGGAGGCCGCCATTGCAGATGACTTTAGTTTAGACAAGAAGGAAGGCAGCTGGCTAGGACAATAGGATCCGGGACTGGGGGCCACGGAGGTGGTGATGGGGACAAGAGGGTGTGTTAGAACAGGAGTTGTGATCATGGAATCATTAATGGATTAAACATAATCACTGACCTTTTAAAGTATTTTAAGATTTGAAAAGCTTTTCCATGTATTATCTCCTTGCCTCTGTGAAACAGATCACAGGCTAAGTACCAAACAGGTTTCATCTGTAATTTCTCTTCTTAGATGAGGAAACAGCACAACAGAGGTACAGTGACTTGCTCTTGGCCCTTCGCTAATAAGTGACAGGGCTCATTGTACCAGACTGCCTCGAGTCACAATCCCTGTGTGATTTGTCATGAGATTTTGTGTGACCTTGACATAGGTACAGGAGACATCATTTTTTGAAATGTAAAACAAAACTCCCAGGAAATGAATCTGTGTGCTAAACATTTGTGGGGTATAAGCAAAGTGTGATTTTGCACAAGGAGTTTACAGTCTAGGTGAGGTAAAATCTGCATCACAGCGTTAGTTATGATGGCCTCCTAGCACTGCAGACATGGTGACATGCTGGGTTGTGCAGCACATATGGTTAGAGGAGGGTTGTACCTAACGTGATAATCATGTGGTAAACAAACAGAAGGAGAGACCGTTGTGGGTTCTTATCAGGCAAGAGTTGATGTGGCATCTGTCAGGATGTTAGCAGTGGTCAGAGTGCCAACACTGGGGGCCAAAGGCCTCACTTGGAATCTTGCCTCTAACACTTAAGAGCTGAATGGTCGTGGGCAAGTCACGTCATCTCTGTCAGCCTGGGTTTGAGGATAATAGCACTTATGGGCTCACTTAACCTCAGGCTTGTTTTATAAATACATAATTTCCTGTTTAATGTTTTAAGGAAGATCACTGGGAACACTGATGTTTCTCCCCACATAACTGCTAGTCAGATTGTAGGGCACACCTGTGATCTGTGGGTGTAGCTTTGATGATAGTGTAGCTAGCAGGAGGAACATGGGATTTGGAGCTTGGAGGCTTGGGGCTTTGGGTACTGCTCTGCAGCTGGGTGGTGCCATGGTGCATAGAGCACTGAGCCCGAAGTCAGAAGGACCTGAGCTCAAATCTGGCTTCAGACACTTCCTAACTGTGTGACCCTGGGCAAGTCACTGAACCCTGTTTTGCCTCATTTTCCTCGTCTGTAAAACGAGCTGGAGAAGGAAATGGCAAACCGCCCCAGTATCTCTGCCAAGAAAGCCCCAAATGCGGTCAAAGTCAGACACAAGTTAAGGAAGACTAAACAAGTAAAGTTCCATTACTGCTCTTCATCCCCTGAAACACTGTAGCAGGCTTATATCTGATGTGCTTTTCTCACATTACCCCTGGCCAATAGTCTCATGGGGATGTCTGCCCTGCGGTGGGGTGGGGGAATGGATTGAAGGGGAAGGATTAGAGGAATAGCTGCAGAGAGACAAAAGCAGACATCCAGGGAGGAGGGTTCTTTCTGAATCTCTGTTACAGCATTTCTTCTTCCTTTTTGAAGTTCCATGTATCTTTGCCCTTTGATCATGGGTCATAGGATTTACAGCTGGAAGGGGCCTCTAGAGATCATCTTGGCCAGTCCCTTCATTTTGTAGATGGGAAACGTGTGTGCTGAAAAGTGGAGGTAGGAAAGAGTGGTTACCATGTACTTGAATAGCAATAATCTGAATTAGCAAGTGATTTGCAAAGCAGTTTAAGACCTTTTTAAAAAAAAAATCTGTAAAATTTAAATATCAGGTAATTTTTTTTTAACTTGGGTACATAATTGTCTTTTTGCTTTATCTACTCTGCCTTCACTATCAGCAGGATGACAGGCTGCCAGGCAGCTGACCCCATCTCCTGGACAGTTTTGGTACGAACAGGTGCTGCCTCAGCACAGTATTAACCTTCCATATGCTTCCTGAAGGCATTCTTTATCCCTACCCCGTGGATATTTTTGGAGGAGCCCCCACTTTCTAACATCTGTATGTCAGAATTAGGGGTAGCAGGGCAACTTTGCTGCCAATTTAATATGTCTATATGATGTACCCAAATATAGTATATTTGAATTCTTTCTTCCCCTTTAAAGATTAATCTGACAAATCTGTCAGGACCAAAGCAGATGGGGAGCTAGGGCCTTTGGAAAGCACTTTTGTAACCTTTTCTTCCTTCCAGTGGTTGGCATTTATATCGTGCTATACATCTATGATCTATTACTATTTTGGTTCTTTGTGATTTACAAAAAAAGTTTTCAGTGCATTACCATGTTTGGGCCTCAGAGTAACAAAGGCGTTAGATATAGGACAGGTATTACTTATATTTTACAGGTGAGGAAATTGAGCCAAGACTCAAAGTGTAATATCTTCAGTGGCTCCTCATCCAGGGCTCATTCATATGGCTGGCTCAGTGTGCTACCAAGTTCATGTTTTTTCTTAATAACCACCCTCATAGTGTAAGAGTGTACCTAATTTAGGAAGAGTAACAGGATGTGCATTTTGGTGGTGTTTGTTATTCTTTTTAAACAGCAATGGCTCTTTTCCCTGACTTTCTTTTACTGATGCAGATGTGATTTGTCATGGCCTTGGAGGCCTGCCTTAGCTTGACCCCGGTCTTTCTAGCCCTCTTATTCTTCCCCTAGGTGAGTGCTTTTTCTAGTGAAACAGATTCATGGTCTGTTATCTTGAGCACCCTTGGCACTTATTTAGCTCTGGGAATTTGCTTACTCACGCCGTTCAACTTATCTGAAATGGATTCTTCCCTTCCTTTTGCTGACAAAGTCTTACCCAGATCTTTCTGCTTTTACATGACCTTACCTGACCCTGAAGTGATCTCCCTTCTCTGTTTAACACAATTCGTTATCCCCACCATGCCAGTCACTTAAGTTCCAGGAAAATTCTTGTACTGAATTGATTGTAGGAGCAAAAACCACCTTATTCAGTGAGTCCCAGAACAGAAATCCACCTTAGGGCCATTCAGATCATTTCTAGGTCTGGTGAGGAACAGTGTTTGTCATATCAGTCAAATGAGTTTGGTTGGGCTTTTCATAGGTTGACAGCCATGTAGCAAGTTTTGTCACCTTTACAACTGTCAAAGATTATCTTCTTAGTGGTCTGTGTTAGGAGAAGAAGGAGTACCCATATTGATGTAAGTGACTTGTCTGTAAGCCATACAAAATATGTTAGACATAGTCCATACCTCAGAGTAGTTTATTCTCTACTTAGGAAGATATTTCTGTGCTTGAAACAATTAGGCAGTGATAAAAGATGAGTTGCCGATCTTTCAGTAGGACAGGAGAGTGCTGTTATGAAGAACTAAGAATCAGGAGACCATGATTCTAATCCTGGCTCTGCTATTAATGCTGTGGCACCCCTCTGAGCTTGACTTTCATCTATTAAGTGAGGGTTTCAGACTAAGTGACCCATGAAGCCCCTCCTAGCTCCAACATTCTATGAAACATAGGATCTCAGATTTAGAACAGCCTCTTCACCTTTCAGATCTGGAAACTGAAGGCCCAGAGAAGTGACTTTTATCCAAGGTCACATGGATAACCTCGGGGCACCCAGGATTCAAATCTTGATTCTCTTGAGTTCAAAGTCAGTATTGTTTCATACAGTAAAGGAGAGCAGAAATGATCATCTCTTCAGACACATGTCTAGGAGATAAGAGAAGATCAGGGATAGGAGGGTTGGTTTAATCCTAAGGAACACAAAAACAAATGAAATCTCCTTGCCCTCAAGGAGTTTGTCTTCTAGGAACTTCTGGGAATGTTTAATTATTGGAAAGAAGATGTAGGTTTAGGGGTGCATGGAGGCTATCTTCCAAGAATATGAAAGGCTGTCAGGTGGGAGAACATTTTGGGGAGTCCCTTGGCCAAAGAAGGGCAATCTAGAAACAATAGGTAGAAGTTGTACAAAAGGGGTAGGTAGATGGCACAGTGAATAGAACACCAGCCCTGTAGTCAGGAGGACCTGAGTTCAAATCCGGCCTCAGACACTTAATGCTTACTAGCTGTGTGACCTTGGGTGAGTCACTTAACCTCAACTGCTTTCCCCCCTCCAAAAAAAAAGGTAGAAAAACAGCTTTCTACTCCTGTGAGGATAAACTTCCTATTTAGAGAGTCCTAGAACAGGATGGTTTACCTTGGAGAGATAGTGAGCTCACCTTCATAAGAAATCTTCAAGAGGAGATCAGGCTAGCACTCATCAGGGACAAATATTGTGGACATTTCCTGTGGAAATAATTGATTGGAGCAGGTACTTTTGACCTTAAGGACTCCAAGCAGACGATATGTCCAGGTTTCCCTTAGCACCCTATACAGATGTTAGAAGTAACAAGGAGGAGCATCTGCACTTGGCACAGAGCCATGCCTTGGCTGAGGCTGCTGGATCTGTTGGGTCTACCCACACTAATTAAGAAAGGTGAATTGGGAGATTTAGATTTCTCCACCCCCAACTCGCCTTTTTTTTACCTACTTGGTTGAATCAGTTCTAAAACAAACCCTTTAGATTGAGTAAGTGCTTACTTTTCTCAAGTCTCCTAAGGCACCTTGGTCTGTCCTTGTACACTTGGATACATCAGGTCTCTTTATTGTGTCTTTCGGAAATTAAGAGATTGGGCTAGAGCAGTGGTATCAGACTCAGAAACAGGGCGACAGGATCTCCGTGGGCACATAGTGACTTAGAAGACTACATATTAACATTATCTGTGCTCTTTCATATTTTCATTTATTTTGTTAAATATTTTCCAATTATATTTTAATTTGTTTTGGATGAACCTCGGAAGTATTGGGGACCACAGCATGAAGCCCAGGGGCTGCCTGTTACTCACCTCTGGGTTAGGGGATCTCTAAAATATCACAGCTCTGGCATTCTATAATTAGCCTATTTAGGATAAAGTGGAATCAAGGTGGGGACAGCATTGTCATTCTGTTAGCGATGCACTCTCTTCCTTGAGGAAAATACTTTGTAAATAAAGCATTATACAAATGTGAGTTGTTACTAGGAGTATAGTCTAACTTGCTTGTTGTTCCAGGGAAAACCAGATTTAAATACAGCACTCCCTGTCCGGCAGACAGCATCCATCTTCAAACAGCCTGTTACCAAGATTACTAACCATCCCAGCAATAAAGTAAAGAGTGATCCACAGAAGGCTGTGGACCAGCCTCGACAGGTGAGACTCACAGACCTGTTCCATTGCATTTGTCCTGCTCTGAGTAAGGCTCAATCATCAAATGATGTGCTCTTCCCTCAGAAGTTTACATTCACAGCGGGAGAGAGCCAGAGACAGTGGATTGGAAAGGATGAAACAAACCCATGAGCTCATCCTGGCTCTGCTGCTCACTTGTCAAAGGACTTTGGCTTCTGGGACCTCAGTTTCCCTGTCTGGAGTCCCATAGTCCCAGGTCACAGAGGAGGGTGTTTCCCCACTGCTCTAGATGGCATGTGGTTAGCTGTTCGATTGCTGGTGCTCTCGGTTCATAAAGCCTAGTATTTCCACTACTATGTCTTCTGTGCTACACCTGAGGTTGCTGCTTCCAGCATCTCAGATGCCATCCTAGTTCACTTTGGACGTGACCACATTGCATTACCCTGAGACTTGAATTCCCACCTAGTCTGTTTATTGGGAGTTCTGACAATTTTAGGTCTATGTTCTTTGTGACCTCAGTAGGCTTAACATATCAGTATGGCAATGTTGCCAGCCCAGGGAACACGAAATCAGGTCGATTCACAGCTTGGGTCTTCCTTATGTAACCTGATGCATAGCTCCCATCGGGCTGCTTCCTGACTGCTTTTCCATTATCCTGAATGTAGGGCGGTCTTAAGGATCAAAACTGGTTGTGGGTTTTTTATGGGGCACAGAATTTTAGGGCTAAACATGGATGTTAGAGATCATCTGGTCCAACTCCTTCTTTGCAGATGGGAAAACTTAAGGGGAAGTGGCCCGCCTGCAGTTACAGATCAGTGACTGGGGACAGAACTGATCATAGAGCCCAGGTTTCCTGATTCTCAATCTAGTCTTTCCATTTGACCACATGGTGTAGGTAAACCTCAGAGATACTGCGGGGTCCCTTCCAGAGCACTGCAGTAAAGTGCATATCACAATAAAGGAAGTCACACAAATTCTTTGGTTTCCCAGTTCATATAGAAGTTAGGTTTACTTTACTGTAGTCTGGTAAGTAGTCTGCAATAGTATTATGTCTAAAAAACCAATGTACATGCCTTAATTTAAAAATACTCTATTGTTTAAAAAAAAGAAATGCTAACCATTATTTGAACCTTCTTGCCTCTGTGTTGATGGCAGCTGACAGAGCAGAGTGGTGGGTGCTCAAGGTCTGGGTGGCTTGTGGCAGTTTCTTAAAATAAGATAGCAATGAAGTTTGCCACATTGACTGACTTCCTTTCACTTGAACACTTAGAAGCCATTGTAGGATTATTAATTGGCCTAATTTCAATATTGTGTCGCAGAGGGTAGGGAGGCCCAAGGAGAGGGAGGAAGACAGGAGAGTGGCCATTCATGGAGCAGTCAGAACACATTTATCCATTAAATTCACTGTCTTAACATGGTTTGTGGAGCCTCAAAACAATTGCAATAAATTGCATCAAAGATCCCTGATCCCAGATCACCAGGACAGAGACAGTAATGAAGAAGTTTGAGTTATTATGAGAATTACCAAAACATGACACCAAGATACAATGGGAACACATGCTGTTGGGAAAATGGCCCCAATAGACTTGCCTGACACAGGGTTGCCACAGACCTTCAATCTGTAAAAAACACAATATCTCACTGGCCCTGGAGTCAGGAGGACCTGAGTTCAAATCCAGCTTCAGACACTCAACACAAAACTAGCCATGTGACCTTGGGCAAGTCACTTAACCCCAACTGCCCTACCTCCGCCCCCTCCCCCAAAAAAGACAAAAAGCACAATATCTGCAGAGCATGGTCAAGTGAAGCGCCATAAATGAGGCCTGCCTGTACTCACTGTTGAGAAGGTGAAAATAGAACTGGTTCGTTCATTTTGGCCTAATAAAGTGCAGAGCTGCAAAGGAAATGACAGTAAAGAAGAGTGTTCTTATCGACAAGGAGACGGTGTGGCTATGATAGCACATTTGGAAGTCTGTCCCTGAAGGGGAAGAGAGTCGCAGTTGGACACTGAAGCCACTGTGTTACTCTGCGGGGTACAGAAAAAAGACACGTTCAAGGAAATTGAATGTGTATCATTAAATATGAGAAGGTTTGCCATGAAACTACAGTTTTACAGAGAAAAATAGGGGATGTGGAAGAGCCGCAGACCAGTGTGAACAGGAGGTTTTACAGGAACTCGCCCTTCTGTTCCTCCCCTCGCTATGTTTTCCTCAAAAAACGTAAGCCCTATCTCCCCAGGTGCCTAAGGCAGCACCCCTGTTTGGTGTGCTGCTATTTCAGACGAGCTGCCTGATGGTAACCCCTTCCCCCCATCCTTAGGCAGCCTGTCTTCTTAATAACCCAGGCCAGATGCCTGAATTCTGTTTGATTTGGGGTTTTTTGTATCATCAGGATCTCCCTTGAGTTGCCTTTTTTTTAAACTGTGTAAACAAACATAAATGTTTTCTTTTGTAGCTTTTTTGGGAAAAGAAACTAAGTGGATTGAATGCCTTTGACATTGCAGAAGAGCTTGTGAAAACAATGGATCTTCCTAAAGGTTTACAAGGTAATTAGTAACTGTTTTTGACTGCATCTTGAACTTGTAAATTTTAAGAATAGTCTCTTCTCTAGTTTTTGAGCCTTCAAATTACACCTCTCCCGAATTGACTATCAGGCATGGAGAAAAGCTTTACTTTGGAGAGTACATAGAACACAGAAGGCCAAATCTGGGAAGGCATTTAGAATACAATGTCAGAACCAGGAGCACCTTTGAAAGAGCATCTTCCAGATGGGGAAATGGAGGCTCAGGGAGTACCTTGCCTAAGATTGCACAGGTAGATAGTGGCAGAAACAAGCTTAGAATCTAGGTCTTCTGACCCCTTTGTCTAGTATTCTTTCCATTGTACCCCGCTGCTATTCTTTGTTTATACCTGTGGGTTAGTTTTTAGTTCTGAATTGAGCTTTGTATAATGACTGATGAAGACACTAGCAAGGATGTTTAAGGGCTGACTTTTAATTTAGCAAATCTAACTTTATCTCTCCTTAGAAAGGTGGTGGTTGGAAGAGAGAATCTTTGCGTATATGAAAGAATATAGAAAGGGTTTCTATGTATAAAGAACTTCGTATGGAATTTGGTAACTCCTTAGAACATGTGGAATGTGGGAGGATTAAAACTGTTAGAGCTTAATTCTGTATCCTACCTTCAGTGTAAGCCATCACTCTATTGCTATGGAGACAGGCAGCCCCTTTTCTCATCACGGCTAGAGGACTGTACAAAACTTTTTACTTTATTTAACCTGGTAACGTTTGAAGTAGATGGGCATACCACTCCAGCCCACAGGACATTTATCCCCACCAGTAACATCATAAGTGAAGTCTTCTGTCAGAGCATGGCTGGGACAGCCAGCACATAGTGGCAGCTCAGGGTCTCCTCAGCAGTGAGCTCAGCTGGGGCTTCAGCCTTAGGGGCAGTCATTCATTTATTCGTCTTAGCATCAACTTACTTGTATTCAGCTACTGTCTAGATGTCCAGCTCCCTGAGGTAAAGTTCTTTCTCTGGTCCTATTCCTATAGAACCAGTTAAAATATCTGGCAAGTTATAGTAGCTCTGTGACTGAAATATAGTGTTTACTTTATTGCCTTTAAAAAACCCCAGCAGCAGTGCAGAGTTGGACCATCTGGTCATGCTAAAAGGGGTTCAGGGAACTTAGGATTTTGCTTTTTTTAAGTACTATGTGATGACATTTATCCAGCAAGTTGATTCATCAGCCTTTTTCTCTTTCTGGTAAATTCTGTCCTGCAGGGGTTGGCCCGGGTTGCACTGATGAAACCCTCCTCTCTGCCATTGCCAGTGCTCTGCACACGAGCACGATGCCCATCACTGGGCAGCTCTCAGCAGCTGTGGAGAAGAACCCTGGGGTGTGGCTTAATACCTCCCAGCCACTCTGCAAAGCATTCATGGTGACTGACGAGGATATCAGGTAAAGGAAAATGGATTAGACATTATGGGTAGTCAAATGCTCTGTGAGACATGTAACAAAAACTTCTGCTCACCTTCAGTAACCATAAATCTGATCCATCATTCTGCATTTTGAATCTTGGGAACAAGATTCAAGCTCTCAATTTCACAGATGGGAAAACTGAGGCTTGAAGAATGTCAGTCAATTTGGCTAGGCCTAGATCTTAAGAGATTGGGAGTTAGGACTTCTTGTGTTGTTGGCAATAATAGGTCCATTCGAGTAACCTAATGAATGAAGCATTGCATACCGAGATCCCGAGGTTTGTCTGTTCAGGTAGTACCTGGGATGGTACAGTGTAGTTCACCATTGGTATCACCTGCTTGTCTAATAGAACAGTACGCTGCCTGAAAGCTGGACCATGTCACTGTGTCTCAGCTAAGTGTTATACTTTCTCACCCAAGTAAGAAGTGGACCCTGGGACTCTGACCTAAGAACTCCTCCTCCCATGAATCAGTGTTTCCAATATTAGGACACCAGTAGCCCAACAGCATTGGAGTCTATAGACAGTCTGTGTTCCCGTGAGAGGTGCCCCCTACTTCATTTTTGGCAAGGGTAGGAGAGAGGGAGACTTTGCAAGCTGGCTTCTTCCTCAATTCCTGAAATTAAATAAGCTGGCAGTTTGGTAAGATCTAACAAGCCACGCAGGTAGTTGGTCCTGTACTGACCGGACAGGTGTGCTGGCATGTCTTACTGCAGAGGAACGTTTAAGGTAGAGAGGCAGTGGGGTCAATAGAAGACCTGTATCTGCTCCTCTCAACTGTCTGTATGTCATTGTGTGAGCTTAAGCAAGGTACTGCTACACCTTCACAATCAACACCTGCCCTGCCAGCCTGTTAATGTAGGGATCTGGGGGGGAGGGCATTCCTAAGGGCCAATTTAAGAGACTGACTGTTAGTTTGGTATAATGGTGAGAGCCCTAGGTCTAATAACTTATTCATGTGATAAATTAGGCTACCCATTCAACCTTTCTGGGCCTCCACTTTCTTGATAAAATGTGGGGACTGGACTAAATGATCTCTTCCCAGCTCTGAAATTGTATATTCTAACATTGCATGATGTCACCTTTCCTGGTTTAGTATTGTGTTTTTCAAACTGTATCCTGCAGAACCCTGACATTCCTGGGAATGCCATAATGAAATGTAAATAATGTTAGTTAAAAAATATGAAGTTGTGTCTCAAAAACATATAATATATACAATAATCTTTGCTTTATTAAAGCTTGATTTCGTCCATCTTGCTCTGAAAATGTCTGTCTTTATCCTTGGGAATATTATAGAATGGCACTCTTCCCTCAGCCCCAAGGAATAAATACTAAAACTGAATAAAGTCTTAGATTTGGAAGGACTTAAGAAATCCTGTGGTAAAACACAGCCTCCGTGGCAAGTGGCTGTCTAGCCTCTACTTACACCTCTAGTCTGTGGGCTCTCGTTGTAACAGCCCCTCAGATATTTGAAGACATTTTGCCCTGGCCACGTTTGTTCTTTTGTAAGATAAACAGCTGGTTTTCATGGGACCCAAATCTGGTTGTTGCCCTCCCTCTGGACTTTTCTAGCTTGTCGGTGGCCCTCCTAAATGTGTGATGACCATATTATAAACAGCACTCCGAGAAATAGCCTGTCAATTTAATTGCACGATTCTTTTCCTTAAGGTAATAGGGCCATCTCTTAGAGGTGAGAGGAGAAGCCTCAGCTGGGTGTGTGTAGAGCTAGCTGTACTAGGTGTGACCAGAGAAAGCCACTTTGACCCTTTCCCTTCCTCATCATGGGAATGTGAATGGTTAGGAGTACTTGGACCCCTCACTTGACAGGGTTGTTGTGCTTCAGTCATGTGCTGAATACCATGTTCATTGTCAAAGACTTGGTTTCCTAATAATGATGAAAATGACTTCCAAGTAAAAGTCATTAAGTACATATAAAATGATGTGATTTTAAAGTGTCAGCTCTGAAGTATGACTTAAGAAACTTAAGTGAACATTTAGAAAGCTTTGCTGTCCCTGACCCAGTATTTGCACTGTTTGGCTGTATAGCCGATTAACCCCCAGAGGTCACTGACTGTGTTCTTTGTTCTGGGTCAGGAAACAAGAAGAACTCGTACAGCAGGTGAGAAAGAGGCTGGAGGAAGCGCTGATGGCTGACATGCTTGCTCATGTGGAAGAGATTGCCAGGGATGGGGCTGCCTCCGGAGAGAAGGGGGCTGCAGAGGAGGAGGAGGAAGAGGAAGAGGAGGAGGAGGAGCAGGAGCAGGACCACGAGATGGAGACTGTATAGTCCAGGTGAGGCCAGAACCTCTGGTGGCCACGAGTGGGGGCTTCCCCGTGGCCTAGTTTAAGTGTGGAAAAATAAGGAGGCAGAGGGATCTAATATTTGTGATTTGTTTTGTTGGAGATTTAGTCTTTGAGTCCAAGAGGTGAGTGACCCATGTTTTTGAGTGTCTGTATTATCCTTAGAGGTTTACAAAGCATATTACTCACAACAGCCCTGTGAGATAGACTACCTATGTTCATTATCCCTACTTTACAGTTGAAGCAACTGAGACTCAGACTTGGTACAAACCCTGGTCTCCTGTCTCCTCTCTGCAGTCTAGTCTTCTCTCTGCTAAACTGTACTGACTGGCGGTAGCTGTGAGCCCGTATTATGCCCTATCTCCTTCTCTTCTTTCCTTTTATAGATAATTCCCATAAATGTGTCCCTGTAGCAGAATATGTATAACCATAGACTTTTAAAAAAATAATAAATAGAGGAAATCTAAACTGAGGTGGTTATTTAGCACTAGGAAAAGAAAGAAAAGACTAAAACATCCATAGAATAACGTACAATGTCAGTTAAAGCTTTCACACAACTACTTAAGTGTGATTTATTAAGACTTCGAATTGTTCTTGGCATATAGTAAGCAATTAATAAATGTGGTCAGATCAGTATCATTCCCTGCCTAACTCAACAAGCGGTCATTTAATCTGAGACTGTTTGTCTGGGAGATGAAGTTGGTACCTTCGAAAAAGTGTTTCATCAGACTTAAAGCAGTAGAGGAGTATTTATTATGAAAGTTGAGAAAATGAAAGCTCTTCACCATTTTTGTTGCAGAGCAGTTTCATCTCCCAGCCAGTATGATTTTAAAAATTTTCATGTGATAAGAATTCCTAATAAGAATAGTTTGTTAGTGACAGCATAGGTGCTTGTCAGCTGATGTAACCTAGTTGGGCATTTTCCAAGTAGAGGATCACCATTTCAGGGTTGGAATGCCCTTAGAGGGCATATAGTCCTGACCCCTTTTCTGATCCACAATAAATAGTCATCTGATGTAAAGATTTCCAGTAATGGGGCCTTCATGGCCTCCTGAGGCCGTGCACTGTGCTGGACAATTCCTAAATGTTAGAAAGTTCTTGTGTTAAACTAAAATTTGTCTTCCTCTTACCTCCTAACTCTGCCTTCCATAAGACCAAATAAAATAAGTCTTTTCCCTCTTCCTCATAACAGCTGTTCACACATTTGAAGATGGCCGTGATGTACGTGCCCCCTAACTCTTCTTTTTTCAGACTCATTATTTCTAGTTCCTTCATCCAGTCCTTTCACAGGATGGTTCTGAGTCCCTGCCCCATCCTGGTTACCTTTACTTGGCAGGAGACTCTAACTGGCCAGTGCTCTTCCCCAGATGTTGCCTCCTGAATGAGACAGAATCTTCCAGAGAAAGGATGAGTAAGACTGAGCTCAGGAGATTCTCTGTATAGCATACCTTTTAATCAGTGTGGTAGGTGGGAGACCAGCAACCTGTGACTAAAGTGAAATGTAATGAAGGTGTTTTCCGTTGTGTTTTTCTTTTCCAGGAACATCCAGCCAAGATTGACGTGTACAGCAGCAGCAGGGCCAGCACAACCATTCCCAAAGCCAGACGTGTCCAAGGACTAAACTGCATCTACCATACTTAGGAACAAGCTCCCTTGACCACTAGAGGAAAGAGTTGGGCATCAGAGAGTAACTGTTTACTCTTTTGAAAGACTTCTCCCTCTTTTCCCTTCCCACATCAAAGGTGGGAAGGAGCTAAAACGGGTTTATGCTAGACACACAATCTCCCCTTATTTAGGGGTCACTACTTCAGTATGGTCAGTTTTCCCAGGCCTTTGGTACCTTTAACTTTTTGACCTAGGTTCAGCATTTTCTCTCTCCGTCTGGGTCTTTTTTAAAGAGAGGTTCTTCTTCACTGCTTGGCCTCTCCCCAGCATCCTGTTTGATAATGCCCAACTCTTAAGAGATCATTTTTTGTTTTGGATTGTTACATATGTGAATTCAGGTCATTGAATTTCATGTCCAGACTGATCTTGGGGAAGGAAGGAAGGACAGGGAATACAATAACGGTGTGACACGCTTCCAACCTGCTTTTTCCCAAACCCGGTGTCAGAATTCCTTTATGAAATGTTTGGAACTGAAGCTAGTATAAACTGGGAAGATCTGCAGGAATCAGATTCACCTGTCATACTAAATTTCTTCAAAGTTACTCTAATTCTGTATTGTCCTTACTTTATTCTGCATCATGGAATTAATCTGCCAGCAAAGAGATGCTCCCAGAGTAGCCTCTTCCTGGGGTCCTCAGCATCCCATAGGTGGGCTGGCAGAAGAGACAAGTGGTCTATGAAATTTTCAGTGTGGTTACTCAAGTGAGGCTGGGGAAATGCTCCGAAGCAAAACAGAAGATCCTTCAGTAAGAAGAGAGGGCCTGATTCTGGTGCCAGGACTTCGACCTTACAGGGGAGCAGATGTGGAAGGAGTCTCCTCTAGTTTGTTTGCACGACTACACGGTCCATGAAGCTGTGATAGTCTCACCCTCGTTTTAAAAAAGTTCACCTTTCTTTAATAAATTGATAATATCAACTGAATCGAATCCTTTTTTGAACATTTTAACCTTTTGTATTTCCTGTGCATTGAAGTGAACTTTGGCCTTTGTTGAAGAGAAATGAAATGTAGTCAAATTTGCCTTAATGGAGTTTTGAATCCTCAGTCGGATATGGGAATCTGGAACTCTTCCTCTATGCAGCTGCTTGAGATTCAGACACAGAAGTAATCATAGGCACAGATTCTCCCTCTTCTAGCATGAGTTACTTAGGGGTAGGGGGAAGGACAGCCCAGATATCTTCTGGCACACACTTCTCACCTGTAGGCTCTGCCATGATCTTGTGGTCAATTTAGAGGAGAATATTTATTAAGAGTTACAGAGCTGGAGAACTTAGAGACGGCCTTATTAAACATGTGACAAAACATGTTTGGTGAAGTGAACTGGGAGGTGAATGAGTGACTTGTCCAAGGTCACCCAGCTAGTTAATACTGAGGCAGGAAAGCTGCCTCCAACATAATGGGTTAGTGTATCATACCCCTTAAGGGCCATGTAATGTGCTTCCATCTAACAACTTAAGATTTTTTTTTTTTTTGAAAGACATTTTCCCTGGTTAGCTCTTGAGAAAGCCTTAGGCATTTCCAGAAAGATACTGTAATTTGGGTGTCTCCCAAAAAAAGGTCATGCTGTTTCAGTCCCCCTGCCCCATCGCCTCTCAGTTCTGTGCCTCCATGTGCCTTGGGAAGAAGGGCACATAACACTGGTTGACAACTACAGTAGCCACTCCTGTGGGTGGGGATAAAGATATTCTTCCACAGACCAAGTGACTTCTTTTTCTGCTGGGACTTCACTGGCAAAAGGGAAGACTTGGAGAATATCTCTCTTCTCTGTAGTCAGATGACACCAGCTACAAGATGCAAGTTCTCCCTTCCTCTGGAAAGTTTAAATTGCAACCAGCATTATTCTGTCTTGGCAGTGCAAATATTTTTCTGCAGACCACTGCCCCCTTGTCCCCTCCTAGTTTCTGACACAAAATTCATATGGTGAGATCCGCTCCAGAGGACAGTCTGATGTGCCAGTTTCTAAAGTTCTTCCGTAGCCCACACAGGGTGAAGTCTGAGAAGGTACCAGGACAGGAGCAGCAAACCTTTTCCTTGCCTAGCCTCCCCCAATTCAATCATGGACAAGTGTGGAACTTGCTCTGGATCTCCTGGGCAGGCATTTTCAAGATTTTTGCTGAGCATGTAGATGCCTGCGAGACAAGCTCCCTACCAAGGTCTGCGTTCTTGGTACAATAGATTGTAGACTGGACTGGACTGGACTGGACTGAGGGAGCCCTTTTCTGGTACTCTTCCTTCTCTCTAGTTGTAACCTTTTGGGGTTTTTGCTAGTACAGATTTTTTTTAAAAGGCAAATCTACATCAGTATAGAGCGTAGTATGTGTGAAATGCCTAGGATTCCTGGTTATGCCCCTGTTTTTGCCGATTTGCAAAAAAGTGGACATTGGGATGAAGATATCTTCATGATGTTGATGTTCACGGTCTCTCCTGAGCCCTGTCCTCTTCCTCCACTTGTGGTTTTTTTGTTTGTTCTTAGTTTTTGCTTTTTGGAGGGAGGTAGGTAGGGCAGTTGGGGTTAAGTGACTTGCCCAAGGTCACATGGCTAGTTTTGTGTTAGGTGTCTGAGGCCGGATTTGAACTCAGGTCCTCCTGACTCCAGGGCCAGTGCTCTATTCACTGCGCCACCTAGCCTCCCCCCCCCCCCACTTGTTTATGAGTGATGGCCATCACTGGTCAAATCAAGCAATGAGTTCATTTTCAAACTTGGGGGTTTTGCATGGCTGGTGTGGCTTGGTGATGAGGTGTTTACCACCAAGCATCCTACTGGGTTTGTTGTTGAAACTTGGGTGTATTGTGGAAAGGGAGGGGCATTCCCTCCCCAATCCCAAACTCATGAAAACTATTTCCAAGGATCACATATAATTCTTTGTTGGAGGGTTTTCTAATGTTCTTTCCCACCCTACAGAAGTTGGAATTGGTAAATTCAACTGGAAAGATGAATAATAATCCCTCATTTCCCCACCTGCCCTCTTCAGACTTGGTAACAGTGGAGAAGAGGAGTTGACTTTAATGGGGGGGGGGGGTGAAGGGGAATTAGGGAAGGTTTATCATTTATTTTTATCAAAGCACAAATGCCAAGCTGCTGCCTGGACCTCTGGGGGTAGGGTGGTCATTGGGCCAGTTTGCCTTGTAAATGCTTTTCATGTCATTAGAGCGATAACTTTCACAGGTGTCAGACTCATACTGTACAGGGAAGGTTATTGTTGTGCTGTTGATTGGACATTAATCTTTTTGGCCTAGGAGTCCCCACCTCTTCACAGGCCATCATCGAAAGGAAGATCTGCTAGTGACTTGTGCCTCTAGACTGTTGATATGCCACATCCATTGTTTGGGGCATTGTATTTTTACATGGAAATTGCCTCTCAGTTCCTTCTGTGACCTGTCTACTGACCTTTCCAGCTGGTTGGGGGCCATTTCAGCAGTGGACATGCCTTCAGTCTTTTGCAGGGGGAAACTTTGAAATTGCCATTTTGTTCCATGTCATACCTTCTATTACTACAATATTTGAATTGACAACAGTATTATGGTCCTTGAAAGCAGCGTGGCTGGAGCAGCTAGGGGATGGTTAAAGGTGCTTCAGTGACCACAAGGTCCCCATGTGGATATGGAGTCAGGTCTCAGCTTTTCATCCCCTGGTTTGGAATCTGGAGAACTTGGTGCTGATATAAAGAGGATGATTGTAAGCATTTTCCCCTTTAATGTGTGTTTTTATATCTAAACATTTGAATAAATTGCCCTGGTATGGGAAGGTGAGTTGTTGGGGCCTATTTAATATTCACAAAGATGAGATGCTTTGGAGTGTTCAGGCTCCAAATTGTGGTTGTGACAAGATTGATACTTAGACTCTTGCCTAAATGGTCATTTAAAAATCAAAATATCATGAGTTAGAACTAAGTCTGGACTGTCTACAAAGGCCTGAACCTCACTTAGAATATGGAACATTCAAGCCAGAGAAGAGACTTTAGAGGTGATAATCGTTCAGTCACCAAATCCCAGGATTCAGGGTGGGAAGGCCCTTAGAGATCATGCTGGTTTCTGGAAGCCTTACCTTGTCCCCCACATACATCCCCTTGTGAGAAAGAAAAACAGTTAAGCAAATCTCCTCAGCACGGTGACTGTCACTGAGGTGTGTGTCCTGTTGTACTCTGCTCCAGCGCCAACGCTGACCACAACTGACCAGTGCAGTGGCTCCGGGAGGTTCATTGGAGTGTCTGCGCTGTGGCAGTCACCTAGCTGATTCTGCTCCCCTCTGGGTTCTGTTCAATTGTTTTTCCATGGTTCTCTGAATCTCTTATTCATTCACCTTTTACAACTCAGTATTCTACCACATAGAGTAAGTAGCTAGCAGTCAGGATTAGCGTTCTAAAGCCAAGACGCCATTGCTATTTTTAACAGTGGGGAAATTCGGCCCAGAAAGGGGAATGTGATTTGCCCAAAGCTTCAGAGCTAATAAATGATGCATTAGAGCTCTTGTCTCCTGGCTCCCAGTTCACTGCTCTTCCTACCTTAACACGTCTTTAAGCCTGTAGTCGTGTCATGGGCTGCTAAGTTGGCACAGTGATAGAAACCTGGGCCTGGAGTCAGGAAGCCCCAGCTTCCTGAGTTCAAATTTGGCCTCAGACGCTGTGTGACTCTGGCCAAGTCACATCATCCTGTTTGCCTCAGTTTCCTCATCTGCAAAGTGAGCTGGAAAAGGAAAGGGCAAACCACTCCAGTATCTTTGCCAAGAAAACCTTGAATGGGGTCACAGAGTTGGATGTGATGACAACAGGTGTTGTCATGGTTAACTGACCTGCTACCCTCCTCTTATCTCAAGAAACAGGAATAATAGTTATTACCAAACACAGCTCTAATTCAGGGGCTTCCAGGGATTTTATAAGTGCAGCGTCAGACCTTGACGGACTAATTATACTAAGTCTGTTATGTTACTGGTCTATTAGGATAAGAAGTATCCAGAGTCAAGGCAAAGGCAACCAAGTGTCATTTCTAATAGAAATTAAATTTGGATCAGTTCCAGTTTCAACATATGCTGGTTCAGCAAATCTACTAAGTTTTTTGGTTCATCTTGTGGGGCAGGAATAGAGGAATATCAAAAAGCTGGTTCTTTGTCTCTGAAAAGAGACCCGCACCCTTTTGGACCACCCCATTGCACCTTTGGTCAGAATAGCTTTTAAAATGGTCCCATAGTAAGGGGTTAGAAACAGTTTAATGACAAAAAGGGACTAGCTAAAATAGGAATAAAAGGTCAGCAAATAAGGCAAAACCCCATATTTGTAAGGAATAACCCTGGGAATAGCTGTAGTCTGCTTCTGTAAAATATCCTTGGGAAATGACCGTCTGCAAGACCGGCACCACCAACCCCCTTGGGCATTGCAAATGGCCAGAGACCTTAGGCCTGCCCTGTGGATTCCTGAGCCTGAAGCATGAACACACCTGAATCCGCTGCCCTTGCCACTATTACAAAATGGGATGTTTTGCCTGAAAAAGAGCGTATCGTCTTCAGGTGTGAATGGCTGTCAGGTTGGAAGAAGGGCTTACTTCTGTGGCTCCAGAAAGGGCTACTAGTATTGATGGGTTTTCCAGTTTGTATAAGGAAGAATTGTAACAATTAGAGCCATACAAAAATAGAATGGAACATCTTTTGCGGTAGTGAATTTCTCAAATATTCAGAGGGAGGTAGAATGTTGTAGAAGGGTCATGGAGATTAAGTAGGGGCTAAGCCTAATGACTACTTATGTCCCTTAGATTGGGGGGGAGGGGGGACAGGTTTGTGGGTTGCTTTTTTGTTTTGTTTTTCAGGAAAAGGATGGACAGGAACGAAACACATGAGCCCGTGTGTCTGTAGTGAATCACTTCCCCATCCATGTGTTTGTCACTCTCCGAGGAAAATATAAGCACTAACCTAAAGTTCCCTTCTGGGATGCTTTGACAGCACAGGTATAGAATCGTCCATTGAAAATTTCATAGAATCTCCATATTAGAATTGGTAATTTGGAGGTCTGAGGACTTTTCTCACTCTCACCTTGAGGCCAATAATGAAACCATTTCTGTAAAATGGAAATGATAATAGCAGATAGCCAGCCTCAGAATCATGCTATATAGGAGACTGTTCAATACCCAATGGGACTCCCTAGTTTGGGCACTGAGGCCCATGACCAGAATGTCTTTGAGAAATGATACTCAAAAGAAATAAGAATAGTAAAAGGAAGTACAGGCTCCTAGACTCTTCCCAAGCCACACTTGCCTACATTCAGGTCATCATCTTTATTCCTCCCACCTCCCAAACCTTGGGCTGCATCACCCTGGGTCCTACTTCTCTGATAGGTGAGCTCTTGCTTTATCTTGCTGGGAATTGAGCCTCCACATCTTATATCCATCCACTTTACTTTTACTCTTTATATTTTGTCTTCACTGATTAGAATGTAAGCTCCATGAGGGAAAGGATTGTCTTATATTTTTATCTCCAGTGCTTAGCCCAAAGCTTGGCACATAGTAAGAACATAGTAAATTATTTCTTATGTGTCCATTGAACCAGGAACCATAGATCCAGAAGCCAGAGTCTAATAAATTATTTGTCTCTGTGAGAAAACCTAGAAGCTAGAAGTGTGGCAAACAGCATTTGGGTGAAGGTTAGTGGAGACCGTAACAGGAATGATACTGTCATCAGTGTATAACAGACCACTTGGAAGGAAAGAGGAAACCAGTGAGTTCAGGAAACAGTTGTTAAGCCAGATAAAAAAAACAGGATATAGTAGTGATGGGGGACTTCAATGACCCTAACATTAATCAGTCCCTGCCTTCAAAGAGTTGACATTCTATCAGAAACAACATGTATACATCTTAAATAGCTACTAAATATATACAGGAAATTCAGGGGAGATGCAGCTGGGGAGATCACAAATGGCCTTATGTAGAAAATGGTTCTTGAGCTGATCATGGAAGGAGACTAGGAGTTCTGAGAGATGGAGTTAAGTGAGGAATGCTTTCTAAGCATGTTCACTGCCTGTGAAAAGGCATGGAGATGGAAAATGGAATGTTGAGTGTCATGCCAGACAGGCATTTCTATTTCATCCTAGGGGTCATAGGTAACCTACAAGCCCTGAGTAAACTTTATTTATTGAGTAAACTATTGCAGTTGTCCAGTAAGAGGTTGTGAGGACTGAAGTGTGAGGTGGTATTTGTGAGTGGAGAAGAGACATGTCCCTAGAAATTTTGTGAAAAATGAAACAACTAGATTAGGAAACTAACATTAGTTAGTACATACTGAGGTTGGTAGTGCCCTCGGTTTTAGGACATTCAGAAGTAGGGTAGTTCAGCAGAGGAAAACAATAAATTGTGATTTTGGTATGTTAAAGTTTGAGATGCCTGCAGTACATGCGGTTTGAAATGTCCATTAGTAGTTGGTGATGTCGAATTGAATCCCAGGAGGGATGAACTGGAGAGGAGAGACAGAGAAAGAACCATCTACATGGAGCATGGGTAAACCCATCAGAGCTGATGAAGTCAACAAGTGACAGTAAAAAGAAAAGGCAGGAGAGAGCCTTGGGAGACACCTGTGGTTAGTGGGTTCACATGACATAGGTGAAGATCTTGCCAAAGAGAATGGGGAGCAATCAGAAAAAAGGAGAACCAAAAGAAATATTACAAAAAACCCAGAGGAGAGAGAATATCCAGGAAGAGAGAATGAGCAACAATGTCAACTGCAGAACAGTCCAGGAGGAGCTGAATTGGGGAAGGGGGGTTTTGGAGTAGAGGTAGTGCATTCTATTTGGCAATCAAGTCTTCTTTGGTCATCTCCAGTTGTCCTGACTTATGTCTTTCCACTAGACTCAGGTGACCTTAGAGGAGAAAGTGAAGCTGATGACTTTGCACAGCCCTACCTCACTTAAATCCAATTCACTTGCAAGTCAAGACATCACCCTCCTAATGTCATTGTTTGTCTTCTAGAATGAAGGACAAATGATCTCTGAGTAGTAGTAGCTGCTGCACTGGGGACCCGGCCAGTTAGGCCGGCCTTCCTTCTTTCCTTCCTTCCTTCCTTCCTTCCTTCCTTCCTTCCTTCCTTCCTTC
>NW_027185593.1:1716240-1797041 GCF_028583685.1 Petaurus breviceps papuanus | reverse complement strand
CCTTCCTTCCTTCCTTCCTTCCTTCCTTCCTTCCTTCCTTCCTTCCTCTCCCTCTGTCTGCAAGGGAATCATACCCTTACATATGGGTGCTCTGCCCAAAGGAATATAAATTTTGATTGCTGAAATCTTACAATATATCTTGGGATTTGGTGGCTAGATTTTTTTTTCTCTTCGCTACTTATTCTATCATTTTTTTAAAAAACAAGGAAAATTAACTCTTTTGTCCCATGTTGCTTCATTTATTATTTCTTGAAATAGAACTCTGTAAGCCCATATCAGATTGTGAGCTGTCTTGGGGAGAGAGGGGAAGAAAATTTAAAACTTATAGAAGTTAATGTTGAAAACTAAAAATAAATAATTTAATTTAAAAAGAGCTACTAGAAACAAAAATATATATAAAAGTATGTAATTAAAAAAAAAAAAAGAAATGGAGCTCTGTAAAACCAGGCTCTGATAAAGCCCATTGGGATTCAAATGGAACTACTTGACCATGTCTTAAACCCAAATCACTCCTGCTTTCATTAATTGGCCAATAATAGGTCCCAGGTCAAGCCTCTCTTGGTGATTGTTTGGGTTTTGATGGCTCAAAGTAAGTGTAAATAGTAATTGTTTCTGTTCTGGCCAGAAACTCTGAGGGTCTTCCCCTCCCAGTTTGATTTTTTTTTTTGAGTAGACAAATAGGTCATATTTTGCCTAATTTCTTGTCTAGCCTTAAATCACTGAATGGGTGTTGCCTCAGACAAACTGAGACCTTAGCTTAAAAAGACCAAAGTCTCCCACTGCATCTGGGACCATCTCCAGTCATCCTGACCTATGTCTTGCCACTGGACTCAAATGACCTTGGAGGAGAAAGTGAGGCTGGGGACTTTGTACAACCCTGGCTCACTTAAATCCAATTCCCTTGCAAGTCAAGACATCATCCTCCTGATATCATTGGTCCTCTTCAAAAATGAAGGACAAGCAACAAACAGTATCATTGGTAACTGGAAGAGAGTAATTTTGGTTGAATGATGAAGTTAGAAATCAGAACAAGCAGCCACTTCCTCAGAACATCCAGCTACCTTTTTTCCAAGATGAACTCCAAGTAAACAGCTGCCATTTTCCTTTCCTTCTTCCTTTGTATGATTTTCTTTCACTCTCCAACCTGACAAGTCTCTTGTCTTCTCTTTACCTTATATTTCTTTCTTTTTCCCCCCATTACAGGTCTACTGCTGTTTCCTTTAGGAACACTCCCATTATCCCTAACTAACTGGAGTGTGGAGAGATGTCCTTCAAGTCCCCTCACCTTCCCTTCCAGGAGAAAAGTAAACCTCCTGAACACAGCAGTGCAGGTCACTACAAAACAGATGGGCAAATGTCTGGATTTTCAAAAGAGGGAAAAGAATAGAGTCTAAAGATGATAGGCCAGTGGACTGGAAAAAAATTATTTCTGGAAAAATTCCTAAATGGTTTATTTAAATAGCCTATCCTTAACTGATAGAGGTATGAACAGGCAGTTTTCAAAGGAAGAGATCTGAGTTCTCAACAGCCATATAAAAAAATAATGCTCCAAGTCACTAATAGCTACAGAGATGTATATTAAAACAACTCTGAGGCTCCACCTCCCACCAATCAGATTGGCAAAAATGACAAAAAAGGAAAATGACAAATGTTGAAAACAGATGTGGGAAAACAGGCATATTGTTACATTACTAACAGAGCTGTGAATTAGTCCAGTTGTTCAGGAGATCAGTTTGGAACTGTGCCCCCAAAGTCATTAAAATGTGCATACCCTTTAATCCAATGATAGTACTATGCCTATACCCCAAAGTGACCAAGGAAAGAACTCATGTAAAATATATATGTGTGAATACTTGCATGTTCACATGTGTGTGAAACACTGGAAAGGAACTTTATTATGGCAAAGAACTGGCAACAAGGGATGCTCATTTGTGAAATAGGTGAGCGAATAAGAATGTATGAATAAGATGGAATACCATTGTGTCCTAAGAAATTACAAAAGGGATGGGGGAGGGGTAGTTATCTCCAAGTCTCCTAATCTACATCTGGCCACAGGACCCAGATGGCTCCTGAAAAGAAAGTGAGACTGGTGACTTTGCACAGCCCTTCCTCACTTAAATCAAATTCATTTCCAAGTCATGGCATCATCTTCCTGACATCACGGTCCTCTTAGAAAACACAGAACAAACAACCAAAAGGATAGCTTCAGAGATACCTGTGAACACTTGTATGAACTGATACAAGGTGAAGTGAGCAGAGCCAGGAAAATAATTTACATAACAGCATCAACATTGTAAAGGCAATCAATTGTGAAAGACTTGGGAACTCTGAGCATTCTAAAGGACCCCCACCTCCCGATAGAGAAGCATTGGATTCAGGATGCTTACTGAGATATACATTTGGGGGCATGGCCAATGCAGAAATCTGTTTTGTTTGATGATGCTTATAAGGGTTTTGTTTTTCATTTTTAAGAGTGGAAGGGTGAAGCAGAATGGAGCCAGTCAGTCAATAAACATTTATTTTAAGCATCTACTATGTGCTAGGCTTAGTACTAAACTCTGAGGATACAAAGGAAAGCAGAAGACTGTGCCTTTGCTCCAGGAGTTTACTTTCTAATGGGAGAAGACTACATACAAAAAGGATGTTGGAGCTCCCACTCCAGGGACTCGTCCTGGGGGCACAAGAGAGAAGTCCTAAGGACTGAAGCTGGGTGGAAAATGAAGAGATGGCTGGCCTGGCCGCTTCTTTGGATGGGGTTCTGGGAGGAGTGCTGCACCTTATCAAACAGAGGGATACCTGGGGAAGAGGGTACCAATAAGAAAATGATAGACCCAAGTGATCTGCCAGGATGAAGAGGTTCCTGGCCATGATGGAGAAGCCCAGAGGGAGTGCAGCCAGGTGGTGAATGAAGAGAGATGCCTGCCTTGAACTCCCTCCTTAAATGGAGAGGATAAAGAAAGGAAAAGGCTTGTTAAATAAACAATAAATTTTAAAATATAAAATAGACTTGTAAAATGTGCTGCCCGTGTAAGTTATGTACATGGGCTGTCTAAATTCAACTTATGTGGAAACATAGATAGGTATCTCTGGAATCTTGTCCACTCCTTTCCAAGTAAGACTGATTTCTGCCTTGAGCAAAACAGAATAGGCCAAGAAACTGGCCACATTGTTCACTGAGAGAGGGGGTACTAGACTAGAATCTTATCTCTTTTCCCTACTTTCCCTATACTCTTTTCCCTATGTTGCTAGTTTAAGGGCACAATTTTAGGTTTAAACGCGGCTAGTTTGTTGGGTTTTTTTTTTTTAACTATCCCTTAAAGGTGGAGGACAACCCAAGTTTAAACCCACAGTCTAGATTCCTTCCCACCAAATGCTAGTTACACAAGACTATCACAAATAATGAATAGCAAACAAATCCATTTGTCCAAGCTAAAAATCAGGAAAAATATAGTTTAAAATATACAGAGCTCTTAAGATAGGAGTAAGATGAGATCTTGACTCCACTAAGAGAGTTCCTAATCTTGCCTAAAGGGAAATTCCTTGAAGTCTCAGGAGAGACAAGCTAGAACAGGGACATATTGAGGAGGCACTTGCTCTACATATTTGCCACTTCCAATGCATTTTTTCCCTCTCCTCCCTGGAGTAAATCCTAATGAATCTGGAGCTGTGAATATCCTCTCGGGAAGAAAGAATGAAAAGTGTCTCTCTTGTGCTAGCCCTGTCCCTTCACACTGTCACTCAGAGTTGCATCCACCTGGGATCATGTTCCACAAGCAGCATGAAACATGGGGCTGCACCTCCCCCAATCCCATGTATCTCAGATTGGTCCCAAAGATAGTCTGCAGCCCTGTGTGTCCTCTCTAAAAGCAGGGATGAAGACCTTCTCTCCAAAGCTCTTGCCCCTGATGAAAGTCTGATGTTCGCATGGTCATACAGTCGTGTTCACACTCAAGTGACCCTCACACAGTCACCCAGTCACACAGGGACAAGTGAGCCTTCTCTTATGAATCACATTCTACAGGCAGCATGAATCACAGGGCCGCCCCTAACCCATTCAAGCTTTGTTAGGTGTTGCCTCTTATTAAAGAGATGGTGGCTATCTAGAAAAGAAAATGGTGGCTTCATCAAGAAAACTTCATTCCAAGCTAACCTTGTTTCCGTATTTAATGAGTCAAAAAGACTCATCTTTCTGAGTTTAAATCTGGCCTCAGACACTCACTAGCTGTGTGACCCTGGGCAAGTCATTTCACCCTGTTTGCCTCAATTTCCTCATTTGTAAAATGAGCTGGAGAAGGAAATAACAAACCACTCCAGTATCTCTGTCAAGAAAACCCCAAAAGGGGGGCAGCTAGGTGACGCAGTAAATAGAGAACTGGCCCTTGAGTCAGGAGGAGCTGAGTTCAAATCCAGCCTCAGACACTAGACACACTAGTTTTGTGTCCTTGGGCAAGTCACTTAACACCAATTGCCTTGCCTACCCCCCTGCAAAAAAAAAAAAGAAAAAACCCTAAAGGGAGTTAGTTATGAAGAACAACTGAAATGACCTAATGAACAACCAGTAAATCATGTGAGTGCTGTATATATAAATTAAGTTATAGTAAATTTTATGCTATTCTTATGGAGAAAACAGGAAAACATGATCTAAATCATATTACTATTCAGTGACTTTGGGACTGCTGAAGGACAAGACCCAGAGGTTCTTCATTATTTAGTTAATATCAGCTCAGAAGGAGGTCTCCCATGGATTGCCCCAGACATCTGTGCTTGGCTTTATGCTGCCTAAAATGTTTATGAATGATTTGAATAAAGGTATGGGAGGCATATTTATCAAATTTGCAGATGACAAAAAGGTGGAAGGGCTTCCTAATGTACTAGATGACACAGAATCCAAAAGATATTGATAGGGAAGAATGTTGGGCAGAATCCATTAAAGTGAAACTTAATAGAGATAAATGCACTGTCTTGTTCCAAAAAAATTGACTTCACAAATACATAATTGGGAAAGCATGTTTAGACAGCAGTTTTTCTGAAAAAGATCTTAGGGTTTAAATGGATTGTAAACTTAATATGAGCCAACACTGTGGAAGCCAAAAGAAGTAATATGATTTTAAGTTTAGCAAATCCTAAGTGCTTACTAAATGCTTTTTCAGAGATCAAAAGAAGGGGAAGGACCCATATGTACGAATATTTTTATAGCAACTCTTTCTCTTGTGGCAAAGGGTAGGAACAGGGATGCCCTCAAGTTGGGGGATGATTGAAGAAATTATGGTATATGAATGTGATCGAATATTATTGGGCTATAAAAAATCATGAAGGGAATGACTTCAGAGAAACCTGAGAAGACTTGAATGAATTGATGCAAAGTGAGAACAATGGAGAGCCTGAAGAACAACAATACAATACAGTAACAATTAAGGCAAATGACTTTGAAAGACTGAGGAACTCTGATCAATCAAAAGATCAGCCACAATTCCAGAGACCTCCTGGTAAAACATGCTGCCCACCTCCAGACAGGAAGGGAATGGACTCAGAGTGCAGATTAAGGTTTACTTCTAATGTTGTTGTTTCTTTGTTTGCACATGGCCAATGTGGAAATTTCTTTTGCTTGACTATACATACTTGTAATGGTTGTTGTTTTTTTATAGAGAGGGGAGGAAAGTTAGGAGAAAATTCAGACCTGAAAATCAAATAAAATTGAATTAAAAAAAATAAAGTAAAATAAATTTTACCAAAAATAAATGCTTTTTCATACAGTCATTAATTATGGGACACAGAGCTGCAGAAATAAGGATGTAATGGTCCCCTTGTACTCTGCCTTCTTCGGGCAACACATGGAGAATTGTATTCAGATCTGAGTGCTACAGTTTAGAAAGGATATTAATAAGCTTCAGTTGTTCAGTCGTTTCTGACTCTTTATGACCCCATTTAGGATTTTCTTGGCAAAGATACTGGAGTGGTCTGCCATTTCCTTCTCCAGTTCATTTTACAGATGAGGAAACTGAGGCAAACAGGGTTAAGTGATTTGCCCAGGGTCACACAGGTGCTGTCTGGTGCCAGATTTGAGCTCAGAAAGAAGAGTCTTCCTGACTTCAGGTCTGGTGCTCTACCCCCTGTGCTACCTAGCTGCCCCTTATTCTCCTTTATTGAACCGTTATTCTTGTCCTGAGCCATTGTGAGCGGTCCCCAGGGCTGTCTTTGGAGTTCTTTTCTCTCTCTTTCTCAGCAATGTCACACCTCCATTGGCTCAAGTATCTCTTCTACAAAGGTGGTTCTCAAATGTATTATCTAGAGCCTTAGACTCTTTCCTGAGCTCTAGTTCTAGAATCACCAGTTTAGAGTTGGAAGTTATAACCCATACCTCTCCAAAATGACACCCTCCCCCAATTATAACAGAAGACCTCCAAGAAGAAGGAGTGCACATCTCCTCAGACAGCCCACACATTCTACCTTTGGAGAGTTCTAATCATTAGGAAATTTTTTCTGGAGATTAAGCCTAAATTTACTTATTTTCAATTTCCACCCATTTTTCCTAGTTGTGCCCTCCAGGCAGGGCCAACCAGAACAAATCAAATTCTTTCCTTGACAGTCCTTCAAATACTTGAAGACAGTAGGCATGTTCTACTTGAGACTTCTCTAGGCTTAATATCCCCAGCTCCTTTAGTTCAGTGTCATATGGCGTCTACTCAAAGCCCTTCACCATTTGGATTGCCATTAATGGGGCAACCCGGTGGCGCCATAGAGCATAAAGTGTCCTGGCCTCAGGTTAGATGCACCTTCCTGAGTTCGAATCTGGCCTCAGACTCTTACCTGTGACCTGTGTTATTCGCACAGAACTAAACAGCACAAGGAGAATCAGGAGCAGTCAGATTACTAGGAGAGAATCAAATCTAACGATCTTTTCTCAGTCCCTCTCCTTCTTAACCTCCATGCGACACGGGGGACTGCTGACCATCTTTTCTTGAATACTTTCTCCTCTTTGGCTTGTCACGACACTATTCCCAGTTCTCACCCTATCTAATCACTCTTCCTCTCTGTTTCTTTTGCAGGACATTCATGTCATTGCCACTTACTGGGGATGTTCCCAAGGCTCTCCTCCAAGCCCTTCTGTCCTTTTCTCTCTTTTCTCTCTAAACTTGGTCATCCCATCATGCATTCCTAGTGTCTCTCCTGAGCTCCATTTCCACATCGCCAACGGTCTGCTGGGCAGCTGGGAATGTCAGAACACAGCTCATTATCTTTTTTCCCAAACCTGTGCCCCCTCCAGACTTCACTATTATTTTCACGGACACCAGCATCATTCTGGAGGCCAACATTTGTAATGATAGCATAGGTAACTAAGCTATGGGGACCACTCCTTGGAAAAGGAACATAAATATTCTTCCCAGTGAAGTAGTAATTTGGGGAAGTCTGTTTTATGTCTGTGGAGTCTACACTGTGTGATGATGATGAGTCCCTTAAGTGGGTGAAGAGCTGGCAACTTATGGGTTGTTATTGTTATTATTGCTTTTGGGAGGGGGAAAGGTAGGGCAATTGGGGTTAAGTGACTTGCCCAAGGTCACATGGCTAGGTTTTGTGTGTGTGTGTGTGTTAAGAGTCTAATATCATTGTTGTTATCCTCATTATTGGCATTATCACCATTGTTGTTATTATCACCAACATTCATCTTCGTTGTTGGTATCATCATCATCATCACCTCATCATTGTTGTTATTATCGTGATAGGAAGAAGGACAACATACAAAAGGAAGCTTGGGCAAGGCAGGGATGGAGGCTTTGGGGAGGAAGTAGCCAGCATGATGGAGAAGTCCAGAAAGGGGGAGCCAGGTGGAAAATAATGAAATGACTGCCTGAGCACCAACCTCACTGCTGGGTTTTTGGTTTGTTCTTTTTTTGGAGGGGGGAAGGCAGGGCAATTGGGGTTAAGTGACTTGCCCAGGGTCATACAACGAGTAAATGTTAAGTGTCTGAGGCTAGATTTGAACTCAGGTCCTCCTGACTCCAGTGCCGATGCTCTATTCACTGCACCACATAGATCCCCAGGTTTGGTTTTGTTTTTAATTCGATTCCACTCTTCCCATAGACCTGTGTGAATCTTGGGTAATGTATGTCCCAGGCTTTTATGGGAGAATGGTTTGTACTGACTGTCCTAGCTGCATCACATCAGTAAGTTTGCTTGCTAGAAGCTGTCCACTGGATGATTGATAAGAAGAACAACAAATAATAATAGCTAACATTTATATAGTGCCTACTATGTGCCAGGCTTTGTGCTAAGCACTTTATAATTATTATGTCTTTTGATCCTCATAACAACCCTGGGGCTTAGGTGCTATTATTGCCCTCATTGTATAGATGAGGAAACTGAGGCAAACTGAGGTTAAATGACATGCCAGGGTCTCACGGCTAGGAAGTATCTGAGACCACATTTGAACTCAGGTCTTCTTCACTCCAGGTACAGTGTTCTTATCTCCTACACAACCCAGCTGCCCCGTTAATGGAAGTCACTCATAGATGAGAAGTGTACTGGTGAGTGCTGTCAATCAGTCAGTGAATGTTTATTAAGAACTATGTGCCAGGTTCTGTGCCAAGTTCTGGGGATACAAAAAGACAAGTTCCTGCCTTTGAGGATGTCACAGTCCATTGGAGAAGACAACAAGCAGGCAAGCTATACACACAGGATAAGTAATGAAAAGAGAGAAGGCAGTATAATTTAGAGGGCCTAGGAAAGGGTTCTTATAAAAGGTGGGATTTGAGTTGGGACTTAGAGGAAGTCAGGGGAGCCAGGAGGCAGAGGAGGGAGAGCATTCCAGGTCTGAGGGACAATCAGAGAAAATGTCCAGAGCGGAGGGATGGAGTGTCTTGTTCAGACAATAACCAGGAAGCCAGGGTCACTCCAGGCAGAGGAAAGGGTGAGGTTGTGAAGGGCTTTGAATGACAGGATTTTGTACTTGATTCTAGTGGTAATAAGGAGCCCCTGGAGTTTATTGAATAGGGTTAGTATGAAGGGAAGGTGTAACATAGTCAGATCTGTGCCTTAGGATTGATGGTTGAATGGAGGATGGATTGGGTTGAGGAGAGACTTGAGACAGGCAGATCCACCTGCACCAGAGGGGTGGCAGGGTCAGAAGAAGAGGAAGGGGAGTATAGGAGAGATATTAAGAAGGGAAAATCGACAGAACAGAAACACCCCTCCAGGTCACCATGTTTCCCTATATGTGTTGTCTCCCCATATCAGAATCAATCAGTCAAGAAACAAGCATTTATTAAGTGCTTATTGTCTCCCAGGCCCTGTGATAAGGACTGAGGATACAAAAGGAAAAACAAAAAAAATAGAGCATATCTTCAGGGAACTCACATTCTAGGAGATTTAACAACATGGGAATAACTAGGTATGTATAAGATATATAAAAATATAAGCCCCTCGATGCCCATCAACTGGGAAATGGCTGAACAAGTTGTGGTATACAATTGTGATGGAATACTTTTGTGCTATAAGAAATGGTGAGTAGGTTGCTCTCAGAGAAACCTGGGAAGACCTACATGAACTGATGCAAAGTGAAGTAGGCAGAACCAGGAGAACATTGTATATAGCAACAGCAATATTGTATGATGATCAACTGTAAATGACTTAGCTATTCTCAGCAATATAATCATCCAAGACAATTCTAAAGTATTCATGATGAAAAATGGTATCCATCTCCAGAGAAAGAACTGATAGAGTCTGAATGCAGATCAAAGCATACTTTTTTAAACTTCATTTTTCTTGAGTTTCTTTTTTTGGGGGTCTGTATTTTCTTTTACACTATAATATGTAAATATGTTTTGCATGACTGCACATGTATAACCTATGCCAAATTTCTTGCCTTCTCAATGAGGGGGGAGGGAGAAGAGGGAGGGACCAGGAGGGACCAGAAGGACCAGAGGGAATTCAAAATTTTTAAAAAATTGTTAAAAGTTATTTTTACATGTAATTGGGGAAAATATATGTATGTATATGGTATATATCAACCATACATATACTTATACATGAATACATGTGTGTATAGCCCTTGAGGAGTGCCTCATTTTTATATTGATATCTCTAATACTTAGATTAGCATGTAGTAATGTAGTCATTCATTTGTTCCACCATGACTTTGAAGTCAGTGGCCTTTCCAATGAAACATGGAGCCATTTGGGATGAGTGACTGGTTGGTTGGTCAGCCTGCTGCTTAGAAACAATGACTTTCTCAAATGTGTTCCTTTACATAATTGCTTTGTGTTTCTTCAACAGAGCATCCTAGCTGACCAGTAAGACCAAACAGGAGAATTTTCCATCGTATTTGAGAAAGGAAAGTTTGGCATCTCTGCCAAAGCACAGAGAGAGGGCTATTGAAAGAGCTCTTGATTTCTTTTTTTTTCCTTGATAGTATCTGGCCCACCACCTTGGGTTCTTGCCAAACTAGGCACCTTATGGCTAAAAATACAAATTAAATTGCTCCAAGGTAACAGCCTATTGGTCTGTCTGTTCTTCACTCAAGTCTACCCCTCCTCCCCTCAGCTGCCAAGCTGACCTTCCTAAGGTACCCCTCCTCCATCCTAGAAAATCCCCATCACCTCTAGGCTCACCCTTGAGTCCCAAACCTGGGTCATGTGTTTGTGCTTACTGTTTTTCCTTTTTAAATGTTTTATTGGTCTGTTTTAAAGTAAAAAATATTATTATGAATTTAGTAATAATCATCAACCAACAAACCTAGGCTGTTAGGAAGAGTGATGTCAGGAAGACCAGAATTCAAATCCAGCCTCAGTCACTTACTAG
This sequence comes from Petaurus breviceps papuanus, assembly GCF_028583685.1. NCBI lineage: Eukaryota > Metazoa > Chordata > Mammalia > Diprotodontia > Petauridae > Petaurus > Petaurus breviceps. Next base: position 1,786,247 of record NW_027185593.1, on the reverse strand, counting down.
CTGAGTGATCCTGAGCAATTCACTGTCTGTCTCGGTTTCCAAATCTGTAAAATGAGAATAATAATAACTCCCAGGAGAGTTTTGAGGATTGCTCTGTCAGTCAGTCAATAAAAACTTATTAAGTCCCTACTATGTGCTAGGTGGGTAGCTAGGTGGTGTAGTAGATAGAACTTGGGGCCTGGAGTCAATAAGACTCATCTTCTGGAGCACAAATCTGTCCTCAGAAACTTACTAACTGTGTGACCCTGGGTAAGCCACTTAACCCTGTTTGCCTTAGTTTCCTCCTCTGTAAAATGAGCTCAAAAAGAAAATGGCAAACAGCTCCAGTATCTTTGCCAAGAAAACCCCAAATGGGGTCATGGAGAGTCAGACATGACTGAAATGACTGAACAACAGAGAAGCTGTGCCAGGCTCTGCATTAAAGATCAAATAAAATGATTCTTGTAGAGTGTGTGGAAAACCTTGAAGCCTACATAAATGCTAGTTATTGTTTATTATGGACTTTTCAGTGAACAAAGATTGCATATGAACATGAAATTTTCTTCCATATAGTTTGGGGGATTTTGTAAAGTGTATATAAAATTTAACTGAGTAGCGATATTGAGGTTTAGCATGTTGGAATTTAGAGGTGTTCGGGACCCCAAAATACTGACATGCCGGATCCTGCCCAAATGAATTCAACCCAAGCCTTCTTTCAGCCAAAGAAAAACAAAGTTCACTAAAGATTCACCACCATATTGGGTAGACTCTTAAGGAGCCTAAGCTTTTGTGATGCTTGTATTGACAAGCCAGCCAGATTGAAACTCATATAGATTAAATCTGAGCTAGATTGAATCTGAGCATCTTCCTTCTTCATGGAGTCAAGATGGATGTTACATACAGAAAGACTGTGGAAGGGATCTAGGGGAGGTCTAGTAGTCTGGGGTGATGGGAGGAGGGGTCCAGGGAGGATCTTGATGGAACTTCGATGACAAGAGGTCAGAAACCAGGACCCTCAGGAATGGGATTAAGGTTGGGATCAAGGGTGGGAAGCAGGGGGAGGCAATCCAGAGGTTACAGACAATGGAGGGCTAGGTTGGGTTAAGGGTAATAACAGAACTTCTCGAATGGGAGGCTTGTGTCCTCAGGAGAACACCAGATCAAATGGGAAGATTCAATGAGAGTTCAGGGGGGTTCCCAGAGCCTGTACCCCATCAAAAACAAAATTGCCTCATTTGTATAACCTTCTAAAATTTTTGTTTTCATCTGGGTACTTTAAAAATACTTTATTGACGTTCTTTTTTCTTTTTGGGGGGTGGTGGTGGTATTTCTATTCTTATTCACACCTCCCCTACCAACAGAAGCTCTTTTTTGTGACATGTAAGTGTAATAAAGCAAAACAAGTCAACAATTGAAAATCTCCATCTCCTTTTGCACCCCTCATCTGTCATCTCTCTGCCAAGAGCTGGGAAGGATAACTCACTTTTATAGTCTTCTTGAGGCCCTGATAGGTCATTTCATTGATCAAAGTTCTGTAGCTTTTCTTTCTGAGAAAAACTAATTTTATTATGATTTTAAACATTAACAAACGTTGACATTTCAATAAACAAAGAAGAATGGTAAAGAGGATTGTATATGAAACGTGACTTAGTTTCTGAGGATATTAAATGTACAAAGCTGACCTGTTTGACTGTATCTTCTTCTGAACTTTCTTTTGTTCTGTTTTCTTGTACTTTCTAATATTTCATTGTTTTTTGTTTTTGCCTCACTCTCATAAACCACTCACTCCATTCCCTTCCACCATGGAATGGAAGCAAGGGCTATGATATCATACAGGGAACTCCCAGGTGAGGATCACTACCTTCTTTGCAATTTAACATCTCAATTGATGCCCAGAGCAGTGAGACATTAAGCGATTTGCTCAGGGTCATGCAGATAATATGTGCTGGAGGAGAGACCTGAACCCAAGGACATTCCTGGCTTCCAGTTCAGTTATCTATTCACTGAGCTACAGCCTCTCAAGTTTATTTAAGCAAAGCAGATCAGTTTACTGGCTGTTTGTAAATGCTTGCCTCTTTCCACATTTCCAATTCTACCTGCTTACTTCCAGTCTATCATCCCTCCTCTGCCAACATGTGGGAAGCATGTTGAATCAGCATTCTGAAGTCATTATTGATCAGAGCTCTAAAGTCATTTGCAATTTTTTTCTTTACATTATTGTGGTCATCATGTACAATGTTCTCCTGGTTCTGCTCACTTCACTCTGCCACAGTTCATACAAATCTTCTCCAGATTTCCTAAAACTGTCCCTTTCATCTCATTCTATCCTCACAACAACCCTCAGAGGGAGGTGCCATTTTTATCCCCACTTTAGAGATGTGATTTTCTTGCATTACTCTTATGTCCAATATTTTCCTCTACCAATCTAATCTTTTTCTTTAACTCTTCCAGGAATTCTTGTCGAATTTGGATACAGTTAGCATTTTTCTTTGAGGTTTTGTTTGCAGATGGTTTTACATTGTTGTCTTCTTCTAAGTTTATGTTTTGGTCTTTCCTACCACCCTAGTAGCTTACTCATTTTCCCGGCCTATTTTTTCACTTTGAACCTGATGTTAAAGTTGGGCCCTGCTCACCTGGGCGGAGGGGAGGCAATGTGCCAAATTTCAGGCTTTTTTGTGCTCCTATTTTCAGAGCTAATTCCGGGAGTCGGAAAGTTTTCAGTGCTTTCAGGGTGATATCCTGGGAGAGGTATAGTCAATGCTGTAGATGAGACTGTAGTCTCAGTCTGTGCTCTGCTCTTTACCTAGGAAGGTCCCCTTCTTCTCCCCTGAAACCACAAGTGCCAGAGCTCCTCCTGGACCTGGAACTGTGACCAACCCCCAGCACTTGTCTTCACCCTGGAACGGCAACCTGAAACCACATATGGGCAACAGAGATGCCAATCAGTACTAGCTGCACCCAGTGCCAGCAAAGGGTTCCCTGTGATCTCTTTCTGACCAGTTGTCAATCCCAAAGCTGCTGCTGCTGCTGTAACTGCCTCCAAGGTTCACTGCTGGTGTTGCTGCCACCTCCTTAATTTCTTACAGCAACACATTCATATACCATAACTTGTTTAGCTTTTCCCCAGTAGATGAGCATTCCCTCAGTTTCTAGTTCTTTGCCACCACAACAAAAAGCTGCTATAAATATTTTTATACATGAATACTTTTCCTCTTTCTTTGATCTCCTTAGGGTATAACTACAGTAGCAGTATCGCTGGATCAAAGGGTATGTATAGTTTAATAGCTTTTGGGGCATAGTTCCAAATTGCTTTCCACAATGGTTGGACTGGTTCATCACCTACTGTGATGAGTGTTTTCCCACATACCTATTTTCCCACATCCCCTCCAGCATTTGTCATTTTCCTTTTCTGTCATCTTCACTAACCTGATGGATGATAATCAGCTCACATCCATGCCCTCTGTCAATGCAGACTTTTTAAAAACTATCCTAATAAGCAGAGAACAGCATTTTGATAGGATCAAGGGTGGGAAGTAGCAGAAGGGATCCAGAGATAACAGACAATGGAGGGCTAGGTGAAGTTAAGGGTAACAGAGAATTAATAAGGGCAGTGATAATGAAAGGCTTATAGCCTCAGGCCCATAGAGAAATGGGACCCAAATCCTTTTGGGGCAAGGGGCAAAGGTCTCTGCTTGGTTCCCATACCCCATCAATAGGAGAATATACCAGACAATACAGACTGAAGGAACTCTCCCATTGGGAGCAGAGTGACTCAGCTCAACCAAGAGAGTCCTGGATCTCATCTAAGAGGAAAACTTCCTTCTGTCTCTGGTGAAGCAAACTAGAAATAGAGACATGATGGAGCCTGTTGGTTCTGATGAGATATAGGCTCTGGGAGCCCCCTTGAGCCTTCCTTGAGTCCTTGAGGTATAGGCTCTGGGAGCCCCCCTGGAACCCTGATTAAATCATCCCATTTGATGAGGCATTTGCATAAGGCTGTAAGCCTTACATTGTGGCTAGGTCCAAACCTCAGTTACTAGACTTCCCATCCTAGAACTAGCAAAATATCAATCCACCTTGAAATGGCCTAGTCCACCATTGTCTGTAGTCTCCAGGTAGCCTCCAGCAACTTCCCACCCTTAATCACTCATTGACCCTCCCCAAACTCCTCCCCTAGACCACCCCTAGATTCCTCCCACAACCTTCTGTATATAAGACCCCATCCTGTCTTCATGTTTGTGAGAGCGCCGCAGAATGACCTAGTAAGGATTTACTGTGTCTAATACAAGCGAACTTTTAATAAACTTTACTTTTCTTTGGCTGAGAAGACTTGAGTTGAATTCATTCGGCAGGATCCAGCATGTTGGTATTTTGAGGTGTCCTAACACTCTTTATGGGTAACCTCTTCAGTTCCACTCATGTCTTTCCAGTCTTTTCCTTCAACAAGATGAAGTGGGGTTGTCCTTGTCCATCTTCTCTCTCAAAAGTGGAAACCAGAAGGGTAGGGCATTTATCTTCACCAATAAAAAGACTTCTATACCAATGAACGTTGAGACAGGGGTTACAAATAACTTGGTCATTGGTTGTTTTTCAGCTGTGTCCAATCCATTTGACCCCATTTGGGCTTTTCTTGGCAAAGACACTGGGGTGGTTTGCCATTTTCTTCTTCAGCTCATTTTACAGATGAAGAAACTGAGGCAAATAGGGTTAAGTGACTTGCCCAGGGTCAGGAAGATGAGTCTTCCTGACACCAAAACCAGCACTCTACCCACTGCTGTCTAACTAGGCACAAATACTATAAGGAACAAACAATTGATATACAGAATAAATGGGAAATAAACAAGGGAGGGAAGGCACTAGAATTAAAAGGGATATTAGAAAGGCTTTCCTGTAGAAGGTGAGATTTTATCTGGGATTTCAAGGAAATCAAAGAAGTGGAGGAGAGAGAGCATTCCAGGCATAGAGGACAGCCAGTGAAAATGCCTAAAGCCAAGAGATAGAGGGTCTTGTTCAAGCAGTAGCCAAGAAGTCATTGAGTCAAAGAGCATGTGGAGGGGTGGATGAAGTGTAAGAAGAATGGAAAGATGGGGTGAGGGGAACTAGGTCACAAATGAATGGGAAAGGTGAACACTTCTCAGCCCATAAGTTTTCTTGTGGGAGTCAGCCAGAGTTCCGGCTCCCCCCTTCCCCCTTCTTTCCCCCTTCTTTACTACTGCCACATCAACAATAGGCCCCCTTCAGAGGTTTTCGACCTCCACCCTTGCTTGTGACCTATTCCCCTCCATGGCTTTGGCATTTGCCATATAAGGACATGAACAATACCCTGTTCCCTGCCCACCTCCCAGTCAATAGGCAATAGTGGCGGGCTTCTTTTGCACTCAGATTGTAAGCCTGCCTCCCAGCCAACGGGAGAAGGGACGGCGGTGGGAGGGGGCTTGACTGCATTCCTTGATCCACCATGGAGAAGACCGTCCTCTTCATGGGGGAAGAGAATAAAAATTTCCTGTTTTTATCCTGAGAAACCTCCATGTTCTTTTTGTTGTTGTTTTTGCTTTTTGGAGAGGGGAAGGTAGGGCAATTGGGGTTAAGTGACTTGCCCATGGTCACACAGCTAGTTTTGTGTTAAGTGTCTGAGGTCGGATTTGAACTCAGGTCCTCCTGACTCCAGGGTCAGTGATCTATTCACTGCTCCACCTAGCCGCCCCTGCCTCTGTGTTCTTGATTAAATTTTGAATGGAGTTTTTCACCCAACACACAAAGGACTTTGAATGTCAAACAGAGGGTTTTATATTTAATCCTGGAGGTGACAGGGAGCCATTGGAATTGTTCTGTGTGTGTGTGTGTGTGTAAGATGAGCAGACATGCATTTTAGGAAAATCACTGGTGGCTAAATGGAGGATAGACTGGAATGGGGCCAGGCTTCTGGTACACAGACCAAACAACAAGGCCTTATTGCAATAGTCCAGACGTAAGGAGGCCAGGGACTTGTTTTCTAAGAGGACCCTTGTGACACAGGGGTGATGCCTTCATTTGCAAGTGACTTGTATTTAAGTGAGGTAGAGTGGCACAAAGTCATCAGCCTCACTCCCTATTCCTGAGTCACTGGCAAGACAAAAGTCAAGACTACTGGCAATGGCTCAGGATGCAGAGGATCACAGTTGGCATCTTCCATGTCTGACCAAGTTCTAAGTGCCCGACAGAGCCTGCTTCAGCCACCTTAATGGCTGTTGGAACAAACAGTTCTCATCTGCCCATTCTGCTGGAGGAAGTCTTCTCATGCTTGGGGAGACACCCCCCAACTCACTGATTAGTTTGAGGCCTTCAACCTGGTTTAGCCCATCTGCCAAGATAGTTACTGGAATGTGCCCTCTGTGCCTGCTACAGCGTCTTGGGGCCACAGGGGAGAGTAGAGTGGACACCAAGAATGGTCCAGAAAAGGGCAGCAGAGGTATGAGGCCTCCTTAAACACCCACCTGTACCAGAGTGGTGGCAGAGGAGGGGTACCAGAAGAGACAAAGGAATATATCTGAGGTGGTGGCAAAAGAGAAACCAGTAGGCTTCAGCAGCAGATTGAATATGGGCACAATGAGAGAGAGTGATGAGTTGTGATGAGACCTACTGGGTGCAAGCCTGGGGGCCTGGGAGGATGGTAGTGCCCTTGACAGCAGGAGGAGGGAAAAGTGTTTGAGGAGAAAGATGATGAGCTCTGCTTTGAACATATTGAGTTTAAGATGTCTAGGGAACATCAACTTGAAGACATCTTATGGGCATTTGAAGAAGTGAGACTGAAGGTCAGCAGAGATCATTAGGGCAAGATAAATAGATTTGAGAATCATCAGCATGGACATAATAATGGAATCCAAGGAAGCTAATGAGATCATCAAACGAAGTGCCTTAGAAGGGAAAGAGGACCCAGGACAGATCTCTATGGAACTTCCATGGTTAGCAGGCATGACCTGGATGAAGATTCAGTAAAGGAGACTGAGGAGGAGAGATTGGAGAACCAAGAGAAAGCAGTGTCCCAAAAAACTAGAGAGAAGAGAATATAAAGGAGAAAAAGGTGACAGAGTCAAGGGCTGCCGAGAGGTCAAGAAGGATGAAGATTGAGAAAAAAACATTGGATTTGCCAATTAATAAATCACAGTGACTTTGAAGAAAGGAATTTCAGTAGAATGAAGAGGTTGGAAGCCAGATTATAAGGAGTTAAGAGGATGAAAGGAGAATAAACAGAGGCATTGATCATAGACAGCCTTCTCAATTCATTGAATGGAAAATGTTACCTGCTAAAGAAAATCTGTAAGAGCCTATCCTCCCTTCTCATATTTTCATCCAGGATACTCTGTATAAGTGTGTTGACCATTCTTTAAAGATTTTTATGGAGATAAGACTAGGTCTACGGCTTGGTAGTTGCTAATTCTTCTCAATCACAGAGTTGTTATAATATTGCTTATTATTTGTTTCTTTTCTTTTGCTAACCTCCCTTCTTTGAATTATTATGAAACTTGATTTTTCAGTGTTTTGAAAATATGCTACCTCCAGTACAGATCTTTTTAGTATCTTCTCAATCTGGTCCAGTCTCCCTTCCCAACTTCGTTTCCTTAAAAACTACATATAAATTGGGTACTTACATGTTGAAGTCCAAACATGGTGCTGCTGCTGTCATCGATGACGAAAATAGATCACTATAGAAACTATAACAAACCTGTTCCATTTTTGCATCTTTCTGGATTTTGTCCCTCTTCCAGTTATATCTATAAATGTTCTTGGGATGATTTGACTTAATAGAATCTCATACTTTCTTCAGACTTGTTTTCTTTTCCACTTACTTTATTTTTTAAAAAAAATTTTTGGTCTTTATTAATTTGTTTACTTTTAGTTTACAAGATTCAGTCCCACAATCCCTTGAGTTCCAAATTTTCTCCCCTTTCCTCTCTTCCTCCCTCCCCCTCCCCCTCTCCCCCATGGGATGCGTGCAATCAAATATAGGATCAGCAAATACTTGCACATTAAACATTAGTCAGGTTGTAAAGAAGGATTGTAACCAATGGAATGAACAATGGGAAAGAGGAAACAAAACCAAACAAGAAAAAGAAAGAAAGCACTTAGTTTGCTTCAAATCTTCAATCTGCATTCAAACTCTGTTCTTTCTAGTTCTTTCCCTGAAGGTAGACATCTCTCTCCATCATGATGTCTTTTGGAGTTGTCTTATAACCTTGCATTGCTGAGAAGAGTCCAGTCCATCAAAGTTGGTCATCACATATATATTGTGTCTGTAATTGTGTACAAATTTTTCCTGGTTCTGCTCTTCTCACTCAGCATCAGTTCATATAAGCCTCTCCAGGTAAATATGAAGTCCATCTGCTCCTCATTTATTATAGCACAATAGTATTTCATTACATTCATATACCACAACTTGTACAGCCATTCCCCAATTAATGGGCATCCCCTTAATTTCCAATTCTTTGCCACCACAAAAAAAGCTGCTATAAAATATTTTTTGTACATGTGGGTCTTCCTCCCACTTCTATGATCTCTTTGGGATACAACCCTAGAAGTGGTATTGCTGGGTCAAAGGGTATGAAATCATTTATAGCTCTTTGGGCATAGTTCCAGATTGCTCTCTAGAATGGTTGAATCAGTTCACAACTCCACCAACAATGCATTAGTATTCCAATTTCTCCACATCCTCTCCAGCATTTGTCATCTTAGACAATAAGTGAGATGTGGTACCTCAGAGTTGTTTTGATTTGCATTTTTCTAATAGTGATTTAGAGCATTTTTTCATATGCTTATAGATATCTTTAATTTCTTCCTCTGATAACTGCCTGTTCATATCCCTTGACTATTTATCAATTGGGGAATGACTTGTATTCTTATAGATTTGACTCAATTCTCTGTATATTTTAGAAATGAGGCCTTTATCAGAGACACTGGTTACGAAAATTCTTTCCCAATTTTCTACTTCCCTCATAATCTTGATTACATTGGCTTTGTTTGTACAGAAACTTTTCAATTTAATGTAATCAAAATTATCCATTTTGCATTTTATAATGCTCTCTAATTCTTGTTTGGTCATAAAGTCTTCCCTTTTCTGTAAATCTCACAGGTAAACTATTCCTTGCTTTCCCAGATTGCTTAGAGTATCAGCCTTTATACCTAGATCATGCACCCATTTAGACTTGATTTTGGTATATTGTGTTAGATAATGGTCTATGCCCAGTTTCTGACATACTATATTCCAGTTTCCCCAGCCGTTTTTGCCAAATAATGAGTTCTTATCCCCAAAACTGGGGTCTTTGGGTTTATCAAACAGTAGATTACTATAGTCATTGACTACTGATTCTCATGTACCCAATCTATTCCATTGATCCCCTACTCTATTCCTCAGCCAGTACCAAGTAGTTTTGATGACTGCTGCTTTATAATACCGATTAAAATCTAGTATGGCTAGTCCACGATCCCTAGCATTTCTTTTCATTAATTTACTTGATATTCTGGACCTTTTGTTCTTCCAAATGAATTTTGTTACTATTTTTTCTAGCTCTATAAAGTACTCTTTTGGTAGATTGATTGGTATGGCCCGATCCTGGAGTCAGGAAGACCTGAGTTCAAATCCAGCCTCAGACACTTAACACAAAAACTAGCTGTGTGACTTTGGGCAAGTCACTTAACCCCAATTGCCCTCCAAAAAGCAAATATACATATAAATGTAATTTAATTTAGGTAAAATTGTCATTTTTATTATATTAGCTTGACCCAGCCACAAGTGATTGATGTTTTTCCAGTTAGTTAGATTTGATTTTGTGTGAAAAGTATTTTGTAGTTGTGTTCATATAGGTCCTGGGTTTGTTTTGGCAGGTAGATTCCCAAATATTTTATAATGTGGACAGTAACTTTATTTATTTATTTTGCTTTTTGGAGGACAATTGGGGTTAAGTGATTTGCCCAAGGTCACATGGCTAGTAAGTGTGTCAAGTGTCTGAGGCCGAATTTGTACTCAGGTCCTCCTGACTCCAAGTACGCCACCTAGCCGCCCCGACAGTAAATTTAAATGGGATTTCTATTTCTATCTCTTGCTGTTGGATTTCGTTAGAAGCATATAGGAATGCCGAGGATTTATGTCGGTTTATTTTATATCCTGCAAGTTCACCAAATTTATTTATTATCTCAAGTAGTTTTTTACTTGATTCTCTAGGATTCTCTAAGTATATCATCATATCATCTGCAAAATGATAGCTTGGTATCTTCTTTGCCTAATTTGATTCCTTTGATTTCTTTTTCTTCTCTAATTGCTACTGCTAACATTTCTAGTACTAGATTGAATAAGAGGGGTGAGAGTGGACATCCCTGTTTCACCCCTGATCTTATTGGAAATGCTTTTAGCTTATCCACATTACATATAATACTTGCTGATGGCTTTAAATAGATGCTACCTATTATTTTAAGGAAGACTCCATTTATTCCTATACTTTCTAGTGTTTTTAATAGGAATGGATGTTGTATTTTGTCAAAAGCCTTTTCTGCATCTATTGAGATAATCATATGGTTTCTGCTAGTTTTATTGTTGATATGATCAATTATACTGATGGTTTTCCTAATATTGAATAAATCCTACCTGATCAAAGTGTATTATTCTTGTTCCACTTTATTAAGCAATAATACTTCTAATTTTATGGTATCCTCACTAATACCCTGCTGACAAGCTTGTCTTCTAAAACCATTGTTGCCCTTGGCTATCATGTCTCTCTGTTTAGCAAGGGGGCAAGGATTTCCTGGAAGAGAGGCAATTTCTTGGTCTTCTTGCTATGGTAACTACAGTGGTTGAACTTCTATAAGGAATGGTGATAATTGTTACCAATGTGTATGTTTGGAGGATTTCGATAAGTGATTTGTAGAATTTTCCTACCAAATGTTATCTTCCTCTCCTTTTTGCAGAGGTGGGGAACTATCAGTATGGAACAATACACATACATTTGGTTTTGATGATGCAGTAGTTAGTTTTTGTGATACAAAACTGAAATATATTAATAACTTAAAAAAAGAGATTTCTCTACTATTTTGTCCTCTGATGCAGAAGTTAGCACATAAGCTAGAGGTGGTACTTTGGTCTGCTCTTGTCCATCATGAGCATTGCAAGACAAGATAAAGAAGTGTCCCATGGAATGATGCTCCTCATTGCCTTGGAGCCCACAATGAAACCAACTCCATCCTGTCTTCACTTGTCTCTCTGCAGGAGAATCTGAGTCACCACTGTATTTGACCTCAACTACTTTGCATCTTCTGGTTTCATTTATAGTGGGATTGTCATTATGACAGATGAGTCGTGTGACTAGCAATATGGCAGAACAGGTATTCAGACAAAGCTTTTCAATTCAAAGGCTTAAAAAAGGAAAATAACTATGTGCCAGAGATAGGAGGATTACAGCTGATTCCAGAAGATAAGACAGAACAACTCGTACTACTTACAAACCATTTGAGTTTACATCTGAGAACTTGAATATTTAGAACTCTCATTCAGTGTCTGCCCCTCCCCTATTCAACTTCACAGGCTGGCCACAAATAATACTAGGAAATTCATAGACTTATGCCTGGGGAGGGCCTGGCCCTATGGATTTCAGGTGGTTCTAGTGATTTTGCCCAACACTGACCCCCACTCTATACCCACACTCGGCAAAGAAATGGCAGACACTGATTCTGCAAAAACTGGAGAGCAAAAGGAGGATATGGGGGGCTGAAAACATGCTATGCATGTAGATCTGCTCAGAATTACAGGCTGAGGCAAACAAAGCATTGGGCCTGAGGCCAAGGAGACTAGAAAACCACCTGGGGTCAGTCATCTCTTCTCAGAGATTCCTTTTTTCCTGTAGTTTATTTATTTTTAATTTATTTAGTATTTTATTTTCCCCCAGTTACATATAAGAACATTTTTTAATATTCCTTTTAAAAACTTTGAGTTCCAAATTCTCTCTTTTCCTCCTTTCCTAGCCCCCCTACCCTCACTGAGATATTGGTTATACATGTGTAGTCATGTAAAACACTTCCATAATAGTCATTGATGGGGTGATGGGACCTGGACCCCTAACAGGAAAAGAACCCAGTCCCTGAATTTCCCCACACATTTCAGCAGCCGGTGTCAGGACATCTCACTGAAGGCATCTGCACCACCCCAGTCCACCTAGATACTTGATAGTCCTTTCACAGACTTCCTCTTGGCCTACCCCAGGCTATTTACCACTCAGTCTCATCCAGATCTTTCCACTCTCCGTTTTTTGTATATAAGTATCAGCCTCACTTCCTTTAAGTTGCAGATTCACTAGGAATCTAGCCTATACTCTTTTTTTTTTTTAAGCAATCTGGGTTAAGTAACTTGCTCAAGGTTACAAGGCCAGTTATTTCTGGGTGTGGTGCTGAGTGTCTGAGCCCGGGATTTGATCTCCAGGTCGTCCCAACACTGGAGCTGGTGCTCTTACTCGCTGAGCCACCTGGCCGCCCCTAAGCAATTGGGGTTAAGTAACTTGCTCAAGGTTACACGGCCAGGTGTTTCTGGGTGGGTGCTAAGTGTCTGAGCCGGGGATTCGATCTCCAGGTCTTCTCAACACTGGAGCTGGTGCTCTTACTTGCTGTGCTACCTGGCCGCCCCTAGCCTATACTCTTGACCTTGCCACTTTGACTGGAAGAAGGTTTAAGCTCATGAATTCTTTCCAGGTGGAAGGCGCCCTGTACCATGACATTTCAAGGTTCCCAGCAGCCCAGATGCCAGACCTCAGATAGATCACTCAAAATGAGAACTCAGAAAGACCTTAGCTTAAAAAGGACAAGGTCTCCCACTGAATTCTGGGCCATATCCAGTCATCCTGATCTCTACCTGGCCATGGGACCCAGATGGCTCTGGAGGAGAAAGTGAGACTGGTGACTTTGCACAGCCCTCCCTCACTCAAATCCAACTCAATTGCAAATCATGTCATCATTTTCCTGATGTCATATGAAGGACAAACCACAACTATGCAAGGCTCTGTGCTAAAGAGTGAGGAACATAAAACACTTTAAGGATTACAAAGTGCTTTGTTCACAACAAGCCTGTCTTCTTGCAATTTACAATCTGCTGGAACTATAACTAGGGCAGAGCTACAAGTGCTAGTCCTAAGGGTTAGTAATATTAGTTAGACTAAGAAGTTCCAGCAGCCCCCTCTCCTTCAGGTGGTCATTTTTCTCAGACCCAGCCCTGCTACACCCAATCAGTATCTTCCAGAGCAATGGCGTAGTAGTGACTCTGAGTTCCCCCTACCCATGTATATTTCATGTATCTTCTCCAGGGCTCAAGCATAATGAGCACTTAACACCCATTTTTATTTTTATTAGGTGATGAATTTTTTTTTCAGTCATAGCAGCCCATGAAAGCATGAAGTTTAGAAGGGTTTTGATATTCATGGTGGTAAACTGTTTAAATTTTTAGTCATAGAGGCAGCTAGGTGGTACAGTGAATAGAGCACTGGAATCAGGAGGACCTGAATTCAAATCTGGACTCAGACAGTTAACACACTTAACTAGCTGTGTGACCTTGGGCAAGTCACTTAACCCCAATTGCCCTGCTCTCCCCCCTCCGAAAAGCAAAAAAAAAAAACAAATTTAATCATAAACTTAATTTTTTTTGGAGGGGAGAGACAGGGTCAGGATCTATGATTTTGTTTCAAAATCCATCCCCATGAATTTCATCTCTGTGAGGGCCTCCCAATCTGGAAACTCCATCTACCAATGCAGAGCAGAAACTCAGCTGAAGTTAAGGGACTTGTCCAAGGTCTCAGAGGCACTATGTGTCAGAGGCAGGATCTGAACCCAGTTCTCCTTGGCTTCAAAGCCAGCTCTCTATCCAAGATGTCATGCCATCTCTCACATACATTTTAGCCAAATAAAATCAAAGAATGGTATTGAACAACCCACTTGAGTAATTAAATTGCATCCATGCTTCCTTCCAAATTTGGCAGTCTTTTTATTACCTTTTGTTTAATATTCTGTTTTCTCCAGTTCCTGCTCTGCTCTGGTCTCACTGGTCTTACTTTTGCTTCTATCTCTTCCTGGATTTCCTTGGATTTTTCACATTTATTGCTTTTATGGCCCCAGAATGTCCTATTACATACATTTAAGAGAATTTTTAAAGCCATTCTCCATATATTAGGTATACAGACTGCTTCTTCCTGCTTACCCCCCAATAAAATTGGATGCCCCCTTTTGAAACATCTCTCAATGTCTTTTATGGGAGACTTTTCAATTTGGTTCAATTTAATACTCATGCCGGTCAATAAACTCAGTATGACACAGGTCTAGACACCCTCAGCTTTTTCCAAACCCAAGGATAATGCCAAGGCACCACTGATTCCCTAGCCAAGATTTGGGCGGAGTACCCCAGCTAGGTCCCTTCTTAGGTCATAATCAGCATCTGTGATGTCATCAGCAGCAGATATATATGCATGATCTTGGGACAGAGGAGGCCAACCCCTACATGGGAACCCAACCAGGTGGCTTCCTGCCTTATTGTCTAGAATTCAAAGTACTTCTCTGCACTCACCAACTAAGTAAAAGATATTAACATATTGTGGGTCACTCCTCTGCTCAAAACCCTTTCCTAGCTCCCCTTTACCTATGAGATAAGAGTTAGAGACTCCCTCGCCTGACATTTGAGGTTCTTCATATGACTCTCTCAAACACTATTCCCTTTGACAAGATCTTAGGTGTGGGGTTTGCAGGTACCTACGAGGTCATCTAGTTCAACCCCTTTATTTTATAGATGAGGAAACTGAGGCCCAGGGAGGTTATTTTCCCAAAGTCACACAGGTAGCGTCAGAGGCAGGATTTGAACCTGGGTCTTTCTGAACTCTAGATCCAGGGCATTCTTTACTATACCATGTTACTTCCTATAAGCCACGGTCCAGATAACCTTGTCTAGCCCTCTTTGGCCCCTAGGAATTCCCACAGGCTGTCCCTTCTCCCTTCTATTTGTTGTAGTTCCTCCAGTGGCAATCTCAAACCCGGGCAAACATTAGTCACTTAAATAGAAAAGGCCTAGCTTTGAATTCAGGGTCCAACACTAACTGTGATTTGGAACAAGTCTCAGTCTGCCCATGAAAGGTATAATCCTGGTGCTGATGCCCACCTTACAGAGTAGTTGCAAGGAGAGTTTTAGACTTGAAGATCCTATGGAAATGAGTGTGATTGTGAGAGGCAGCGTGAATGGAATGCCAAACTTATAGCCATATGATGCCCTGGGTTCAAATCCTGCTTTTGATACATTAGCTCTGTGATCATGGACCTGTCTGAGGCTCAGGCCTCTTCCTAAGGCTTATCCACTAAGTTATAGATGGACCGTTCTCATCTCTGTTCTTCAAACAAGGTCTTTCAGTCTCCTCTCTGTATGCCTTCACAGAAGCTGTCCTCCATGCCTAGAATGTCCTCTTTCCTTTTTACTTCAAGACTCAGCTCTGCCTTCTTGAAGCCTTTCCTATCCCTCCTGTGCCCCCCAATTATTCGTATCCCTCCCAAGCAATATATATAAGCATCATACACCCTGATAGAATGTAAGCTCCATGAGGGCAGGGACTGTCCATTTCCTCATGGACACTGGAGAATTCCTCACCTTTAGCCTCCGAACCCTCCAAATAGCTTATAACTATTCTATGATATACCTTATACTTTAGGGTTTGGGGTTGTTTTGGCATTGGTCCCAATAGCAGTTTCATTAGTAGGGAAACCTTAGTGAAGAAATCAGTGGATCAGTCAACACCAATCACACAGGCAGGTCCCACATTAGGTGCTGGTGACAATGAGACAAAACAGAGGCACTGTTCTATTCTAGGAGCAATGGGGTCAGCTCCTCTTGGTGCCCCATCAGCTTTGTCTAAAACTCTCCATGCTTGAGTCCTTAGTAGCTTGGGGCTCAGGGTCAGAGTATGAACCTTGTTATACAGCTCAGCTGAGCTAGTGGAGCTGAGGATGGTGGCAGTGGGGAGGTAGGAGGAAGGGGGAACAGCTGCCTGTGCTGTTCCATCAGCATTTGTCCCTCCTTCAAAAATACTGGTTCTAGAGGCAGCTAGGGCCTGGAGTCAGGAAGACCTGAGTTCAAATGTGACTTTAGTTACTGCCTAATTAATTGTTTGACCCTGGGCAAATCACTTAACTTCTCCTTGCCTCAGTTTCCTCAACTGTAAAATGGGGATAATAGCACCTCTCACAAAGGGTTGTTGGTAAGATGAAATGAGATATTGGCAAAGCAGTTAGCACAGTGTTTGGCACATGGTACATGCTTAATAAAAATTCTTGTTTCCTTCCTTTCTCCCAGAAAATGCATGGTGGGACAGATACCTCCTACTGTATTGGGATCTTCCATTTCTATTGTATTTAATACTAAACACTAAAGTGTTGAGTATTTAGTGTTTAGTATTAAACACTAAATACTAGAGTTTAAGACTAAAGAACTTTGATCAACACAATGACTGACCATGATTCTAGATCAGAGGTTCCCAAACTTATTTGGTCTAACTGCCCCCTCTTCAAAAAACTACTCAGTGACCCCTGGAAATCTACTTTCTTTAAGCCTTTAATGGCTTTTTTTTTAATTGCATCATTTAAAAAATATATGATACGGGCAGCTAGGTGGTGCAGTGAATAGAGCACAGGCCCTAGAGTCAGGAGGACCCAAGTTCAAATGTGACCTCAGACTCTTGACACTTACTACCTGTGTGACCTTGGGCTAGTCGCTTAACCCCAATTGCCCTGCCTTCCCCCCTTCCAAAAAAGATATATTTTTTAAATGATGCATCTTAAATTTAACAATTTATTGTAAATTTGTGTGTTTTTTCCCTGCATTGAATTGCATCATGTAACTGTAATGGAATCGTACTGTAAACAAGTTATTACATGCATATATTCCTGCTGTTACATGCTGGACTTCCTGACAATGTGTGACATACTCACCTGCCAACACTTGCTTGTTAAAACCTGTCAGGGGACTTGACCACTGATCAGTTGTTAGAACTTGGATTTTGTATGTTTATTTGGAAAATAATGTAATCACTACGACTTTAACTCTGTTATACAACAGATGAAACATGTATGGTTTTTCAAAATTTTCTTCTCTTCTTTCCTTATGCTTCCACCACCCCTTTATTTTTATTCAATGCCCTCCAATTGTACCTGAGGCTACTACCACTCCCCTGGATCAGTCTAGTGCCCCCCAGGAGGCAGTATTGTCCACTTTGGTAACCTACATAAGATGATCAATGATAAAACATGCTACCTTCTGACTCAGAGGTGGTGGACTCAGGGTGCAGAGTTAGACATATCCAAGTGATAGTGTTACTCTTCAGGAACATTCCCTCCCCTTTCTGCTACAAGTCTATCCAAAGAATATACAAAGTCAATGCAAAGTTAGTTAGGAAAGGAAGGTGCTAGCATCCCTACAGGATTAAATAGTTGAGGGTTATGTATGATGGGAAGCAACACTATATTCTTGATAACACTGATAACATCATATCAGGCTTTTTTGCAAGATTAAAAAAACCAACCATTTCAGGTGATATTTCATTATGATCATTACAACTGACTATTGTTCAGATTGAAGGGGGTTGGCTTTTCTATAGAGGTATTTATATCTTTTATTTTTACCTTACCATCATTTTCAATTACATCCCTCTTCCTTGGCCCAGAGAACCATCCCCTGTAACAAGGAATAAAGAAAGAGGAGGAAGAAGCACCCTAACAAGTCTTTAACCTTCTTAAGATCCCTTTCCAGGACCTCGTTTTATTCACTTTTATTCATTATTTTAATATTTTTTAATATTATTTAATCTTTTATTCATTATTTATTCATCCATTCATTCAACAGGCATTTATGGAAGCACCTACTATGTGCCTGACCCTTTATCAGGAACTGCTAGGGACAGAGAGACAAAAGTGAAACCCTTTTTGCCCTTAAGGGAGAAGAAACAAGCATTTATTAAGTACCTACTATATGCTAGGCACTGTGCTAAGCACTTTACAAATATCTCAGTTAATTCTTACTTACAACAAGCCAGTGAAGCAAGTGCTATTATTGTCTCCATTTTACCATTGAGGAAACTGAGGCAGACAAAAGTTAAATGACTTCCCCAGGATCACACAGTTAGTATAAATGTCTGAGGTTTGATTTGAACTCAGGTCTTCCTGATTTCAGTGTCAGTGTTCTATCAGCTGTTGCCTATTTGGGAGCAAACAATATAGAAATGCAAATGCAAACTATGTACAAAATATACTTGTAGTAAGTGGGGGTGGAGGGGAAGGGGAGAAGGATGGCCCTAGTAACTTGCTTTGTCATTCTGTCATTTTTTTCATTCGTGTCAGACTCTTTGTCACAAAGTTACTTGGAGTGGTTTGTCATTTCCTTCTTCAGCTCATTTTGCAGATCAGGAAACTGAGGCAAACAGGGTCAAGTGATTTGCCCAGGGTCACACAAATGCGTGAGGCTGGATTTGAACTTGGGAAGATGAGTCTTGCTGACTCCAGGCCTGGCCCTCTCTATCCACTACCTCACCTAGCTGCCACTTGGGATCTTATCTGGCTAAACCTCTTGTAGGTGGTGGTAGTTCAACTCACCATAAGCAAAAGTGATTGACAGATGAAGAAACCTCAGAGAGGGGCAGATAAATTCAACCAACAATGTGGTCAAAGTCATTTTCCTGCTGAACAGGTCTGAGTGTAACTGCTCCGCTCAGGAATCTTCAGACACTTCTCTCTGCCTACAGAATAAAATGCAAAATCCCAAGCCTGATATTTAAGACCTTCTATGACCTGCCTCCAAGCTACTGTTCGAAACATAGCCCACACTCCTGTCCTTCCCAGATCCCCTGTACCTTTCACTCTCCCTGTTTTCCTTTGAGACCCAGCTCAAGCACATTGGGTTGCTCTGATCAATTCAATGATCCAAGACAATTCCAAAGGCTCCAAGATGAAAAATACTATCTACCTCCAACTGCTGAACACAGAAGGCAGATATTACTTTTTTTTACTTCCTTTATAGCTTTTGGTGAGAGAGTGTGTGTGTGTGTTTCCAACATGGCTAATATGGAAATGTTTTGCATGACTTTACATGTATAATTGATATAACTTTGCTTGCCTTCTCAATCGGTGGGGGAGGGGCAGAAAGAAGAGAGAATTTGGAACTCAAATTTTTTTTCTTTTTTTTTTTCAAATGCTTTATTAACTTCTGGTTTACATCATTCATTTCCGCCAGATTTTGAGTCACAAATTTTTCCCCTGTTTTTCCCCTACCCACCGCCTCAAAATAGCAGTCCCACAGGATATCCCCTCCTCCAATCTGCTCTCACCCATATCTTCTCCCATACCCCCTTCGACTTTTCCAGTGGGCATGGTGGATCTCTATGCCCTCAGTGCCTGTATATCTTATTTCCCAATTACATATAAAAGAGTATTAATAATAGTATATATATATATATATATATATTTTTAAACATTTGATTTTAAAACTTTGAATTCCAGATTCATTCCTTTCCTCCCTTGTCACCCACCCTTACTGGGAAGATAAGCAATTTAGTATAGGTTGTACATGTGTGCTATGCAAAACATTACCACAGAAGATATATTGTAAAAGACTGACTATATTTCCCTCCCTCCTATCCCAGCTCCCACTTGTTCTATTCTCTACTTTGATCCTGTCCCTTTTCAAAAGTGGGTGCTTCCAACTTCCCTCCCCCCCAGCCTGCCCTCCCTTCCATCATCCCCTTCCCCCCTACTCTCCTGAAGGGTGAGATACCCTATTTAGTGTGTATGTCATTCCCTCCCTGAGCCAAAATCAATGAGAATAAGGTTTTGCCTTTTTGCCTTCCTGTTCCCCTCCATTGTAACCATTTTCCCTTGCCTCTTCTATATGAGATAGCTTACCCCATTCTGTCTCTCCCCATCTCCTCTCCTTATATTCCTCTCTCACCTTTTAATTTCACCTTTTAAGTATTATCACTTCCTATTAAATTGGTCCTGTGCCCTCTATCTATGTATACCTGTAAACATGTAAACATATATACATACATTCACATATGCATTCATACGCCCATATACCCTCCGATATATATATATATATATATATATATATTCCCTTCAACTATTTTCATACTGAGAAAAGTTTCATCAGTTACAATTATCGTTTTTCCATTAGGAATGTTAATAGTTCAACTTTAATAAGTTCCTTATGATTTCTTTCCCCTGTTTACCTTCTCAAGCGTCTCTTGTTTCTTGTATCTGAATGTCAAATTTTCAATTCAACTCTGGTTTTTTCATCAAGAATGCTTGAAAGTCCTCTATTCCACTGACTGACCATATTTTCCCCTGAAACATGATACTCAGTTTTGCTGGGTAGGTGATTCTTGGTTTTAATCTCAGCTCCTTTGACCTCCAGAATATCATATTCCAAGCCCTTCGATCCCTCAGTGTAGAAGCTGCCAGATCCTGGGTTATCCTGATTGTGTTTCCACAATATTCAAATTGTTTCTTCCTGGTTGCTTGTAATATTCTCTCCTTGATCTGGGAATTTCAGAACCTGGCTATAATATTCCTAGGAGTTTCCTTTTTGGGATCTTTTTCAGGAGGTCATCAGTGGATTCTTTCAACCTCTATTTTGCCCTCTGGTTCTAAAACATCAGGGCAGTTTTCGTTGAGAACTTCCTGGAGGATGATTTCTAGGTTCTTACTCTGATCATGGCTTTCAGGTAGTCCAATAATTTTTAAATTATCTCTCCTGAATCTATTTTCCAGGTCAGTGGTTTTTCCAATGAGATATTTCACATTACCTTCTATTCTTTTATTTGTTTGGATCTGTTTAACAGCATCTTGATTTCTCATAAAGTCATTAGCTTCCATTTGCTCCAATCTAATTCTGAAGGAATGATTCTCTTCAGTGAGCTTTTGAGATTCTTTTTCCATCTGGCAAATTTGGCTTTTTAAGGCACTCTTTTCCTCATTGCCTTTTTGAGCCTCTTTTGCCATTTGAGTTAGTCTATTTTTTAAGGTATTATTTTCCTCAGTCAGGCTGTTGACTCTCATTTCATAATTTTCTTGCATCATTCTCATTTCTCTTCCCAATTTTTCCTCCACTTCTCTTATTTGCTTCTTAAGGTCCTCTATGGCCTGTAACCAGCTCATATTTTTCTTGAAAGCTCTTGGTGCAGGAGTTCTGACTTCACTGTCTTCCTCCTGTTCCATGCTTTGATCCTTTTTGTCCCCCAAATAGGAGTCTAATGTTGGATTGCTTTGCTTGGTTTCCTTCCTTTGCCTGCTCATTTTGCCACTCAATTACTTGACTTTTGGGCTTTTTGCCACAGTAGGACTCTGCCACCAGACAGGGGAGTTTCGTACCAAATGCTGTGGTTTTCTCAGCTGCCAAAGGTATTTTTGTGAAGCCTCCACACACTCTGGCAAGCTGGTCACACACCACAGGACCTCCACCCTAGACTGCAATCCAGATCCAAGCAGGTTAAAGCAAGAGCAATTACCCCTCAGACTGGTCGCTTGGTCCCCATGAACTCTGCAGGCCAGGAGCTGAAGCTGCCACGTGGGGGCGGCTGCATGGCCAGGGCTCCTCAGCAGCTTCTCGCCCCGGGGGAAGAGGCTGACACACTCCCAACTACTGGATCCCAAAATCTACACTGCCCTGACCTCTCACTTTGTCCTTCGCATCTATGTGTTCATAATTTTGGAAAGGGCCACAGCTGCTGATGATCTGGAGTCCTTCCAGCTGGTGGTTGGTCAGGCCACCTTGGGGCTAAAACACAGCGTGGGTCTGGGCTCAGCTCCCAGAGCACTGCGCTGGCTGATTCCTACCAGCCTGCCGGGCCGTCCTCAGTGGGAGGTTAGCTTCTCTGTGTCATTTGGTGGGTTCTGTAGCTCCAAAGTTTGTTCAGAGTCCCCTTTTATATGAATTGGGGGAGGTGGAAGACGGAGCACTGAGGAAGTCCTGTTTGCTGAGAGGTTTTCTTAAATATTTTTAAAACAGTGAACATTATAAGGATAGTTCAAGCACCACTTTCTATGCCCAGTGAAAATGCCTTCCCTTCCAAATTGAACTTGTATTGCTTTTATACATTTTTTGGAAATATTTGTAGAACAAAGGAGGAATGTTCCTTTAGAGTGACACTATCAGTCATGTATGTCTCACTCAGCACCCTGAGTCTACCACCTCCCACTAAGGAGGTGGATAGCATATTTCATCATAGATCATCTGGCATCATGATCTGACATTGTGTTGATCGAAGTTCTCTAGTCCAGTAGTATTAAACTCAAATAGAAATGGATCCTTGGAGGCAGCATATCAACTTAGAAAACCACAAATTCACATTATCTATGCTTTACTGTATTTTTATTTATTTTGTTGACCATTTCCTAATTATATTGTAATCTGGTTCAGGCTGCACTGGGGAGTCAGTTTGATACCTCTGATACAGTCTCACAGTTGTTTGTCTTTGGAGTCAGGGGGTCACTGGATAAATTGTTTTTTTAGTTCCTCTCATTCACTCTGCATTCATTCATGTATCACTTTATCCTTTTCAAAGCAATTTCCCTTCTGACTTGTCATTTCACTTTTCCTGACACATGGCGCTGAGAGGGGAGGCAGTCACCATTACCCTACTGTATAGCAGAAGAAACGGAAGCCCAGAGAATTAAAATGGCCTGTCCAAGGTGGTACCCTAGGTATGGCACAGCTGGGGCCGGAAGGGGGGTCTCTGGTGCCTTCTTCAGCATTGAGTGTTCCAGACTATCGGTCCAATTGACAACAAACCTCCTATTTGAAGAGCCAAGCAAGGGTTTGCTTCCTAGGGTAAGGCTATTTCCCCTGTCATATGTGTGTGGATACACACATGCATAGACATACACACACTGATCCTGACATATGTATATAATGGCCACATGCCACCCTAAGACCTCCACCTGCATGTATACCCCCCCTTTCCTTGATGGGAAGAAGATGTGTAGAATGTCAGAGCTTAAAGGGATCATCGTGATATTAAGCAATGAGTATTGACAATAATTATCATAGATAACATTTATATAGCACTTATATACCAGGTTCTGGGCTAAGTGCTTTACAAACAACCCTGTGAGGTAGGTGCTATTATTAATATCTCAATTTTGTAGATAAGGGAACAGACATGTCCAGAGTCAGACTGCTAGTAAGTGTGTGAGGTTGGATTTGAACACTGGTCTTCCTGCCTCCAGGCCCAGCGTTCTATCCCTTGTGCTACCTGCTCATGACAAGCATAGATCCAGAGCTGGAAAGGACTTTTGGGATCACCTATCAACCCCCTTCATTTTATAGATGCTGAAACCAAGGCCCAAAGAGGGGAACTGATATGTTCAAGGTCTCACACATGTTAACTGGCCGGATTAGAACTCAGGTCCTCTGATTCCAAATCCAGAATTTTGCATGCAGCATCAAATTGGAGTCTCAAAATAGCCCTGTGAAGTCGGTGTTATTATTCCCAATTTGCAGATATGGAAACTCAGAGAGCAAAAGTAGCCTGCTCTGGTCACATAGCTTAGAAGTGCTAGAGGTAGGATGTAAGCCCAGATCTTCCTTACTCTAAGTACAGCATCGGATTCCACACTGCTGGATCATCTAAGAAAATAGCCTGGCAACTGGAAGAGACCTTGAAATCATCTCATCCAAGGCTTCCTTTTTAGATGGGAAAAGTGAGGCCCAGAGAAGGAAGTGATTTGCTTCTGGATACACAAGCAGCATCAGGGCAGAGGTGGGATTTCAACACGTTTTCTTGACTCAGGCCTTCTATTCTATCTACTACATCCAGCTGTTAGAACATACCTTAAAGCAGACTGTAGGAGAAAGAAGGGACCTGGAAATCATCAAATCCTACCCTTTCTTTTACAGATGGGGGAAATGGAAGCCCAGAGAGAGTGTGACTTAACAGATGTCACACAGCAAGATAGCATCACAATCTATGTCTTTAGACCAATGGGAAGTATATAAATTTGAGCACAATTGGGCATTGTCTTGTTCCCCCTGTGCACAGAAAGGGATTTATTTTTTCTAGGATAGTTTTTTTTTAATTATTTATCTTATTTTCTTTACTCTTCCCTCTTGAGACAGCTATCATTAGACACAAATATGTATCTATATTAATATATACACGTACACACATGTGCATATATGTGTACACACATGTACATACACATACCCTTTTTTTCACCAGTTCTTTCTCTGGATGCTGATAGCATCTTCCTTTGTAGTTAGATATTTATAGTAGTCAATATGACTTAGTCACTCAAAGTTGTTCTTCATATATATAGCATGTATATATGTGTGTACATGTGTATGTGTGTAGAAGTATATATGTGTGTATCTATACATACATACACATACACTTTTTTTGTTGCTTAGGATTTAAATTATAACACCAACCCTGCCCCCCATCCCTTTCCTTGCCAGTCGTACGCTCGTAGACTCAAGCATTCCAAGGAGCAGCACCCCAATTCTAGGATATGATTATATTGAGGAAAGCACTCAAACTCACAGATATTAAGCCTCAAATTAGAACACAGGGAAGGGAAGGGGACTTCTCTGCCAATTTGATCAGTATTCAGCTCAGCAGTCCTAGGTTCCATAGTGAACAGAGTGATTAGAGGGATCTGTTTATTTCAGCATTTCCACCCACCCACCCTGGTGCCTTCTGAAAAGCAGGCCACAGCCTTGACTTCTCCCTTTGCAAGGAACAAATCCATTTCCAGACTGGATCAGATTGACTACACAGGACGAAGGATTTGACCATACTCACCCTGAAATCAAGAAGTCATCCCTTATGAAACGTGTGCTCCAGAGATTTGAATCAATCAATTTATTAATCTAGCTTTTATTAAGTACCAACTACATGCTGGGGAAACATATGAAAGTGAGACAGTCCTTACCCTCAAGAAACTTACAGTCTTGGGTGAGTAGGAGAGTGGCCATCCTATTCACAGATAAATAAAACTCTGGATACCCACAAAATAAAGGTAAAGAATGGGGGTGGGGGTGGAACAGATAATTATTGGATCACAAAGAGAGGCAAATTTCAGTTCTATACAAGGAAGAATTTTTTTTTGGAGGGGCAATTGGGGTTAAGTGACTTGCCCAAGGTCATATGGCTAGTAAGTGTTAAGTGTCTGAGGTCACATTTGAACTCAAGTCCTCCTGATTTCAGGGACGGTGCTCTATTCACTGCACCACCTAGCTGCCCAAGAATTTTCTAACAATTAGAAATGACCAGCCCTTAATTACCTGCACCATCTACCTATCCCACTTCCATTCATGCACACTGGCTTGGTCTACAAAAATGTGTGTTATCTAATTACTACTGGGCCCTTATTAAAGCAAAACAATCCTTCTGCTCTTCCCTAGTTGACTACCAAGGCAGTTTGGTGGCATAGTGGATAGAGTGCTTGGCTCGGAATCAAGAAGACCTGAGTTCAAATTTGGCCTCAGACACCTACTAGCTGTATGACCCTGGGCAAGTCAGTTCACCATGTTTGCCTCACTTTCCTCATCTGTAAAATGATCTGGAGTAAGAAATGGCAAAACACTCTAGTGTCTCTGCCAAGAAAAACCCCTGTAAAGTCATGAAGGGTTGAACACCACTGAGCAAGTTAAAGGGATTGACAACCATTCTCCCCAAGCTGGCCCTTCCAAATGTTCACTTCTCTCCTCAAAACTACTACACACCACTCCTGGCCCTGCCTGCTGAGAGAATCTTGACTCATACTTTACTGGGCCAATGGAAGCCATTTGCTATGGGCTCCTTCTTCGCTCTGTCATTCTCTTCTCCTTTGTCCCAGTGTCTGATGAGAGGGTGGGAGGTTTCTTCCAGAGCTAAACCAGAGTTCTTCATCTAATCCCTTCCATTCCCTCCAGCATCTTGTCCCTTCTGTTATGCCCCATGTCTCTCTCTATCTCCTGGTTCCTTCTTGCCACCTACAAATGTGCCCAGGTGCAGCCCTTTAAAAGCCCTTATATAACCCTAGCATCCTATGAAGCCATGATGATCTTTTCTTAGTTCTCCTCCTTTGACCTTTCTACAATTTTTGACACTGTTGACCACTCTGGTGACTTCAGGGCTCAGCTAGGCTTTTTCTGATTGGCTGATAACAGGTGCTTTATCTTTGCTTAAACAGCCTTTTAAAAGAACTTCAAGGGTGTAAATTTCCATTTAACCAACCCAAGGGATGGTTCTTAAATCGATAGTTGTTGACCCTCAAAACCAAGACACAGTCGTGGAATGTTATAACTGGAAGGTGCCCTCATGGTCCACCTTCTCATTTTACACAAGAGGAGGCAGCTCCCAGAATGCAGGATGGAGCAGTAGTAACAGATTTGGAGTCAGAGGATTTAAAACTCCCAGAGCCTTATTTTTGATAGTAAAATGTTAAGGGTTTAGGGCTAAATGACCTCTGAAGTCCTTTCCACCTTTAGATCCCAGATCCTCTGATCTATGGAGATAAGAAATCATTTAGGAATTTGCATTATCACATGTTTAACTGAAGTCTCTAAGGTAAACCTAGATTAAAGTGTGAATATGCACAAATTTCATCTCTGAGGAACCAAATCGCCTCCTTTATCAAACGGAGAGGCTGGACTAGATGGCCTCTAAACTCAATGATCCTAAAAAAAACCCTCCCAGGCATCCTAGAAATCCGAAAGGTGGTGGTGGGTGGCAGTGGGGAGTAAGGGCTTTGCAGGCAGGGCCCTGCACTGAAGGTTGGACATATTTGTATTTCCTCAAGCCTGGGGGGAGGGGGTGCTTTCTAGCCTCCTGAAGCCTGGGGGTGGCATGCAAATTAGCACTCTGGGCTAACCTTTTTGCTTATCTTCTTCATCAACAAGCTCAACCCCCAGCAGGCACTTGACATTTCATGGTCTGCACCGTGAACAGCATTCCCAGAACCCCTGGGGCAGTTACAGCTATAACCAATCAGGAGGAAGATCATTTGGTGACTGGTCCAGGCTAACAGAAGGATGGAAAGTTGTGGCTCCAGGAATCAGGTTTGTGTTTGCTGTCTTCTTCCATCTGTGTTCTTCCTCACAGACCAACACCCAACCCCCCAGCACTTTTCCTCTTCCCCGGGGGTGTAGTCCTGGGGTATATCTATGCTCAAAGGGATAAAGTCAATCAGCAGATAAAAAAGTAGGATGTCAGAGCTGGGAGGAACCTTAGAACACAGAACTTGGAACAGCAAAGGTAGGAGAAACCCAAGAATAGGTCAGAACCAGAGAGGTTCTTAGAACATAGGAGACAGTGTCAGAGCCTGAAGGAGTTTTCTAGAGCCTTCTGTTACAGATATTGGAGTACTGTCTTATCTCCTCTCCCAAACTGGGAGAGTTTGTACAATTTTCTTCTGTACAATTTCCTGGATCCTACAGCAGGGTACTCAAGACATGTTTTGAAAGAGATCTGGGCTCTTTTTGCCACGACTTTGCCCTGTGACCTCTGGCAAATCCTTTCCCCAACCTGGGCCTCAACTCACACTGATTAAGCACCCTTGCTTAAGGAACATTGCCAGCAGTTGGAGACATAAAGACAAATCTGAAACAGTCCCTGCCATTTTGGAGCTTACTTTCTACTGGGATGCTTACATGTAGAAGTAAATAGGTGGGAATTTGAGGACCGACAGAGCAGCAAAAATCAAATACATGGGAAGCCTGGGGGACCTAGAAAGGCTTCACTTAAGAGGTGGTGGCAAAGCAGAGGTTTAAAACTAAGGATTCCAAGGGGTGGAAGTCAGAAAGGGCTGTATACAGCTAATAGAGGGGGTTGGGGACCTGACTTCGAAGGGAGAGGCGTAGAGTGATATAAAATAGGTAAAATATGGAGGGACTTGAAATACTTCAAGTTTCCCTATCTGTTTAAAAGAGATCATTGAACTAGATCCCCTCAGATTCTAATAGTAGTAACACTATGTTTTCTTAGGCACTATTTATTCTCTAAGTAGATCTGAGGAAGACAGTGCTGGATTTGAAAGTACACAGCCTAGTTTCCCAACAGGATATTAGAACTCCCCTACCTTGGAGAGGCAAGCATGGTACAATGGAAAGAATACCATCTTGCTATGAAAAGACACAGGCTCAAAACCCACCTCTGTCGTTTGCTACCTGTGATCCTGGACAAGCTGTTTAATCTGCCCGAGCTTCAGTCTCCTCAGCCTCTGAGGTCCAGTCCAGCTCTAGAGGTAGGATCCTGGGGTGGTGGTGGTGGGGACACTTTTTCTCCTTTTGAACAACGAATCTGCATGCCCTGAGTATCCACCCCACCACCAACTGGCAGCGGAAGGGAGAAAAGGGGACACGAGGGAACCGGCCTAGGATTAACAGCCACAAATTGAGCAGATGTTGGGCACCAGCTTCTCACGAAGCGCCAGCCAACGTGCATGCATGCACACCCAGCCCGAGGGGACCCTAGTGCCACCCCCACCCCCAGTCGAAGGAATAAGGAGTTGGGTGTCTATCTACCAGGGGTGTCTTTGGGGTGCGCAGGGGCGGGCATCCTAGACTTCGTTTCGCGTGGGCTTGGTGATAGTGGGAGGTCTACATCAACGGGAGGAGGTCCTGTTTATAAGGGGGCTCTTTGTGCATCTGCCCCACCAGTCTTGGTGACCTAAAGGCGTGTTCGAAGGTCGGTATCGTCGCGTGAGAGCGTGAGGAAGCCTGGGCGCTGTTCCTGGACTGACCAACCCAACTACCGTCCGGGCAGCCAGTCCCGAAGCCTAGGCAGCCCCCTCCTGCCCCGCCCCTTCCCGACTCCCATGACTCCCTACTTCCCTTCTCTTCCCCCCTCCCCACTCCGTCCCGTCCCGTCCCGCCCCGGGCCCCGCCCAGCCGCGCCGGGCCGCCTCTCCGCCGACATGTGGGACGGTGCAGAGCCCGCGCGTGCGCCGTGTCCCCTGACCCATTGTTGGGCTGAGGGGTGACGTCACGGGCTCCCGGGAAAGGCGGGGCTGGGGGGGGCGGCCGGAGGAGGAGGAGGTGGAGGAGGAGGGAGCTTCCAGCCGCCGCCGCCGCCGCCGCGCTGCCCACCGCCCTGCCCACCGCCGCCGCCGCCGCCGCAGCCCCCGCGACCGCCGCCGCTTCCCGCCCCGGCAGCCGCAGCCCCGCGTAGCCGCCGCCGCCGCCGCGACGAGCCCCAGCCTCAGCCCCAGCCCCAGCCCCAGCCCCAACCCCAGTCCCAGCTCGAGCCCGGAGCGAGCCCGCCAGGCAGCGGCCGCGGTAGCGTCGGCGGCCGCGGCGGCCTCGGCGGCGTCGGCAGCAGCGGCCGCGGTAGCTTCGGCGGCGTCGTCGGCGGCAGCAGCAGCAGCGGCGGCCGCGGCCGCGGGCGCAGCTGAGCCTCCTGCCGCTCCCCCGGCCCCCTTCTTCCCCCCGCTGCTGCTGAATGCAGGCGGCCGGCTGGAGAGGAGACAAAGGAGGAGGAGGAGGAGGCGGGGGGCGGCGGCAGGAGGAGCAGGAGGAGGAGGGGGCGGCGGCGGCGGCGGAGGAGGAGGAGGAGGAGGAGGAGGAGGGGGCGGCGGCGGCGGAGGAGGAGGAGCAGCAGCAGCAGCCCGGGGAGCGGCGGCAGCGGCGGCAGCAGCAGCTGCAGCGGCGGCAGCGGCTGCGAGGATCGGAGCCCCGAGCCCTGCCCGGGCCGCTGGCCGCCTCCCCTCCGAGGGCCCGGCTCCCGCTGCTGCAGCAGCAGTGGCAGCAGCAGGAGCGGCAGCGGCAGCAGCAGCAGCAACAGCAACTCCGGGGCTAGCGAAGCCCGGCTCCCCGCCGCCCTCCCCGCACCCGGCCATGCCCAGCTCCATCTACCAGCCTGAGGGAGGGGAGGCGGCGGCGGCGGCGGCAGCGGCGGCCGCGGCGGGACCTCCCCACGGCGGCGGCCTCGGGATGCTCAGCCCCGGCCCTGGACAGCAACAGCAGCAGCCCCCCGCTCCACCGCCGCCGCCCCCTCCCACCCCACCGCCGCCCCCGCTCCCGGACCAGGGTGCAGAGGGGGCCGCCCCGCCTGAGCAGGAGGAGGCGGCCGCCGCCGCCTTGAGGTTCGCCCTGGACCAGCTCTCCATCTTGGGGTTGGAAGAAGAGGAGGACAACGAGGAAGAGGAAGAGGAGGAAGAAGGCGGGGTGAACGGCGAGGCCTGCGCTGGGGAGGAAGAAGAAGAGGACGACGATGAGGAGGAAGAAGACGAGGCAGCCGACGGCGCCTTGGAAGACCTGGACCCCGCTACGGGGCCCGGCCTGGACGCCCCCGGAGGGGTGGCCGTCGGGGCGGGGGGCGTGCTGGGAGCGCTGCAGATGCTGGACACGGAGGTGAGCCCCCCGGCCTCCACCACCACATCCCCACCAGATGTGTTCAGCAACTTCCACCACCACCCTCACCTGAGCCACCACTCCATCCTGGCCGAGCAGATGAGTGTGATCGGCAGCCGGAAGAAGAGTGTCAACATGACCGAGTGTGTCCCCGTGCCCAGCTCGGAGCATGTCGCCGAGATTGTGGGGAGACAAGGTAAACTCCCTCCCTGGGCTTGGTCGGTACCTTCTTCCCCTCCCCCCGCGGCGCCTGGGATCCCTTTATCCAGAAAGTGACACTAGCAAAAGTGGCTTGACCGCCCCTAGCGTGGAAGTTCTGCCACACTGACACTCCCTGTAGAATCGGGGGCATGGAAATGACAGGGGATGTAACTCTCAGGAGGGGCCCACGGCAGCCCCCTAGCAGTGGAGTTTGGGGTCAGCATGTGGCCCAGAGGCTTTGGTGAGCTTGACATGACGTGCACCCCCAATTTAGGACAGGAGATCTGGGCTCTCCGGGAAAGAGGTGCACCCCCCCCCTTTCTGTATCTGGGTCACTCTTGTTCCCTTTGTGCAGTGCCTGGAGAGTTTAACTTGGCAGAAACCCTCCTCTCACCCTGCCAGCCTTGATTCCCCCCTCCCCCCATTCCCCTGTCCTTGGCCCTGGCTGCCCTCCACCTTTTGTCTGCTGCGTGGGTTTGGTGGTCCCGGGCTGGAGACCTCGCCTCTCTAACTAGGGGACCAGCCAAAGTTTGAGATCGTGTTAGTGATCTGAAGAAAGAGTTCCAGGGGATGAGTGGGAGAGGTTTTGTTCTGCTTGGGGCTTCAGCCCTTTTTTTTTTTATTTTAAGAACCATCCTCCACCCCACCTTGTAAATAGAATTGTCAAAAAACTGATGGAGAAGGGAGGGGGGTGTCATCTGCTTTGCAGAGAATCAGTCACAAAGACCCCTTGTATCTCAACAGCTAGGGATGCTACAGGAATAATGAGGGGGGGGTATTGGGGGTGGGGGGGCGTTGATGTTTTTGAGGAGATCTTTGAGTCGGACGCGGATTATTTGATATTACAGTTGGGGTTGTATGTGTTCCTAAATGTATTGGTCTGGTAAGCTGGTGGGTATCTGGAGTGTGGTGCCTTCACCCCCCCACCCCCACCCTGCTTTGCACAGTCCCTGCTGGGGTGGAAGAGGGGGTGGTCTCCATTCTATCCCAGGCTAGAAGGCTGGGGCCAGCTCTATTGTCGGAGGGGCCTGGGTGGCTGGCTGCCCTATTGTTCCCTTTGTTAGAGGACCATGCTGCGATTAGCATGGTGACATCAGGCCCAAGGCTTCCCATTGGTGGCTAGGCTGCCCTGAGCCAGCCCACTTCCCCCCCTCCCCACTCCTTCCTAGCTCTACTCAGCCCTGGCCCAGCCCAGCCCAACCCAGCTTGGCTGCTGGTCTCAACTTTCTGTTCCCCCTTCCCGAACCCCTCTCCTGCCATGGATTCTCCCCTCCCCCCCCCCATTCCCTTGCTTTGCCTAGCTCTTTCTTTGTGTCTGGGGGGGTGGGCTGGTTTGGGAAGCAGGGTGGGGTCAGGCTGGCAGCATTGGACTTGGAAAAACTGCCCAACTCCCTTTCTGCCCTCCATTGTGGCATTCCAGGTCTGGGATAGAACTCCCGAGGTCAAGCCGGTCCCAGAATGACAGTAACCTTGGTTTCAGTCTGGCTTGTCTGCTCATTATCTCCATGGCAAAAACAG
Organism: Petaurus breviceps papuanus; assembly: GCF_028583685.1. NCBI lineage: Eukaryota > Metazoa > Chordata > Mammalia > Diprotodontia > Petauridae > Petaurus > Petaurus breviceps. Next base: position 1,754,194 of record NW_027185593.1, on the reverse strand, counting down.
ATTTATTGCTGTGTGACTGATGAGGAAACTGAGTCCCATATGGGATGGTTATTCAGTCCATCTTTCTCATTTGACACATGGGGAAACTGTGTCCAAGAGAGATGAAGTGATGCCCAAAGTGATGGAAATCTGGATTTGAACCCAGGTTCTCTGCTGTTCCCAATCTAGAACCCTTTATTTTATTTTATTTTGCATCTCGCTGGTATTGGCTCAGTTTGGCCTCATTTCTCCTTGAAACCATTTGCTCCCATGTGCCCGAGTGTAGGGAATGGGCTGATGGCTGGACTTGGGGTCAGCTCCCTCCTTGGGAGCTAGCTTTGGGCTGGCTGTTGGGCAAGCCAATTATGCTCCTTCAGGTTCGGTTTCCTGCAACATCTGACTAAGAATAGGACCCAAGTCCCGGGGTGGTTGTGAACTTTAAGGGGGATCTTGGATGCTGGTTCAGTGGATCGCCCTGCCACTGTTGCTACTACAGCAGGGTCTAGTTAAGGCCAGCTGGTTGCTAGTTTAGGTTTAGGATTCCTGGTGCTCAGAGAGATATCTTGGCCAAGGTCACTGGGCAAACGTGGTGGCAGGGGAGCATGGAGCTCCCATCTGTGGAGCATCTCTAGTAGCTTTTCTGCCCTTGGCTCCTGAGTGCTTGGGGCCCCACCCTAATGGGCACTGGGGAGTCGACTGAGCGATCAGGATGGAGTGTCAGGAGCCTTAGATTAGTCCCCTGTGCCTCTGGGCTTCCCTCAGGACCCCTGGGAGCTGGATATCCAGGCCCTTTCCCAGTCAAAGGATCACTGATCCAGAGGTAGAAGGCACCCCAGAGGGCAAGGTCACACAGGTCATAGGCATCAGCATAGGCTGAACAGGGCCAGCGCTGCAGCTGGTATATTCAAACCTAAGACAACCCATAACCATTGCTAGTGACTCCCCAAATGACCTTGGGCTAATCATTTTTCAATTAGGTCTCAGTTTCTCTGTTGGTCATCCAGGGGATTTGTCTAAGGTCACTTGATGAGTCCCAGTAAATCTGGGAGCAGACCCATGAAGGCCCGAGTTCTTTTCTTACCTTGGCCTCCAGTCCAAAGGTCAGTCTCTGGTGCCCTAGATGAAGCTGACTGACATGCCTGTAGTAGCTAAAGCCTGGATTTCTATTTAGACAACCTCTTCCCCCCCACAGACAGACAAACACATACACACACACACACACACACACACACACACACATACACACATACCTTTGTTTCCCTGGCTTCCTCCTTGTCTGCCTGTTCTCAGGTTAGGCAGACATATGACTCCCACTTTGGCCAAAAGCAAACTTATTCTATGAAAATCTGGGTTTTATACAAAAAGAAAATAGTCCATTCTTTTGTAGTGCTTTACTTTCTACACAGCCCTGGATAATGCAAGGATTATTAACCTTATTTTAGGTTGAGGAAACTGAAGCCCAGTGCCCAAAAGTCAGTAAATGACCTGAGGCTGGATTAGAACACATCTTCTGAGACTGATTCCAGGGCTCTGTTCTGTTGCTGAGATTGACAGAGAGGATTCACTCCCTAAATAAAAGCATCCTTCTATGCTAAAGGAAACCCCACAGGAATGGCCAGCTCCCCTTAGATGCATCATAAAGCAGGAACAATTTCTAATATCTGTCAGCCAAGTATGTATTAATCCTCTTTATGGGCAAGATATGGAGAAACACTTCTGTTGGGGAAAGCAAAATAATGAGCTTGGAAAGTCTGCTCCCCAGGGGTCCCAATCCCCAGGAAATTCATGGCTTCCACCTTAGGAAGGATGAAGTCAGCTCTCTCCCTGGCAATCTGGGGTTCACACCTGGGCATTGAAGGTGGCATGAATTAGAGCTCTGTGCATGTTTCAGAGGGGCCTGGCCTTGGTAGCTCACCAAGCAATAAGGTGGGGAAGAAAGGGTTGTTGACCAGTGAAGGTCCCAGAATGGAGGAACATTTATAATCTAGGGCAGGGGTGGAGACCTGTGGCCTGGATGCCAAAGGTTCCCTACCCCCGATCTGGGGGATTCTCTGCCCACTCTAACTTGGAAGATCTCTTCGTGAAAGAAGGCCATGGGTCTAGGTAAGGTCAGGATGGGGATAGTGTGATTGGGCTAGGGGGTTGGATCTCATCTTCCCAAACTCTGTTTCTTCCCCCAGCATTCTGACTCCAGACCTGTACCAGACCCCCAGTGGGCCAGTTTTGCCCTCAGAGGGCAGCGTGGCATAGCAGAAGTACAGGTTTAGAAGGGTGGGGCAGGGGGTAGGGGTCTATACTACCAACTTACTGTATGATCTTTGGTAAAATTACTTTTCTTTGGGCCTTGGTCAAACAAGGATAAATCACAGCACCTGCTGCACAAGGTGGTTGTGGGAGGATCCTTCTCAGACCTTAAAATGCTATATCAGTGTGAGATGCAGCCAGTACAAAGCCCTAAGTGCTGGGAGAGGAGAAGGGGGCTCCCTGATCTTGGAGCCTAGGGAAAGCCAAAGGGAGGTAGGTGCCACCTACGGGAGTAAGAGACTCAGTCCTTTGTTCTTCTCCTCCTTGACTTTGAACTTCCCCATCCTCCCCACCCTCCCCACCTCTGCCTTTGGAAATCCCTTTCAAGCTCCCTGCCTCCTCTGGGAGGCTTGCCCTGCTAGGTTCCCTCCATTCTCAGGAATGAAAAGCCATCTGAAGGATGGTAGGGATCAGGAAAGTCTGGGCCCTGAAGAGAGGAGCTTGTTTCCCTTTGGAAGGAAGAGAATAAATATTTATTAAGCACCTGCTTTCTGCCAGGCACTTTGCTAAGCATTTTACAAATATCCCATTTGATAATTAGGGGAAAGGTAGAATTTAAGGACTTGTAGAAATCAGGCCTCTGAGGCTGTGGCAAAGGGAGGAACCTCAGGATTATAATTTTAATTTTATTTATTTTTTGCAAGGCAGCTGAGATTAAGTGACTTGCCCAGGGTCACACAGCTAGTAAGTGTTAAGTTTCCGAAGTCAGATAGGATTGTAATTCTTGAAGGGTTTGGAGGAGAAGCCCCAAACAGGCAGCCTAGAGACTCAGTCTTGAGTTCTAGGCCCTTAAGCAAATGCCTCCCTTTTCTGAGCCTCAGTTTCCCCCTCCAGATGGGGGAGGAGAAGAACCATTCTGCTCCCCTCTTCCCAAGGCAGTAGTGAGGAAAGTGACCTTGAAAGAGTTATTGTTGAGAGAGGTGATTGTGGGGTATGGGGGAGGGACTGGGACCTACCCTGCTTGTAGAGGACCCTTTGGTTTCTCTGAACCACCCCTAGCTTCTTCCAGGCTACTCCTCTTGAAGGTGATATGTCCTACTGAGAACCCAAAGAAGTAGTCAGGGATAACTTCCAACTACCTCCCCCTCCTCCCATGGCCCCGTCCCTTCCCCTCATCCCCCCAGCTGCCTGACTGTGCTAGGGCAGATTCCCAGCAGAGTGTCCTCTTCCCTGAATCCTCTGACCCATCTCCAGTGCCACCTCTGGGAAGTCCCTAGTGATTTAACCTTCCAGGTCCCAGGGAGGGAGGGAGGGGATTCCTGGTAGAGGCACATGGGTCTTTTATAATTTATTTATTTTTAGATTTCACATTCATTTCCACAAGATTTTGAGTTACAAATTTTCTCCCCATCTCTCTCCAACCCCCCACCCCAATACGGCAAGCATACTGATTACCCCTTTCCCCTTCCCCCAGTCTGCTCTCTCTTATATCCCCTCCATCCCCCCCCCTTACTTTCTTGTCGGGTAAGATGGATTTCTATACCCCATTGCCTATATATCTTATTTCCCAGTTACATGTAAAAACAATGTTTTAACATTTGTTTTTAAAACTTTGAGTTCCAGATTCTCTCCTCACCCACCTCCACTTGTAAGGCATGCAATTCAATATAGGTTGTACATGTGTAGTTATGCAAAACATTTCCATAGTAGTTATATTGTGAAAGACTTTCCCTCCGTCCTATCCTGTCCCCTATTTATTCTATTTTCTCCTTTGACCCTGTCCCTTTTCAAAATGTGTGCTTCTAACTACCCTCTCCCCCCATCTGTTCTCCCTTCTATCATCCCCCCTCTTATCTCCTTCCCCCCTACTTTCCTGTAGGGTAAGATACCAATTGAGTGTGTATGTTATTCCCTCCTTAAGCCAGGTCCAATGAGAGTAAGGTTGACTCATTCCCTTTCACCTTCCTGCTCTTCCCCTCCATTGTAACAGCTTTCTCCTACCTTCTTTATGTGAGATAATCTACCCCATTCTGTCTCTCCCCCTCCCAATATATTCCTCTCTCAGCTCTTAGTTTTACTTTTTAGATATCATCCCTTCACAATCAGCTCACGCTGGAGGCACGTGGGTCTTAAAGGGCATTGTGACTCCAGTGAGCCTAGGATGGGATGTGCAGGAGGGTGTTCTGGCTGCGTGGGGGGGAAGCAGAGATGAGATCTGCAGAGGTAGATGGGGTGTGTATATGGGGGGGAATACAGGAAGGTGCCAGCCAGGAATTGACTGGAGCGGCCCCTTTGCACAGGCTGCTCTCTCTGCCTGAGATGTGTTAGCTTCCTTCAGAGGCATCTGGGTGGCCCAGTGGATAGAGTACTAGCCTGGAGTCAGGAGACCTGAGTTCAGATGTGACCTCAAGACACTTTCTAGCTGTGTGACCTGGACAGATTCCTTCCTCTCTGTCTGCCTCTGTTTCTTCATCTGTAAAATGGGGATAATAATAGCATCTCCCCTGACAGGCGTGTTGTTGGGATCAAATGAAATATTTGTAAAGGGCTTAGTGCAGTAGGTACATACTTGTTGTTCGGTCATTTCAGTGGGGTCTGACTCTCTGGGACCCCGTTTGGGGTTTTCCTGGCAAAGATGTTGGAGTGGTTTGCCACTCTTCCTTCTCCAGCTCATTTTACAGGTGCATACAGTATGCTGGTTTCCTAACTTCAAGGCTTAGCTCAGGTGCCTCCCAGGGAAACCTTCAGGTCCCCTCCATGCTCCAGGGCCCTCCTACCTCCTGTGCATACTTGTTTACCTGACCTGTCCTAGCAGAATGTAAGTTCCTTGAAGGCAGGAACTATTTCTCTTGATTTTTGTGTCATGTGCCTTCCATGTGGTAGATGTTTAATAAGTAAATGCTAATCAGATTGCATTGGCTTCAGAAGGAGGAGGCCAGGTTGGAGGCAGGAAACCTTAGTCACCTCTGTCCTTACAACTGTGTGATCTTGGCCCTGTAGCAATCCCTCCCCTCTTTGGGCCTCAGTTCCTTTTCTGAGACTAGGTGCTTAGGCTAAATTTGCAAAGCCCTTCTAATTCAGAGAATTCTGCTTGTGGGGCTTAGTGGACTAAAAGGAGCTAATGCTGATTTTGGAGGAGGAGCCACATTTTAGGAAGGTTCGGTCATTAATTATTAGGTGCTTACTCTATGCAGAAGCCTAATATTGCCAAAGCTGGAGGTAGAAGATTCTGTGGCACTCACAGTTGAGTAGGATGGATACTGTACTCAGACACTCATAGATCAGACACACCCTGAGAGGGAGAGGGCTGGTTAGAGATGTTAGTGGTGTTAGAGAGGGCAGAAGGGATGGTCACTGGGGTTTCTGGGGTATCTTCTTAGAGGAAGTGTCTGGGCCTTAGAGAATGGGAAGGTATTGGACATGGGCAAAGGACCGGAGGTGGGAGAGCTGTATCTACACAGGCTGTGTATGCACTGGCTTGGCTGGGGTATAGTGGAGATGATTCCAGCACTCACACAGAATGGCTGGAGTTGGGAAGACCAGTGAAAAAGCAGGCTTTGTGGTCTCGGCAAGAGTGGCTGAGCCCAGGCTAGGGAGGGGCTGGATGGGACCAGAGAGAAAAAGAGGTCTGGGGGTGGTTTTGTGGCTGGGGCAGAGGCAAAGGTGGCTTCAGGAATGTGCGTTTGAGGGAGCTGGGATAGCAGGTGACAGGCATGGACAAAGCAGGGAGCCCCTGGTCCAGTGTTCATGCCAAGAGGCACTTGGGAAGGGGAAGAAACACTGGATTTAGAGGTGGCCTAAATCCTAGCTCTACCACATATGGCCTGTGGAAAGTCATTCCTGTTCTCTGGACTTCATTTCCCCTTCTCTAAAATGGGAATATTCATCCTTCCGTTGCTTACCTCATGAGGCCATGTTTATAAGCAAATGTAGCAATACACATAAAGTAGGCCCCGCCGTACATAGAAATGGGAGATGTTGCCGTTCTTTTGTTAGGGATTCAGCTGTCGATGCCCTATTGGCCACGGAGTGACTCCATGTGCTTGGAGGAAGCATGGAGTCTGATCTGGACTCCCAGCTGTGCTGTGGGATCTTGCCCCAGTCCTTTCATTTCTGTTGAAGAGAATAAAATTAGCCCTTCCCTGAGCCTTGGCCTCACTCGGCAGAAAAGGTTACTTTGGCCTCCTTTTTAAAAAAATGTATATTTAGTTTTCAGCATTCGCTTTTATTTGGTCTTGTATTTGGAAAGGCCAGTGTGGCGTGGTATTGTGGACTGAGCGCTGGGCTTGGATCAGGAAGACTATGGTCCAGGTCCCAAACTCTGACTCTCATTGACTGCGTAACCTTGGACAAGTCACTCTCAGGCTCATCTATACAATAAAGATCATAGTGACACCTTACTGTCAGCAGTGGTTCTTAACCTGGGGTCTCTGGATAGATGTCAGGGGATTCACTGAAAGTGACATCTTGATTTCAAAATAATTAATTTCCTTTATAATCTTGTGTATTTTATTTGATGTAAATAATAATATCCTTCTGAGAAGGGGGCCTCAGGCTTTACCAGACTGACTGCCACAGGGGTCCAGGGGTCCACACAAAAAGATTAAGAACCCCTGCCTTATGGGTTTGCTGTGAAGATCTGTGTCCACAGAGTGCTTTGCAAATCATAAAAACTATAGATGGTGAAAACTGATTATCACTGACCCCTTTTCTCCTTGCACTTTCCCTGCTCACCTCTTTCAAAGTTGGAGAGTTTCCCTTCATCCGATCTTAGAGCCCTGAGTTCAGATCCCCTCTCTCTACTGCTTAGCTGTATGACCTTGACCAAATTCCTCACCCTCTCTGGACTTTAGGCTCCTCATCTGTAAAATAGAGATAATAATTCCTGCACTACTTGGCCTCCCAAGGCCAGCAGGAGGAAAGTGCCCTGTCAGCTGTGAAGAGCTCTGAGAAACAAAAGCTGTTATTATTTGCTGCTGAGCTGAGGGAGTGTCTGGGGGATATAGGAGGGCCTGGGGGAGGAGGGAAAGGGTCATGGACTTCCAAGTGGCAGCCTCTTATTTCAGAGGCCGTGGGTACAGTGGAAAGAAAAGGGGCTTTGGAGTTGAGTACTTGGGTCCTTCACTACCTATGTGACCATGGGCAGCTCAATGAACCTTTGCCTGTCAGATGCATGGTTGGTTGGTCTATGGGTTGAGCTCTCAGTCTGGCTTCTCAGTCTGGTCTTCATTTCTAAGAGCTGTCTTTAGAAGCCTCTTCTGGGGGCTGCTACAGATGGACCCTAGGCTAGGCACTGTGAGGAGAGGGCTGTGAAGATAGATATGCTCTGTTCCTTTGAGGGGTTGGAGTGTCTGGGGAGAGCTCAGCTACCCAGAGGAGTACAGTATAATCAGAATGTGAGCGCGCCTGTGCCTGTGTGTGTATAATTAGAATCAGAGGACCTGGATTCAAATCCTCCCTCCAGCACTTATTAGCCATGTTGCCAAAGGGCAAGTCACTTCTCTGAGACTGTTTCCTCTTCAGTAAAATGAGGATGGTAATGGATGCATGATCCCTCTCACAGAGGGGTCATGAGGGGAGGGAGTTAGGGTGCTTCAGGGTGGCATGACCGTTCTGCTGCAGATTGCTCCGCTGGTGTGGGGGATATGCATCCCCAGCTTTGCCCTTGTGGCGGGGTTCAGTCATGTCTGACTCTTTGTGTTCCCACGGACCACAGCCTGCCAGGCCTCACTGTCCTCTACTGTCCCCTGGAGTCAGCTTTGCTCTCTTTCTGACCCTAAGCCTTCTCTGGAGTCCTTGGTCTTAGGCATTTAACATATCAGGTCCCTTCTGATTTTTTGTGACACTTCTCCCTCTCAGCTCTGCTTCCAGCTGCCTCTCCATTCCAGCTTGGCCTAATTTGCTGGATTGCACACCTCATAATTGTGGGGTATCCCTGGTCTGTACCCTCTTCTCCTTCTGTTCGTTCTTATGTGACCATCTCACTATTTCCCATGGGTTCAGTTCTCATCTCTTGTCCTGAATTATCACCTGCCTGTTAGACATTTCAAGCTGCATGTCCTGTAGGCATCTCCAACTCATCATTGTCCAGCACAGCTCAGATTATCTTGCCCTCCCAAACCAGCCCTCTCCTGAATCCTTCTACATCACAAGTCTGCAGCCTCAGGGGACTCCTCATTCATCCTGACTCCCAAGGATCTAACAATTGCCACATTTTCTGTTCCCCCCACCCCCATCTTTCAGACACACCCTCTTCCCATTCACATGGCTGTCACCCTCATTCAGCCCTTCATTGCCTCTTGCCTGGACTTTCTTTTTTTCTTTTACTATTAAAAATTTTTTAGAAGTATTTTAACCAATTACATGTCAAAACAATTTTTAACATTAAAAAATTTTTTTGAGTTCCAAATTCCCTCCCTCCCCTCCCCAGTAAGAGAGTAAGCAATTTGATATGTTATGCATATGCAATCATGCAAAACATTTCCATATTAGTAATGTGTAAAAGAAAACACAGATCAAGAAAAAAAATATGGGGAAAAAAAGTGAAAAATTGATCTCCATTCTGACTCCCATCAGTTCTTTTTCTGGAGGTGGATAGAGAGCATTTTTTTTTTAAGCAATCCGGGTTAAGTAACTTGCTCAAGGTTACACGGCCAGTTATTTCTGGGTGTGGTGCTGAGTATCTGAGCCTGGATTTGATCCAGGTCATCCCGACACTGGAGCCGGTGCTCTTATTCGCTGAGCCACCTGGCTGCCCCTAGAGAGCATTTTTTTATCATGGATCTTTTGGAATTATCTTGGATTGTTGTGCTGCTGAGATCATTCATTATTGATCATTGAACAGAGTTCTCCTGGTTCTGCTCGTTTCACTTTGCATTAGTTCATGTAAATCTTTCCATTGCCCACACTGTTTCATTAGCCTCCTAGGGGCCATCTTTGCCTCAAGTCTCTCTACTCCAGTCTGTTACCTGCACAGCCACCAAAGTACAGATCTAACTTTGTCATCCTTCTGCTCAGTTAAGTCCTATGGCTTTAGAATCAAATATAAACTTAGCATTTAAAGCTCAGCACTTCCTGACCTCCTCCTACCTTTCCGGCCTTCTTCCACATCACCCCCCCTCCATACACTCTATGACCCAGCCATCTGGGCCCACATAGGATGGCTCCCCACCACACATGGTCTTCTCCCCTTCCTCACCTCCAAGTTTTATCTTGAGCCAGATTCCTTTTGTAGAAGGCCCTTCCCAATCCCCACCCCCCACTCTTAGGCTACCTTAAATCCACTCCATGGAGCTGTATCTGCTCTTTCTGGATTATCCAGTAGGATACCATTTGTAAAACTCTTAGCACCTTGCCTGGCACCCAGTAGGTGCTTAATAAATAATACAATGGAGACTCTTTTCCTTGAATGTATGACTTGCATGAACCTATGTATATTTATGTTGTCTTCCCCATTGACATGTAAGCTCCTTGAGGTCAGTGACCTTCCCTTTTTATTTATATCTCCAGGGCCCAGCCCAGTTTGTAGAAAGCACTTAATTCTTGTTGAATGATTGATTGATTTCCAGAGCCCAGTGAGCAGCAAGCCTTCTAGGTCCTGGGAGCTCCCCCTGGATTAGGAGGAAGATCAGGCTTACTTATCTCTTAAGCTAGGGCTTTGGGCCTCCTGACCTCTGAGGTCCATTCTCCAGACTACTCTTTAATTCTTGTTGGACTTTCCTGGGTAAATCACCACCAGCTAGTACCTCCCTGAACCTCAGGCCTCTTTTGCATCAGGGCAAGAGAAGATGGGCCTTTGACCAAATCATTGAAGGGAAAGCTGAGGCAGGGAAGGGACTGGGCCCATAGTGGGTGGATGGGTTCGTGAGTCAAACTGGGGACCTTTCCAGACACCAAGTCCTGTGTCATGCATGTACCAAAGAAGGATGCATGGAGCTCAATGTGTAAACTGAAGTGTGAAGGGCTTCTTGGGGGATATGGACTAATGCGGAGTTTGAAGACGGGATGGGATCAGGTCTGGAAAGGTGAGGTGGGAGTTGTGTTCATAGACTAGAGTCAAGACCAGTCTGGTGAGAGCAGAGGGAGATGAGGGGGCTCTGAGGGAGGATTGAGGCCAACCATGGATGGCGCGGAAGGCCTTGAATGACATGGTTAGAAGTCTGGGTCTCTTCCTGTATAGGTAATCAGTCAGTAAGGGTTTATTCAAACATGTGGCTGTGCTATGTCAAGCCCTAGGATATGCTTTTTCCTAAAGAGCAGGACTGGTGGTTTCATCTCCCCTCTAATCAGTTAAATACAGTGGCTCCCTATTATATATATATTTTTAAGGCCTCCCCCCCTTTTTTGGAGGCAGTTGGGGTTGAGTAACTTGTCAAGTAAGTGTCTGAGGCCAGATTTGAACTCACATTGTCCTGACTCCAGGGCTGGCTCTCTATCCATTGAGCCCCCCTGCTGCCTCTAGGATCAAGGATTCTAAAGTCTTCTGCTGAGCATTGAAAACTCTTCACCCCCAGGCCTCTTCTTATCCTTCCAGTTGTATAATTTACTCCCTCACACATTCTAGGCTCTATGAGCCTTCTTGATGTTTCTTAACCAAGATACTCCCATCTCTCCTCTCCAAGCCTTTGCCCTGGCCTTGCCCCTCACCTGGGAATGCTCTCTTTGCCTCCTGCCTTGCTTGGTTCAGATCCCCTGTGCTGGAGGAGGTAAACCCCCCCCCCCCCCCCCGCCCCAGGGTCTTCCTTCAATGATTACCTCACACCTTTTCTCTCTCTTGTATGAGTCTTGTTGTTCAGATATCTTTCCCTCTCCCATTAGACTGAGTGCCTGGAGAGCCTGATCTTATTTTGGCCTTTCTTTGCATCTCCATGTTTAGTAAGGTGCCTAACACATAATAAGTGAAGTGTCTGGCAAGCAAAGATGTGATCGTGGAATTTAGAGGTGAAAAGGGATCTTAAAAGTCATCTAGGACAATTCCCCCCTCTCAACTCCCCACTTTATAGATGAGGAAAATAAGGTTCCAAGGATGGAAGTGACTTGTCCAAGGTCACTCTGACTGAGCTTTAAGAGATAAGAGCTGACTTTTATTCTGTACTTTGGGGTTTGCTGAGCATTTTGAATGTCTTTTGAGCCTCCTGATCCCCCAGGAGAGATAAATATCTGGGATAGAATTATCACCCTTTAACAAAGGAAGAAATCATAGCTATTAATAATAGCTAGAATTTCTGTAGCCAAGTAAGGTTTGCCAGGCTCTTTACATCTTAACTGTGGGGTGGGAGAGAGGTACTTGATTATCCCCATTTTACCCTTCAGGAAACTGAGGCAGAGTACCCTATGTCATACACATTTCATGGGTGTACTGAAACCTAAATCCTCCCAGCTCCCAAGTCTAGCCCTCCGTCCACTCCGTTGTGGCTGTGCTGGAAAACCCTGAATGGGAAAAGGCCAGAATTGGGGGAGGTCAGGGTGGCCCAGCAAGGGCAAAGGCAGAGAGGAGGCCAGGTCATTGGAATGGAGAGCAGGTCAGGGTCACCTTTGTAAGGGAAGCTTGGGGAAATGCCGTGAGCCTGCCTCCATCCTCGTAGGGGCACTGTGTCAGCCTCTGTAGCTTTTGGTTATGGTTTGGAAGGATTGTCCATGGGCCCTGATGTTCCAGCTGCAGGCCTTGCTAGCTGTCAGACCCTAGTGCCCTGGATTGCCAGCATGTATTGATTAAGCACTTCTTGTGTCTAGGCCCTTTGATAAAGGAAAGAATGCTTGGGAACCCTTGGGAGGAGGGTTGAGTGCCCTTGCTTGGGTCTCAAAGACATGGACTTCGGGGTTGTATTTGTAGGGGGAGTCCTGGCCTCCCCACACTCTTCTAGGACTTCTAGGTCTCAGGACCTCCCCTCTAGCCTACCCATAGGCCCTTTTCCTAGGTTGGTTCATTGACAAAGAAAATGAAAGGGTCTAGATCTGGAAAGAGACCTAAGGAGGTCTGGGATTCAGCCCCTTATCATCCAGAGGCCTCCTCACAACATCTGAGCACATGGTCAGCTGGCTTCCTGCTTAATCATGGGAAACTCACTACCCTGGTAACATTTGTATTGCATTTTTTAAGGTTTTCTGAGCACTTCATACACACACACACTCTCTGCGTGCTCTCTCTCCCTCTCCCTCTCTGCTTCTCTCTTCCCTCTCCTCTGTTTCTGTCTCTCTGTCCCCCCCCCCCCACTGTGGTTCTCACCATAAGCCAGGCAACCCATTTCCACTCTGAGATAAATGTTAGGAAGCTTTTCCATGCCTTGGCTCCCCTAACCCTTCCAACCACCCACCTAAGCCAGTCCTCCCCAGATTCTCTTGTTTCTGCCACGGAGCAAAACTTAGATAAGATATCTACTGAAAATGACCTCAGAGACTGTCCTAGCCAGCCCTCCCCCTTTTAAAGATGGGGGAATTGAGACAAGAGATACTAAGTAACTTCCTCAAGGTCACACAGCTAGTATGTTGCAAATCTGGAATTCCAGGGCAGGGATTTGCATTCTGAATCTTGTGGCTCAGGGCCAGGGCTTTCTCTGGGTTCCAGCCTTGTTGGTCTGAAAGCTGCTGGGCCTCCTGCCCCCTCCCAGACTTTGGGGTGATGTCTGGGCTGGAGCCTTCGCCCTGCCTCAGAACCTGCAGTGCCTACATGGCCTGATGCCTGTTTCTCTGGGTACTGCTCACTGTGGGAAGATGGTGGAGGGGCCCAGGAGGAGGCAGCCCTGACCAGGTCCTTCACTTAGGAAGGTGGCAGAATGAGAAGGCACCCCAGAGGCCATTGAGTCCAGCCCGTTCTTTTTATAAGTGGGGAAACTGAGTCCCACAGAAGGGAAGTGATTTGCTTCAGGACCTGTTTTGTTTGCATTATGTAAATTGGAAGTATTCCACCTAGGGAAGGCATTAGCATTAAGTAGACTTGGGGAAAGCTTCCTGTAGAAGGTGGGGTTGTAGCTGGGGCTAGTAGGAAGCCAGGAGGTAGAGGTGAGGAGGGAGAGCATTCCAGGCATGGGGGACACCAGAGCAAATGCCTGGAGTCTGGACATGGAGAGTCCAGTGGGAGGAAGAACCAAGAGGCCAGAGGCTCTGGGTCAGAGTACATGGATGGGAGGTGGCAGAGAAGCCTTGGGGGTATCAGAAGACTAGAACAGAACCAGAGTATATAAAGGACTTTGAATGCCAAGCCAGATTTTACATTTGATCTAGAAGAGGTGATAGGAATACCCTGGAGTGTGCCGAGTAGAAGTCAGCCTTAGCACCATAGGCAAAGAGCCACCCTCAACCTGGAAAACCTCAGGTCTCACCTGTGGCCACATGCTGGCTGTGTGACCCTGGCCAAGTGCACAGTGGTCCAGGCAGACTCACGCAAACGTGCCAGCATTCCCCCATCCAGGTATTCCCTTTGCCACCAAAGTTACAAGGGCAGCCCCTATCCCTGTATAGTGATTTAAGACTCTCCTGTGACTGTCCCAGCAGGCTTGTCAGGTAAATAATGCTGGTGCCCTCACCCCCATCTCATAGATGTGGAAACTGATGGCAGTAAGTGGATTTCCCCTCTTCCGTCCTTGACAGTGTGACCACCCCCCCACCCCCTCCCAGCCCCAAGAACACTCCAATGGAGTGGTCAGTGACCTCAGTTCTATTGAACTTAGAACTGGCCAGGGATCCAGAACTCCTCCGATCCTCACCTTGTGCTTTCTCTGTCACCTTGAGGAAAGAGGTGGGGAAGGGGGGCCCACAGTGGAAAGAGAACTGGCTCTGGCTTCCCAGGACCCGAGTTCAAATCCCGCTCCAGATGTTTATGATCCATGTGACCTTGAGCAAGGCTTTACCTCTCTCTTGGTCTTAGTTCCCTCCTCCATAAAATGAAGGGGTTGAGCCAGATGGTCTCTGAGGTCCTTCCCAGTTTTGGAGTCATGATCCTGATTCCTCCGTCAAAACCAAAGCCAGGAGGAATTACATTAATTCAGTGGCATCTGAAATCAGCCCAGATGCTGATCTCTTTCCCCGTTGGTGGCTCTTGGGGTGCACAAAAAGCTTTTTTTCACAATAATTCCCTTTCAGGCAAGCAGTGCAAGTTTCATGATTCCCATTTTATAGAGGAGGAAACTGATTCAAAGGACTTGTCTCAGGTCAGATGATCAATAACAACAACAGTAGTATAACCTGCGTTTGTATAATGCTCTAACCTTTGCAAAGCACTAATACAAAAATTCTCTCATTTGATCCTGACAACAGCCCTGGGAAGTAGATGCCATTATTATCCCCATTTTAGGGTTGAGCAGACTGAAGCAGGCAAAGGTTAAGTGACTTGCCTAGGCTAGTGATAGAAATCAGGGGTTCAATTCCCCATCTTTTGGTCCCAGGCTGGGGTTTTTGCCCAAGAAAGCAGGTGACTACCTTGTTGAAAATCATACCCAAATGTCATGTCTTCAGTCCAGCCTTATTAAATAGCATTGCTTCCTCCTGTCCGCCACCCCTCTCTCTTTGGGGCACATCAACATCTGTGCTGAAAATGGGTGGGATTTAAGGCTGAGAAAGTGAACCAAGGATACCCCCGGGAGAAACACACTCAACAGACGGCTCTTCCAACTGGGGACTTTACCTCATACTTCACTGAAAGAAACCGAGGCCCTTCAGGAGAGATCCCTTCTTCCCCCTCCTCCTTATCTCCACCCTCTGATGTTTTCTGTCCCATCTCTGCTATGGCATCCCCGCCACACACACAGGCGATCGCATCTTCTCTCCCCTCTCATCTAGCATTTCTCTCTAATCTTCCATCTTGCCTGACTCCTGGCTTATTTTTACTGCTGCCTATTACCGCACCTATGGTTCCCTT
This sequence comes from Petaurus breviceps papuanus, assembly GCF_028583685.1. Lineage (NCBI taxonomy): Eukaryota > Metazoa > Chordata > Mammalia > Diprotodontia > Petauridae > Petaurus > Petaurus breviceps. The sequence goes on along the minus strand of NW_027185593.1, from coordinate 1,739,118 downwards.
AATGATCATTTCAGCCATCCCCACTAGCTTCATCCTGTATCCCTCTTCCCCTTCTCTGCCAGACTCCTTGGAAGCTATCTTGAGTGCCTCTACTTCCCTTTTCCTTCCTCATTGCTTAAGTCTTTGTGGCCTGGCTTCCAGCCTCATCGTTAAATTAAAGTGAGCAGTGATCTCTTAATTGCCACATGTCATGGCTTTTTCTCAGTGTGTGTTGTTCTAGAGCATTCTAGAGCTTCTGGAGGTCTGCTTTTTCTGGATATGCCTGCCTGGGTTCTCTCTTCTGGTTCTCCTTCAGTCTCCTCAGCTGGATCTTCCTCCAGGCCCTGCCCACTAAGCTATGTCTTCCAGACCTCTGTCCTGGGCCCTCTTCTTCTTCAGCTGGTGACATCAGCTTCCAGGCCTCTCCATCCAGCCTCACCCTCCCTCCTGACCACATCCCACCAGCTGCCTCTAGAATACCTCAAACTGGATGTCTCCTCAGCATCTTAAACCCCGTGTGTCCCAAACAGAACACATTCTCTTTTCTTCCCAACTCTCCTAACTTTTCTGTCACCATCAAGGGCACCACCATCTTCTGTCACCAGGGCTCGCAACCTAGGGCTCATTGTCAAGCCTTCTCTTGTCCATTCTGTCCTGTTTCTCCCTTCACAAGGCCTTGAGGATCCAGATCCCCTTCTCTTCATTCACATAGCTGCCCCCCAGGACAGGCCTCATCACCTTGGCTAAGCCAGTGCAGTAGCTACCTTCTGGTTGGTTTTGCTGTCTCAGGCCCCTCTCTGTTCTCTCAGTTCTCTCAGTAATTTTCCTAAGTCACGTTTGTCTCACACCCTTGCCCCAAATCAATAAACTGGTGGCTCCCCACTCCTCCCCGATGTAATCCTGTTTCCCATTGGGAGTCCTTCACAGCCTGTCCCTGTCTTACACTTTTCTCCTCTCCAGTGATATTGGCATCCTTGTTGGCTCTCGAGCAAGAGCCCCTGTCTCCTGGTTCTGTGCCCCCTTCCTGGAATGCTTTCCTTCCTCCCCTCTGCCTCCTGGCTTCCTCCGAGACGTAGCTCAAGCCCTGTCTTCTGCAGGAGGCCCCCTCCCCTCCACACACGTTCTGCTAATGCCTTCCCTCTGCTGCTACTTAGAGGTTCTTTTCTCTGTCTTATATAGACATGGCTGTTTGTGCGCTGCCTTCCTCAGTAGAATGTGAGCCCCTCTAGGGCAGGGATTGTGGCTTTTTGCTCTCTTTGTAACCCCCCCCCCTCAGCACAGAACCCAGTACTTGGCACATAGCAAACACAGAAGAGACGCTTGTTGACTGACAGCCACTAGAATTAGCCTTGGGCCATAGAACACAGTATGTCAGAAAGAGCAGGCCCTTTGAACAGAGAATGTCAGAGCTGGGAGGGGCCCCATAGAACACAGGATGGCAGGGCTGGGAGGGCCCTCAGAACATAGGATGGCAGAGTTGGCAGGGCCTTTAGAACACAGGATGTCAGAGCTGGGAGGGCCTTTAGAACAGAGAGTGTCAGAGCTGGGAGGGCCCTTGAAACACAGGATGGAAGAGCTAGGAGGGCCCTTAGAACCCAGGATATCAGAGCTGGGAGAGCCCTTAGAATACAGGATGTCAGGGCTCTTAGAACAGAGAGTGTCAGAGCTGGGAGGCCCCTTAGAAGACAATGTTAGAGTTAGAAAAGGACCACCTAAGGCTGGTTTACTGGACTTAGGGTTGAAAGACCTGGATTTGAATGTTGCCTCTAGCACATGCTAAGTGTAGTCTTGTATAAGTCATTGAATGTGTTTCTGAACCTCAGTCTCCTCATTTGTAAAATGGGTCTAATTATATCTGTAGTATTTAACTTGCTGGCTTGTTGTGGGGGCTCAGATGAGTTTCTGGGCCTGTGATTTCATGGGTAGAGGAAACTCCCAGGTAAGTAAGTTCTGTCGTACCGCACCCTCAGTCTTAGAGAATTGCTCACAGCAGAGGGGTCACTCGTTCCCTTGGGCCTCGAGGCCTACAGAACTGGACTGCAGCCCAAACCAGTTGAGAATGTCCTTGGGAAAGGTTAAACAGAAACAACACGTACAGCCAGTGCAACGTAGACATTGTGGGTTTGTGGTTTCACAAACAATCTGTAGCCCACAGGGACCTTTTTTCTGGTTGAGTTTGCCCATTTTGGCCTAGAGCGCTGAGAAAGTGAAGTGACTTGCCTGGGGTGACTGAGCCAATATGTGTCAGAGTTTAAATTTGAGCGTGGATCTCTCTGGCTTTGAGTCCAACTCTCTCTGAGACAGACAGTACTGAAGGGACTTGACTAGAGTCACACAGCTAGTAATTGTCCGAGGCAGGATTTGAACTCAGGTCTTCCTGAATCCAGATTGAAAGCTAACTTAGGAAAGGCTTCCCAGCAGCACCTCAGCTGAGCCTTGAAGGAAACTAAAGATTCCGTTGAGGGGTGCAGTCATATTCTAGGTATAGGTGAAATGCCTGTGCAAGATGCACAGGTAGGAGGAGTTTGTGGAACAGCTAATGGACTGGTTTTCTTTGAGCCTGTAAGCAGTAGGGAGCCATTGAAGATTCTAGCACACAATCACAGCTGCAATGTCAGGAGGAAATAAGGGACTAGAAGAAGAAAGAGAAGCTGGGCCCCAGCACTCCCATGACTCAGTAGGTCCCTCTGTTCAGTAAGGACTGAGGATTCTTTTATGAGGTAAAGGGTATGAGCTGTGGGGTCAGCACACATGGGTTCAGGCTCAGTGTTCTGCTGCCAGCTGACTGACTTCGAGAGCCAATGTGGTGCAATAGATAGTACTTAGAGTCAGGGACCGACACCCCCCACCCCCGCCTTCTACAAATGACAGCCAGGCAGTCAGTGACCATTTATTAAGCACCTACTGTGTGCCCATTTTTAAAGCACTGCTGACATGAGGACCCGGGGAGGGAAAGGGCCTGACTCCAGGTCCACCTTGCAGGGTTGTTCTGAGACTCCTCTATTTTTCAGGGGGCTAGGGAGAGGTTGGAGATTTTGGGGGGTGCAGGGTAGAATGTGAGCGTGTGAGAGCTTGGTATGAGGTTCTAGAAGTGGGAGTCTGATCATTGTTTTTCTTCTCCCACCTCAGGATGCAAGATCAAGGCCCTTCGAGCCAAAACCAATACCTACATCAAGACCCCTGTGCGAGGCGAGGAGCCGATCTTCATTGTGACTGGGCGCAAAGAGGACGTGGAGATGGCGAAGCGGGAGATCCTGTCGGCCGCTGAGCATTTCTCCATGATCCGGGCCACACGCAACAAGGTGAACGGCCTGACGGGGGCTGTGCAAGGGCCTCCCAACCTCCCCGGGCAGACCACCATCCAGGTCCGAGTCCCCTACCGAGTGGTGGGACTGGTGGTGGGGCCCAAGGGCGCCACCATCAAGCGGATCCAGCAGCAAACCCACACGTACATCGTGACCCCGAGTCGGGACAAGGAGCCTGTGTTTGAGGTGACGGGCATGCCTGAGAATGTAGACCGGGCCCGTGAGGAGATCGAGGCCCACATCACCATGCGTACGGGCTCTTTCATTGATGCTGGTGCTGAGAACGACTTTCACTCCAATGGCACTGATGTCTGCCTCGACCTGCTGGGCGGTCCTGCGGGGCTCTGGGCCAAGGCGCCAAACCCGGCCCGGCGGCCGTCAGCCGGCCTGCGCGCAGACAGCCTGGCCCCGGCGGAGGCCTTCTACAGCAGCCGGGCCCCTGCAGCTGAGGCCAGTCCCACCAGTCCGTATGGTCCTGGCCCCGGCCCGGGGGGCGGAGGCGGATTCAGCTTTGGGGGGGATAGTCAGTCTGCTGCCCCACCTGCCCCACCCCTGGGCTCTGAGGACTGTGACTTTGGCTTTGACTTCCTGGCCCTCGACCTGACCACGCCAGCTACCATCTGGTCTCCCTTTGAACGCACCAACCCCCTGCAGGCCTTCGGCGGCTGTCCTTCGGTTCCTGGCTGCCCCCAGCGGAGGAACAGCGGGCTCAGCGGTGCCGCCACCCCACGTCACTCCCCTACGCTGCCTGAGCCAGGGGGCATGGGCCTTGAGCACCCGCTGGCCCGGCGCATCCCCAGCGAGCCCGTCAGCGCCCTCTCCTGGCTCCCGGGGCCCCAGGGCTCTCTGTCATCCTTCTCCAACAGCACGGGCTACTCCTCCTCGTCATCTTCCTCCCTGCCAGGCAGCGTGTCAGCAGCCTCGGGCTCCCCTACAGACTCCAGCAGCTCGGAGGGTGCCCGCAAGGCCTCCCGGGACTGCATGGTGTGCTACGAGAGTGAAGTCATTGCCGCTCTGGTGCCCTGCGGCCACAACCTCTTCTGCATGGAGTGCGCTGTCCGGATCTGCGGGAAGGCTGAGCCGGAGTGCCCCGCCTGCCATACCCCAGCCACCCAGGCCATTCATATCTTTTCCTAGCTGCCCCCGCCCTTCAGCTGGGGGGGAGGGGGGACTAGGGGCCAGCATAGACGAGAGGAGAAAGGGGGACCTCCCTGTCTCCCACTCCTCCTCCTCCTCTTCTCTTCCCCTTCCTTCACCCAAGCACCCCTTTCCACTCCGACCTTTTTATTTAAAAAAAAATGACTCCCAGGGGGAGGAGGAGGAGGAGGAGGGATGGGGGGAAGGGAGAGGAGCTTTGGGGGAGGGGGGCTGGGGCTGGGGGGGAGGGAGAGCTGGTCAGGGGGAACAGGGGGAGGTATGTGAATTGGGCTTGGGTGGGAGGAAGGGGGGAATAGAAAACCACAGAGAAAAAAACAAACCTCCAATGTTTACAGAATAGCTTTAACTTGGACCCCAGGTGTGGAAGCTGCCGGGACTAGGCAGACTGGCTGTCCTACAGTTATTTCCAAATAACAGTATTCAGTTGAAAAGTTAAAATAAACAGAGAGAAGAGGTCCAATGGCACTTTTTATTTAGAACACACAAGGGTTGTCTTTTTTATATTTCTAAACCTTTTGGGGGGGCGGGTTTTATACAAGCATTCTTTGCTAGGCTTTCCAGTCACTCCTTCAAGGGCCAAGGGCTCTCTCCGCCTGGTTGCCCACCTGCCTGCGGAGAACATCGTCTTCCTTCTTTCTTTTTTTAAGAGAGGGTTTTCAATTTGGGGTCCCTGGGCAGTGTGGAGGAGGCCAAGCTGTCCCAGGGGGGGGAGGGGAGGGGGGAGGCGGGTTCCAGTGCCACTGGGGGGAGGGGGACTTAGCGAGGATGGAACCACAAGGATCGGACAGCAGGGATGGGAGGCAGTACAGACCACACCTGGGCGGGAGGGGGGGCCACTTGGGGTGGGGAGGGGACAGAACTGTCATGTCACAAACAAAAGAAACCTACCTTTTTTTAAAAAGAAAGTTTCTCCTTTTGCTGATTATGTCTTTAAGTTTTTATTATTTTTTTAGTTTTATTTTTTTATTTTTTACCTTGTGTATATGTAGGGAATTTATAGGAAAATATGTACTTTATTGAATAAATTTTAAGAACTAAAATATATTTTATTTTAAAGAAAATAACGGACCTTTAACCTTACACAGCTAAAGTACTGATTATATATTTGCTGAGCTGACTTGACGGTTAAGAAAATTGTATCAAGAGTTTTATTTTTTGACTTCAAAGCCTTCTTAATAAAGTCTTTTTACTCTATATAAACATTCCTGCTTGGCTTGCTCTCTAAGGCACAGAGGGAGAGGAGGCGGGGGCCCTGCAGTTATTGGAAGGTGAGGGGCACAAGTCCTCTAGTCTCTTCTCATCCCCTTATACACCATTCCCATACCCTATACACTGGACAAGTTATAGGGGCTCAGACCCTGAAGGAACTTTAGAAGATTGAATCCTCCCTGGGAGGGAAGATATAACATAGAACGTTGGTGCTAAGAGTGGTCCTAGAACACAATGTCAGAGCTGGGAGGGCCCTTAGAACACAGAATTTCAGAGCTGGGAGGGCCCTTAGAACACTGGATGTCAGGGCTGGGAGGGCCCTTAGAACACTGGATGGAACAGAGAATGTCACAGCTGGGAGGGATCTTGGAACATCCAATGGCAGAGCTGGGAGGACCTGTAGAATTTATAATATACACTAAGTATAGTGTTACATGCTTATAATCTCTACTGGTGGATCTCTTGAGCTCTGGGTTTCTGAGCTACAGTAGGGCCATGCCAATTGAGTATCCCCACTAAGTTCAGCACCAGCATGGGAGGTCCCTGGAATAATGAGACCACAAGACCTGAAGAGATCCAGGTTGGAAATAAGAGTAGATCAAAGCTTCTATGCTGATCAATGGAGAGATTGGCCTATGCCATCCTAGGGGAGGATAAAGGAGACCCAATTTCAAAAAAAATTTGAACATGACCGTGGAATGTTGGAGATAGAGACCTTGGAACTCTTATTAGAATTAGGGTGGGGATGCCGGGGGGAACCACAGAAGTTAGAAGCTACAATATCAGATCTGTGAAGGGCCTTAGACTATCCAAGGCAGAGCAGAACTGGGAGGAATCTTAGATCTTAGAATGTTAGAGTTGGCACCATGGATAGAGCACTGGACCCAGAGTCAGGAAGACATGAATTCAAATTCAAGCATTAGCTTTGTGGCCCTGGGCAAGTCACCTAACTACTATTTGCCTCAGTTCCTTATCTGTTAAATGGGGACACACTAAAGAAGGAAATGACAAACCAGTATCTTTGCCAAGAAAACCCGTGGATTTTTCATGGAGTAACAGAGTCAGAAATGACTGAACAACAATATGACACTATAATAATGCCTACCCCGCTCCCCCAGGGTTGTTGTAAGGATAAAATGGGATCATATTTATTTATAAGGTGCTTTGCCAACTTTAAAGCTGTAAATGCTGACGACAGAATGTTGAATTGGGAGATGTAAGATCTCAAAATGTCTGAGTAAGGAGGATGTCCAAAGATCAAATCTTATGATTTCAGATGAGTAAACAAGTCTAGAGGGAGGCAGTATCTTGGCCCAGGTCACAGCACGTGAGTGAAAAGTTAAAAAAAAAAATCCAGATTTCCCGAGTGGGTCAGTAGCTGTATTACCTCTGGGTTCAGCTGTGTTCATACATTTGTGTGTCTGTGTGGTTTATTTCCACCTGAAAGTGAAAATTTCGACTGAAAGTATGAGTGTCCAGTAGGTGGGGAGGGTCCAGAGTCCTGGTGCTCCTTAATGAGAACCAGAATGGATGGTGAGGAAGGTCAGGGGGCCTTGTGGGCTGCTTCCTGGGAGCAGAAACTGGAGGGGGCCGAAGGCAGCTGAAGTCCTTGACAGAGGTCCTCCTGTTTGGGATGGGCCTCTCCATAGAGAAGAACCACTTAGAATTGGAACAAAGCTACAGTAGAAGGGAGGGGGTTGGGAAGGAGAGACCATCAAAGTGCAAATCCATAGAGTCAGAGCCATGAAAGATCCAAGGTCCAATCAAAACTTGGAGAGATCAGGTTGGGAAAAGGGCCTGCCCATCCATTCCTGGCCTCCTGGGATTTAGACCTGGAACAGCCCCTCAAAGTCAAGCCCCACCCTGCTCTCAGGCCAAGAGGGAGGTCAGTGGACTTGTCCATGATCACACAGGTCAAAACCTGGCTGGAATCCAACCCAGTTCTGCTGATATCACCTCCAGCCTCCAGCCTTTCCTCCAGATTCCACCAGGGATGGACCATAGCAGTGTTCTCCCATAACTCCCCACCCCCACCACTGGAGTTAGTAACTGAACCAAAGGGAGCCTTCAGTAATCTGGGCAGACCCAGCCATGAAGAACCATAGAGAACGTTTCTGGGAAAACTGTGGCCGACAACTACACAGTCTGAGAAGGTGCAGGGGTGGGGAACCTGCAGCCTCCGTGCCACATGTGACTGTCTAGGTCCTCAACTGCGGCCCTTTGACTGAATCCAAGCTTCACTGAACACATGAAGGGCCACACTTGAGAACTTAGAGGGCCACATGTGGCCTCGAGGCTACAGGTTCCCCACCCCTGGTAGAGGAATTTTCTGTTCTATCAGAGTAGAAAGAAATACAGGTCCTGGATTTGTGAAGCCTGGCTTGTGGGGAATATTTTTTGAGAACTTTTCTATTTCCTGATTCAATTAAAAGGGACATTTTGAGATTGGGTAGAAGAGGTCTCCCAAAGTGCCATGTATCTGGAATCAGAAGACACAGGTGTTTCTTACCATCTGTGTGACCTTGGACAAGTCACAGTTTCCCTGATTCTCAGTTTTGTTACCTTTAAAATCGGTAAAAATAATTTCTAAGGTCCCTTCCAACTCTAGAGGGTATTCCTGCTTACATGGATTTGACGGCCTCTTGAGAGTGGCTTCTGAGTCCAAGAGCCTATGACTCTGCTGTTGGATTGATCAGGGAAGACTTCCTGGAGGCGGTGAGTGGGTGAGCCAGATCTAGAAGGAGATGATGAACCTGGGTTAAGGGAGGATGTCAGAGCGGGGAGAGGGGTCCGAGAGTGCCTTTAGATGTTCTTGGAGAGGCAGGTTTTCCAATACTTCTCAGACTTGATTGGGAGGCCTGGAAAAGCATTAGGTAGTTAGGTGGTACAGGGGATAGAGGGCAGGACCTTGTAGTCAGGAAGACCTGAGTTCAAATTCAGCTTCAGATACCTACTAGATGTGTGAACCTGGGCAAGTCACTTGATCTCAGTTTCCTCATCTGTAAAATGGGGATAATAATAGCACCTCCATTCCAGGGTTGTGAGGATTGAATGAGGTAACATTTGCAGAGCATTTATACACTGCCTGGCACAGTGCTATATAAATGTCAGCTATTACTTAAAGCTTTATAAAGATTTGCAACAATCTCACCTTATCCTTACAACAGCCCCAGGAGGGAAGTGCTATTTTTGCAGAGGAGGAAACAGAGGCAGACAGGAGTTAAGTGACTTGCCCCAGGTCATACAGCTAGAAAGGGGTCAGAACTTGAACTTGGGTCTTCTTGACTCTCTATCCACCCTAGTCTAGACACAGCTTTGGTTCATGGGCAGAAACTTCTATCCATCCATCCTTTTATCATAGGATCATGAATTTAGAACTGGAAGAGGCTAAAGATTCCCATTCACTTTATAGATGAGGAAAGTGAGGCCCGCAGAAGTTAGGTGACTTGCCCAGGATCACGCAGCTAGAAAGTTTCTGAGAAATAAGCTTCTTGACCTTAAATCTAGTACGCAGCTTCCTTGTGCACGCTGTACTTGGGGTGCCTGGGGCCCAGAGCTACCCCTCTGCTCCCAACAACCTTCACAAAGACAGCAGAGTGTAGTGGCCTTGAGGGAGGAAGGCCTGGCTTCACCTTGGGACACTCATTGCAGCTATACCACCAATCATTTTTCTAGCCTTCTGTTTCCTCATTTCGAAAATAAAGGAATTCGGTTCTATCCCTTCCAACCTCCTTCTAATTCTATATGCCTGATCCTAGGAGGATTGGAGCAGCTATGCCCTCATAGAACCTCGTGGGCCTTGGGTTCACCCTATGCAGTGCTGGCTCAGGTGCGGGCACATGGAAAAGCTTTGGAATCCCAGGTTGGGGGCGGTGAAGGAAGGCTGCCTTCTGAAGACTTCATTCTTTTCTGGGGGTGATGTTGTGGGATGGAGGTGTGGTCAGGGGTGTCTGCTCATGTGGGCACACATGGGATTATTTCTGTGGGGGCCAGGGTGTGGATGTTGGATGCACATGTGTATTTACGGGTGTTAACTGTCCTCTTGGAATATATGTGTAATGAAGGCTCTTTCCCACCAGGAGGCGCCAGAGCCCGCTCTTTGGGCAATGGGACACCTCTTTAGACTCCTATCTGGACCAAGGATGCCACCGACTGTGGCCTAGGTGGGCCTTCTTAGGAAGGTTTCTTAGAACATCCTGGAGAGGGTTGATTGAGGTGGGAGAGAAGCTGCTTTGGAAGCATCCTATGATTTTCTAGGTTTGGGCCCCAATTGGAAAACTCAGAAAACAAGTACTCATAGGGGATGATAAGATTCAGAGCCAAGAAGGACTTCAGCAGTCATTCATCCAAGTCCATCACTTTACAAATGAGGAAACTGAGACCCAAAGAGGTTCCCAGATCCCGGATCACATTCTTCGTAGAATTAAAGTTCAGAGGGCTCTTCAAGGTCACATAGCCCAATCCCTTCATCTTTTAGATGAGGAAACAGACCCTGAGGATAGATCAGACACTTAACTGTGGTCTAGAGTGAGGTGAACAGGATGGTGAAGGGATTCCAGTTCTTGCCATGTAAGGATCACTTGAAAGAACTAGGCAGGTTTAGCTTGAAGATGAGAAGACTTGGGAGATAGACATATAGCTGTCTTCTTGGAAGTCTGGTGTGCAGAAGAGGGATTGGTTTTATTTTGCTTGGCCGCAAACGGGAGAAATGGGAACAAGGGGTGAAAGCTGCCACAAAGTACATTTAACCTTTATAATAAGGGAAAACTTCCTAAGAATTCTAGCTGTCCCAAAGTGGGATGAACTGCCTTGTAAGGGAGGGAGCTGTCCTTCACTGGAGGAATCCAAGCAGGGGCTGGGTGAGATGATCTGTGACATACTTTGATTCTGTGTCCTCTGGGGCCATCATGTCCAGGTCCTTACTGAACAAGAATGTCCTCTGTAGCATCCCTCTCCAGTGGTCATCCAGTCTTTGCTTGTAGATCTTCAGGGCTGGGGAATTCACGACTTCCCAAGGTAGCCCCTTCTTCTTTGGGGATCACTCCCATTCTCAGGAAGCTTTTCTTCACATCTATGAAACTCCCAGTTTTGCTCTAGGGGGTAGCTTCTTGAGAGTAGGGCCTGGGTTGTAGCTATCTTTCTGCAGCCCCTAGTCTAGAATCTCAACTATGAATTTATACAGGTTTAGACTTGGGGAGCTTCTCGCAGATCTTTGGTCTGTGTCCTCAGGTAGGCTGAAAATTCAGGATGTGAGTCGTTTTTTCCCCTCCTTGAGAATCCCTTGGGAACATCAAAATACAGTTCTACAGAAAAGATAAAAAGTCTTAGCTCCTGTTCAAGCATTCAGGCTAACGACATACTGAATATAGGACAGTCTTTATTTCCCCTCATTTAGATAGCACTTGAACAGGAGCTTATACAGAAACAGTGAAGGACACTCACTATCCTCCCTCTCTAATAGCTCCCTATCCGTCAGAAGCCTAGATAGCCCTCCAGATGTATATGGCATTACCCCATGGTCTGGGCTCCTCTCACATAGAGAAAGAGCACCACGGGTTACCAGAGTTGGCTCCCTTCCCCCAGATGTGCATAGTTCACATAACTCAAGGTTGTAGTTAGTGGAGGACAAAGTCCAGTTTTTTTTTCTCCACTTCTCGCTGCCTTTCCTGGACCTCTCTTGGTCCCAGAGCTTTTACACTTGGTCCTGAAACTCAGCATTAAACAGGAGCTTTACCATTTCTCTCAGGTGGTTTGGTTTAAATCACTGCCTCTGGCTGCAGCCATCTCTAGGACCAGATGGTTCTGGAGCCACACAGTCCATGCAGACTTTTCTCTCCTTCGCTCCCTCAGCTCTGGTTCTCTTCCTTCCCTCCAGCTCCATGTCTTCTCTCCCTTCTGGAGGTTCAGAGGTTTTAGAGTACGCCGGTCCCTTCAATCCATTCTCCAAAGGATTGTCAAAGTGACTTTCGTATAGCCCACTTCTGCCCGTGTACCTCCTTCCTTAGTATTCCAGGTGTTCTCCGCTGTCTCTACAACCCGGAGCCTTCCTACCTTTCCAGCCTTCTTACCCTTCATCCTCCTCCACGAAGTCTGCAGGTATTCAGGTCTCTTGGCATTCTTGCTGTCCCTCCCACATGGCCCCTCCTTCTCCGGTCTCCATGTTTCACTGTCCTCCATTCCTGGAATGCTCTTTCTCCCCACCTCAGCCTCCTGACTTGCTTCAAAACTTATGTCAACTACCACCTTCTAGTCTCCCCACCTAGTAGCAGATTACTTGGAAGCTACTCTGCATGTATCTTATATGTATTCATTTATATACACATCTTCTCCATTAGACTGGGAGCTCCCTGAGGGTAGGCACTGTTTGCTGTTCTTGGCAACCTCAGCACTTAGCCTGATATACAGTAAGGGCTTGATATATGCTTATTGATAAACGCATCTCAGTCAGGGGGTCAGTAAGGATCCAAGGCAAGAGTCCTTCTTGGACTCTGTCATAGAAACGTCATATCATCAACATTCCAAATGCTATGTCAGTGGGGAGGTATGTAGTCAGCCAGTAAACTAACATTTACTAAACACCTATTATGTGCTGTATGTACACGGTGCTAAGTACTGGGGATTCAAAGACAGGCTTTGCTTTCCCAGCCCCTGCTCCCAAGGACCTCACAGTTTAACGGTAGACACAACAAGCAAACACATTGTAGACAAGGACAAATTGGGGGTTATCAAAAGAGGGATGGCATGGGGAGTAAAGATTTTTTTTTTGCTTTTTGGAGGGTAATTGGGGTTAAGTGACTTGCCCAAGGTCACATGGCTAGTTTTTGTGTTAAGTGTCAGAGGTTGGATTTGAACTCAGGTCCTCCTGACTCCAGGGCTGGTGCTCTATTCACTGCAGCCATCTAGCCACCCCCAGGAGTAAAAAGGATTAAGAATACTTCTTGCAAGAGAGACTTTAGCAAAGCTTTGAAGGAAGCCAGGGAAGGAGAGTGCATTCCAGGAATCAGGGACAGCCAGGAAAAATGGCCAGAGCAGGGGGATGGAGTATCCTGTGTGAGGAATCTCTGGATCCCAAAGTACGTGGCAGAAAGTAGAAGATAAGAAGACTGGAAAAGTAGGAAAGGGGCAGATTATGAAGGTGGTTAAAAGCCAAACAAAACTTTGTATTCCATCCTGAAGGTAATAGGAAGACACTGGAGTTTATTGAGAAAGAGAGTGAGGCAGGGGTATGATTGGACCCGAATTTTAGACAGAGCAGATTTGACAGCTGAGTGGGGGACTGATTGGAGTAGAGACCTGACTCAGGGAGACCAGTCTGAAGATTACCACAATAGTCCAAGTATGAGGTGATGAGGGCTCTGCCAGGGTGGTGGCAGTGTCAGGAGAGAAGGAGGTATATACAGGCCATGTACTATGAAAGCAAAAACAACAGGACTTCAGAACTGATTAGATATGGTAGGTGAGAGTGAGGGGTCAAGGATGATGGCTAGGGTGGGAGCCTGGGTTGGGAGGCTGGGAGGACGGTGGTACCCTCAACAGTAATATAGAGGGATTAGGGAGAGTGGAAAGTTTTAGGAGAAGCTTAGTGAGTTTGGTTTTGGACGCTGAGTTTAATATGTCTACTAGACATTCAGTTCAAGATGCCTAAAAGATAGTTGGAGATGAGAAAGTAAAAGTTGGGAGAGAGGTTAAGCCTAGAAAAGAAGATCTGAGAGTCATGGGCATAGAGATGATCATTACAACCATGGGAGTGGATGGGGTCACCAAGAGAAATAGTATAGAAGGCCAGATTGAAGGTAAGTGAGAAAGGGAGAAGGGCCGAGGAGGCAATCTGCCGGGAAAGAAAGACAAGGAGAAGGGCCGCCTACCTCTTCACGTGAGACGGGGGCGAAAGAAGAGTTAGCATCAGAGGGGATCTGGGACTCCCGAAATGAGGAAGAAGGAAGAAGTGAAAGCTCACTGTTAATAGCCTTGATTTCTTTTCTGTGAAACGAAGCAGGGCTTTTGGCTGAGGTGGCACCGGGAGGAGAAGCTTGAGGAAGCACCACCATAGCCTTGAGACAGTGAGGGCTCAGTTGGGATTATGAAAAACAAAGCTGTAGTGACATCAGTCAGCAGGATTTCATGATCTCCTTGTTCAGTAGCAAAGGCAGGGGATGGGAGGTGTAATCCTTTACTGGACAAGATCTTCAATAGGATAAAGGGGAAAAATACACAAGGAAAGAGGACAGTGTAGAGTTAAACTGGCTTACCAAGGCAAGAAGGGAAAGGGAAGAGGGTGGGGCCGGTGTAGGGAGGTTAGCTTGGAGAACATGCTGCAGGGGGAGGCCATCTTCACCAAAGGTCTCATCCTTCACCTTGCCCACTTTACCCAACCTCTTCTGGATTTCACCCTCTGCATCTCTAGCCCCAGCACCCAAAGACAGTAGACACAGAGCCCCAGGTCTCCAGACGCCCAGCCTTGAGCTATTTCTATGAGGTGAACAGGTGATCTCCAGAATCTTTCCTTAAGTTTCTACCTCCATCCAAGAAGCCAATCTAAATTTTCTCTCCAAACCAGTAAACAGAATTTGATACCTCTTCTGGGCAGGAGGATGGATGTTTGTGCCATACCAAGGGTCAATCAGCCCTGCCCATTCTCCAGGGACCATCACCCAGGATCATTTTCCAAGGTCCATCCACGTGGTTTACCCAAGCAAGCCAGTCTCTCTGTCCCCAGAGTCTGCTCTAGAGATTGGAGACCCGCCCTGGCTCTCAAGACTCAGCACCAAGACATTCGATCCCATTTCCTCCCATTCTGTTCTGATGTAGGCTGCCCCCGAATGGAGGACACACTCCTAAAATGAGATTCCTTTGGGTGAACAAAAGTCTTTGTGCAGAATTGCAGTATGAAAGATGGAAAAACTAGAAAAGGTGCTTTTTAAATCTCTTTCAACACAAGAAAGGAGATTTCTTTTTTCATATTTATGATCTTGAAAAGAGAGCAGTGATGGGAGGCTATGTGGTTTGGTTGTTTCTTCAGTTAGTATTAGGAGAAGCCCTTATCTAGGAGTCAAGATCTGGGCTTCAGTCCCAGTGCTGACACAGCTGTGTGGGCTTGGGGAAATTTTATAACCTCTCTGAGCATTAGTTCCCTTATTGGTAAAATAAGAAAATACAACTAAGTGACCTTTGAGCTCCTTTTCAACATTGGTCTAAAGGACCTAGAAGCTCTAATATTCTATGCTTATAAATAATAAAGACCAGAGCTGGTCTGGGGTGGGGGAGTGAGGAAGCCCTCTCCCAGTTAGAGACCCTCAGCTTTGAGCTCACTCATGAGCTGGGCCAGTCCTAGGGGAACAGGACCTCTACAGAGAACATCATGGCCTTTTTCTCACACTCACTGGTTCTCTATGCCCTACCTTGGAGCCCCAGGGAAAATCACATACAGGAAGCTTAGATTTGGTTGCTATCTAGGGTCTCCCCAAATGAGACATTCACAAAAGACACATACCAGTATACAAGGTCGATCAGGTATTGGACAGCTATTTATTTCTTCCACACAAAAGAAATGCTGAAAAATCACAAAAGGCTCATAGGTATGCAAAGACAAGATGAAACAAGAAACTGTAACTCCTAAGGGGTGAAAACTTAAAACACGAGACATGTAATGGGACTGGTGAAACCGCTATTTTGCCTTCCTTGGGCTCTGCACTATCTAAACAACTCCCTGGAGGGCCACGTCTTCCGAGATCCAGGGCCCATTCCCTTGGCTGTGGTTATCTTTTCCAGGGAGGGCAGAGTTACAGAAAATACCTCCCTCTGCCACTCAACTCCAGCTGAGAGACTCAGGACCTTCTGATCCCTCAATTCCTGGAATTGCCTCGAGGGCTGGAGACATCCATCTCAGGATTCTTATCAGGTCACCTGTGCTCAGGGAAAGAAATACAAAGCAGAAAGGCTGACCAGCAGCCTAGGGCCCAGGTTTAGATCTGCATAAGCAATACATATTTGAGAAGCTGCTATGTTTCAAAGGGTCTAGAATGGGAGGGACTCCCTCATCCCTACAAGGGAGAGATCTCCTGCAGCACCTCTGCCCTCAGCTCATGGGAACAGAGAGAGTCCCAGATGATGGAGTTATACTTTTAAAGGTTGACTTCTTCATGACTCATTGGCCAGTCCTTTTCAACCTAGTCCCATAACAGGGGATTGCTTTGTATTCCCAAAGTACAAGTCCTTCAGTTCTGATCACATAGATTCCCTGTGAGGGGGTGAATGTCCCACCCAGGCCTATCTCCACCCATGCTCCACTGGGAGTGAACTCTACCATCATGTATACATACACACACAAATATGTATTTATTACAATGTAAGTTCTGAACCGTCTCCCTCGCACCCTCTGCACCCTGACCTAGAGAAGGCCACCGCGTGACTCCGCTATAGATGGAAAAGCATGCTCTGCACACTACTTGTCAGTTCTTTCTGTGGAGACGGATAGCATCTTTCTTCATAGGTCCTCGAGTATTTCTAATAGTAACTTAGTCAGTCACAATTGTTCTTCAAACAATATTGCTGTTACTGCATACACATTGTCTTGGTTTTGCTCATTTCTCTATTCATTATTTATACTCATTATATATATATTTGCTTTTAGAGGGGGGAAGCCAGTGCAGTTGGGGTTAAGTGACTTGCCCAAGGTCACACGGCTAGTAAGTATTAAGTGTCTGAGGTCAGATTTGAACTCAAGTCTTCCTGATTCCAGGGCTGGTGCTCTATTCACTGTGCCACCTAGCCACCCTCACCATTTATTATATTTCTTTTTTTTTTTTTGGAGGGCAATTGGGGTTAAGTAATTTGCCCAAGGTCACATGGCTAATTTTGCATTTATTATATTTCACTGGACTCAGGGTACACTTTTTTCAGCATGAGGGAAATGTGAGGGGAATTCGGGTATGGCAAGGGAGGTGGAGACGGGAAGGGGCCCTAGAATCAGAGGCTCCTGGGGTACCTCCCCTTCTCCTGGTTCCCCTGTTCCTTGGGTCCAGGTCTTCCCCTTTAGAACAATGGGACAGTTTCCTTGGCTGTGCCCTCACTTTGACCTTGGCAGCCAGGCAAGAACACACCAATAATGGACTCTGATTCTAATGCCTCTTCCTGTTTCTACCTCGAGCCCTCTCTCCAGTCCCCCAACATACTCACATTTGCCTCAGGCGGAGGGGCACATGCCCAATGTCCAGTTTGGCGTCCTGATTCTTGACTTGGAGTTCCAGTTCCCTGACTCACCCACTCTGGAGCCTTGTCCCCCCATGCCCCCAATTCTACCTCCCCACCTCCAGCTTCTTTCCCTTCCTCTGCTACCAGTGAATGGATTATGTGACTTGGAATGAGCCCTCTCACACCTTTCCCTCTCCTCTCACTCTCACCCTCTCCACTCAGATGCCAAATGCAACACAAAGACATGGTTATCGCAAGGCACATTCCTTGTGCCAATGGAACTTCTGTAGGACTATGCTTGGCATGCACAGGTCAGCACAGGGAGAGTGAAGCCTGAAATTTGCCCTCCTTTCCCTGCTTCCCTCTTCCATGTTCCTCATTCCAGCCTACCCTAATACATGAGGTCAGGCCTGAGCTTTATGAAGTGCATGGGGGATCTTGGAGCATGAGCCCTGCCAGCTGCTACCCTATCTTCTTAGATCTGCCAGTCATTTTTTAAAAGGGGTGATTACTTTTCTCTGGTTTTTAATCAATGAAACAAGAATCTCCTGGTCCAGGTAAAAATGGGGAACCAGGGCCTACCCTCTAGCCATGAAATCTCTGATTAAGACCTCACCAACCATTCCTTTGTCTGTTGAAATAGGATCACAGATGCTCAGGGAGGGAGGGGACTTCAGAGGGCATCTGGTTCAACCTAGGCCAGAGTGGGAATTCCCCTTCTACACTGAGTGATTGTCCAGGCTCCACCTGGTGGGAGAATCACTCCCTCCCAAAGCTGCCCTTCCAGAGAGCTCTAAGTGGGAGGAAAAGATGGCTCGAGACTGAGTCCAAATCTGCTTTTCTGCTACTTCTTTCACTAGTTTTACTCTTTGGGGAGAAGCAGAATTTTGAAGGCTCGAAGAGCTCCCAAGCTTCCCCGGCCTAGATTTTCTGCCCCCAGGCCAAATGTCCTTCAAAAGCTTGATTTCCAGGTCTCTCCCCATCCTCATCATCTTCTCTGTCCTCATCAAACTGTCATACCCAGAGCTGAATTTCCAGTCATCCAGATGGGGTTGAGCAGGGCAGAGGACAATGGGACAATGAGTTCCCTCCTTCTGGACACTGTCTTGTTTTTTTTTTTTTTTTTGCAGCCTAAGATTTAGTTTTCTGGCTCTATACATTCACGTGACCTTGCATTCCACTAAGACCCTCAGTCTCTACCTGAGGTCTTCAGCTTTGGCCCTAGTATGCTGTAGGAGAGTGCTCTCTAGAGGGTCTGGAGTCAGAAAACCTGGGTATGCATTGAAACTTTGCTATGCACTAGCTATATGGCTTTAACCTTTCTGGACCTCAGTTTCCCCAGTTGAGGAATTGAGATTGGACTAGAGGGTTCCTCCCAGTTCTAAATCCTATGATTCTATGAGATCTCTGGGACCCCCGTGTGTGAGAACTGACCCTTAGTTAGACACAGGATGGTGACACATCAGTCCAAAATCCTAGTCCCTGAAGCCCAGACTGGTTCACACTGAGTGCCCCCCCCCCAACAGAGTGTTCACACTAGGGTAGAGTCTTTCCCAGAGCTGCCGGTCTTTCGACTCAGCACCCCCCTCATCTCCTGAGCCACCCCATTCCAGGGTCTGGCCCGGGCCCCCAGCAGCCCCGACTCAGCTGACAGCGTCCGGTGCATTCTAGGTGCCCCACGGTCACCCTCTTCAGCAGGCACAGGATTCCCTGTGGGGAGTGAAGAGGCCAGGTGGGGCCGAGCCTCAAGGAAAGGAGGGTAGGAGAACTCCCGGTGGATATCGGGTCGTGCCCTGCCACCTGGGGCCTGTTTGTAGAGGTCCCTGGTGGGGCGGGTTGTGTTGTTCTCATAGAGGGTGTGGGCTGGCTCAGGCAGGCGACGGTGGGAGGCCTTTGATGCCCTGAGCAGTATGTGAGTGAGGGTGATTAGCAGGACCACTATCCCAGAGGACAGGATGCAAGCACTGACGATCCCTGTTTCCATTTCAAACAGCAGCAGCATGTAGATGGACAGAGCTGGGAGGAGGAGGAATAGACACATTACTTCCAGTAATGGTAGTAGTGAGTGGCCCAAAAATTAGGGCTGGAAGGGACCTCACAGGCCATCTGGTCCAACCCTCTAATTTTACAGAGGTATTTATGTAGCACAATGTATAAAATGTTGAGCTTGTGGGGCTCTTTGCAGGTCACTTAGTCTCCATCTGCCTCAGTTTCCCCAACTGTAAAATGTGGATCATAAGAGCATCTCCCTCCCAGCATAGTTATGAATGAGATAATATTTGAAAGCATTTTGTAAACCTTAAAGTACTATGTAAATGCTAGTCATTATTATTGTTATTTTAATTATTTTTTGAGATTTTAAAAATTGTTATAAGGTTATTTATTGTTATTGTTATTTTTAACAGGATGAGGTACATGGCAAACCTGCAGTTTTGTCTGCTGTCACTGATCCCACAGAGGGTGAGCCTACATCCCAATACGTTCACTCAAGCACAAAAAGCAGGTATTTTATTCCCTTCTGCAATAGTCCACCGAACATTAAAATTGAAGGCATCCAGGCAGAATGGTGACTTGTCCCAAGACTGTCTTGAAGAGAACAAGATAATTATCCATGAACGTTCATGACATAGGGGCGAGAGCCCTGGAGTCAAGGAGACTGGGTTCAAATCTCGACAACATGGTGTTCATGCCATAGTCAACCTTGGGTAAGTGACTATACTTGCCTGAGCTCAGTTTCCTTATCTATCAAGTGGGACGGTTGGATTAGATGCCCTCCAAAGTTCCTTTTGACTGAGAATCTAAGTCAGGACAGCTGACTCCATCCATTCTGATCTGAGTAATCTTAGAGGAGACAGAGCACTTTCTGGGGCCTCAGTTTCCAAGTTGGAAATTTCTGGGCTGCACCTCTTATACTTTCTAGTTGTGAGAACATGGCCATATCAGCTCACCATTTGGAGTCTCAGTTTCCTAATCTATAAAATGGAGATAATTATAACTATTGTGCCTCTCTCCTAGGGTAGCTATGGAAGTCCAATGAGATTGTGTGTTTTTGGAAAAAAAAAAACACTACAGAAACATCAACTTTTATTCCTACCATTTGATTTCATGTGGAGTTATATATTGAGAGTGAGAAGTCAACCCTTCATTTCATCTATGAGGAAAATGGAGTCTAGAGAGAACAACTTAATCAAAGTCCCCTAGATACTAAGTAAGAACCAGGGTCAGAACCCAGACCCTGTGACTCCAAACACAGAGCCCTTTCTACTGCCCCACACTGCCTCCTTTGTCTAAGCCTTGTAACACCCCTGTAAGATAAACAGTACAAGTATTGAATTATCCCCATTTTACAGATGAGGAAATTGGGGCTTAGAGAGGGGACAGAACTTTCTCAAGGTGAAATAATTTGTAAATTGTAAAATGCTATCGAAATACTACCAAGAATGTCCAAGGAGTCTATCACTTCCAAACATCGCCTAATTGTGCACCTCCTCAGGTGAGAAGACCTCAGATCACAAACTAATTCCCTCTCCCGCTGCCTTCCCTTATAAAACCTTACTCTCTGGACCCCATGACTCCTAATCCCTAGATCCCCCAATTCCCTCCCAGGCCATCTCTGCATTAGCCACTCTCTCCTTGTAATGGCAAGCAAAATAGAATTTTTTTGCTGTTTTTCTGGATTGAATTTTAGTTAATCAAGTGCCTTTGAGCCTCACCTTTCTAACAAGAGTCTTTGACTGGAAACAGTATACATTGTATTGCTCTTAATAGACCTAAGGGATTTTGAAGATCTCCTCTGCCCTTAATAGGCTGAATGTAATCATTTGGGAGCCCATGGTGGGAGGAGCTTGCCAAAAGGGTGGAACAGGAAGAATTGGACCAAGAAAAGTATGAGCAGGGACTGGGCAGAACTGAAAGAAAGAATGTTTGTGATGTCGGCTCTCTGTCTGTTGATCTGTGTTACTTTCTCAGACAGAAGCCTTGTCTGTTGTTCTTAATGTGTTGATTTCTCAGTCAGAAAGTGAATTGAGATGATAGTGCTGATAATGTGTGTAAACATTGTTGTAGCCCTGTTAAGCTTTGTTTTTCCTAGAAACAGAAACTGCAAAGAGTTTGGAGAAGAGCTTGGAGTGGAGCAGTCCTTGTGAGGTAAGATATGGAACAGGAGAGGAGAGCTGCCTACAGGTGAATCTAGGCAAGAGTTGGGAGTGGTCAGCCCATGGGGTTTGGAAGCCAGCCTTGAGTAAAGAGGACTTTACTTTAGATACTCTGTATTGACTGATGAGATTTGTAACTTTCTGTGACCTAGGGATGGATGGATGGTGTTTGTACTTTCTGCTACCCCTTAAGGATGACTGGCTTAAGGATGATTGGAAGCCAGCCTCTAATCAAGATGAAAGAAGACTTTACTTTGGATATTCTGTATTGACTGAGAAGACTGTAACTTACTGTGGTGTAGGGGTGGATGGTGTTTGCATTTTCTGCTACCCCTTAAAGATGACTATAAGATATACTGAATGATATGCTTTATTTAAGGCTATGTGGCCACCTTAGTAATAAGTTGTTATGGTATGTTGTTGTGAATATTATGCTTTAGTTTCTTGAATGTTATGCTTTAGTTTGCTGCTGAATAAATAGAGAGTTCATTATACTATGCGATTAGACTCTTTTTCACAGCAGCAGTCCTCAGGAGAGCTGCTCATGATTGGCTTTACACTCCTCTTTTCCCCATCTGGACCCCTTGTTCAAACAATTCCACTCTATGCTGTCCTCCTCTCTAGTCCCCAGTCCCTTATCATATTACTTAATTAGACCTTAGATTACTCCCATCATGCCTCACTTTTGCTCCTACACAAACATGCTACTGAATGAAGGTGGAGAAAATGACATAGCCACCCTAATTAGGTCCATTACTAATTTATGTTTCTTAACCTCAATTAGGTCTCTGGCAATTCTCTCTGACTATCCACCATACCTGGAAGTTCTCCCTCTTTCACTTTGACGACAGACCTCACTGACTTCCTTTAAGTCCCAACTAAAATCCCACCTTCTATAGGAAACCTTCCCCAGCCTCTCTTCATTCCATTGCCTTCCCTCTGTTAATTATCTCCTATTTATCCTTTACAGAGCTTGCTTTGTATAGATTTGTTTGCATGTTGTCTCCCTCATTAGACTGTAAGGTCCTTGAGGGCAGGGGTTGTCTTTTGCCTCTTTCTGAATCCCTGATGCTCAGCAAAATGCCTGACACATAATAGGTACTTAATAAATGTTAATTGATGAATTAAGTATCAGAACCACAATTCAAATTTCCACTTTTTCTCTTCCCCAAGACATATTTCATGTGGTTGTGTTGACACATTTGGGATCAGCTCTAGTAATGTGGGTAGGTTGCATTCTCTCTCTGAGTCTGTTTCTCTCTCTGAGAGAGAGAGAGAGAGAAATGAAGAGAAACTTCTCTTCTATAAAATGTCAGCCTCCTCTCACAAGGCACTTGGGAAAGACTAAAAGAGATATGAACTTTAGTTTGTCATGCCTGAAAGGTCAGGTCAGTGCATGTGTGTGTGTGTGTGTGTGTGTGTGTGTGTGTGTGTGTGTGTGTGTTTAAGACTGAGAGGCTTACAAAGAGATGAAAGTCCAAGTGTTTTTAAAGGTTGAAGGTTTGATGCCATTGCCTGTTCCAAAGTCTGGAAGCTGAGTCTGTGTCTAGGGACATAGGAAAGCTTCCTGCTTCCAGATCCTGGTTTTCCCACTAGAAGCCACCATTATCTCCCCTCCCTCTTTTCCTCTTTCTCTTCTCTCCTCCTCTCTCTCTCCTCTCTCTCTTCTCTCTCTCTCTCTCTTTCTCTCTCTCCTCTCTCTCCTCCGCTCTCTCTCTCCTCTCTCTCTCCTCCTCTCTCTCTCCCCCCCATCTTCTCTGTCTCTGTCTCTCTCTGTCTCTTGTCTGTCTATCTGTCTCTGTCTCTTCCTCTTCCTTCTCTCATTATCTTCCCCATCCCCAAGCCTCCCCTTCTTGCTAACCATCCTATTTCTGTTGTAGGCC
>NW_027185593.1:1701343-1716140 GCF_028583685.1 Petaurus breviceps papuanus | reverse complement strand
CCCCAAGCCTCCCCTTCTTGCTAACCATCCTATTTCTGTTGTAGGCCCTATCCTCCCAGTCCCCTAGGTGTGAAACCTTGGTATCAGCCTGGCCTTCTCACCATCTCTCACCCCCAGATCTAAGATGTTGCCAAGGTCTGTCTATTTCATCTCTGTGACATCTCCCCAGTCTGCCCCTTTCTCTGCTCTGACACTGCCAAGGCTCTCATCACCTTCCACCACCCCACCCCCTTGCCCCAGTCTCTAGAATGTGCTGCAGGTAATTTGCCCTCCTCAAGTCTCTCTCTATTCCTGACCAGCCTCCACAAAACTGCCAAATTAATTATCCTCAAGTGCAGATCTGACCCTGTTACTCCTCTCTCTATTCCATAAATTCTAGTGATCCCTATTACCTCCAAGATCAACTATGAAATCCTTCAGCATTGGAAATTCTTCTTAAACTGTCCCCCTCCCCCCCCCCATGACTTTCCAGTCTTCTCCCACTTTTGCAGCAGGATCACCCTCCCCCATATCCTGACTCAGTGACCCTGGCCCCCTGGCTGGTCCTTGCAGGAGACGCTTTATCTCCCCTTCTACAAGAAGCCTTGTAGAAGACATCTCTCCTCGGGGACTGCTTCCAGTCTACCCCATACATTTCCTCTGTGTACAGCTGCCTGTGCACTGTCTTCCCCATCAGACTAGAGATCCTGGAGGGCAGGGGCTGTCTGTCTGTCTTTGGATCCTCAGCACTTAGCATAGGGCCTGGACCTTGGTAGGCATCTAGGAAATGCTTCCTTCCCCTTAGAACACAGAATGTCAGAGCTGGGAAGGCCTTTAGAATCCAGAATGTCAGAGCTAGGAGAGCCCTTAGAAGAGAAAATGTCAGGGCTGGGAGGACCCTGAGAACACAGAATGTCAGAGCTGGGAGGACCCTGAGAACACAGAATGTCAGATCTGGGAGGGCCCTTAGAACACAGAATGTCAGAGCTAGGGAGGACCCTGAGAACACAGAATGTCAGAGCTGGGAGGGCCCTTAGAACACAGAATGTCAGAGCTGGGAGGGTCCTTGGAATACAGAATGTCAGAACTAGGAAGGCCCTTAGGACACAGAATGTCAGAGCGTGGGAGAAGCCATAAAAAGTCATTGTTACAGTGTATATAGGAAACAGCAATAGACTTGGAGACAAGAGTACAGGTTCAAATACCAGGTGGCCTTGCCTAGCTGTGTCATTCAATCCCTTGGCTTCCGTTTCTTCATCTATAAAATGGAATTTGTACTAGTTATCTAACCAGGTTGCTGCAGGGAAAGCCCATCATAAACCTTTAAGCATTCCCTAATTGTTAGTGGTTATAGAATGTGGGGCCTTTGACCAGCCAGGGCAGCCCCATGGTGAGACAGAAGGGACAGATAATAGATAGATGTGTCCGAGGGTCACACAGCCTATTAGCCGTACACACAGGAGCAGACCCTGGATGTCTTGCCTCCCAGCCTGGGCCTTCTTCCTCTACCTTATAGAGCAGTGCAGGGTTTAGATAACTTGCCATGGGGAGGAGAATGGAGGGTAGGTAGAAGGAGGGGGAGTGGGTCACTCACCACTAAATATTGGATCAAATGGATAGCTTCTAGTCTGTGCCCATCCATAGGTTGTTGGGGAAAGAGATGGGCCCCTACCTGCTAAGTACACCGAGACCCCGCAGCAGAAGAAGCCAATGGAGACATGCCGGAGACAGCGGCTGTCCAACAGGAACCAGTCAGCCCTGCAAAGAAAGAGGTTTTTGAATAAGGAAGGCAGTTGCCTTTGAATAAGGAGGGCAAGATGGAGAGGGCTGAAGTCCAAAGGCCTGATCAAGGCTCTTCGGTAACAGAGAACTTGCTACCACTTAAGGGAGTCTATCTAACTCTACATTAGCTAGCTGTTGTTGTTAGGAAGTTTTCCATGTGCTCTGGGTTCAAAACTCTCTTCTGATGGGACCTTGGGCAAATAACTTAACCTGCCTCAGTCTGCTTCCTTATTTGTAAAATGACAGGCTTGGACTGGGGCTCTCGAGTCTCCTCCATCTCCAGACCTAGGATCTTCTAACCCTGTGACATCAGCCTTTCCCTGTATGACCTTGGGCAAGTCACTTAACCCCAATTGCCTTGCCTTCCCCCCTCCAAAAAACAAAACAAACAAAAACCATTAACCTCTCCCCCAACCCTAGTTTTGCCCTCGGGGGTCGAGCAGAACATGGCATAGTCATTTTTCAAATAAGGTGGCTATCATGCCAGGCTGCCAATGTCCTTCCTAGACTGTAGCAGCCAGAACTGGATAGAACACATACTGAGAAGTGTCAGGTGCAGAATTTAGAGCTGGAAAGTACCTCAGAGGCCATCTCCTGTGACCCACGCATGAAAGGAATCCCCACTAGGGCAGAGCTGACCAGTGGTCAGCCAGCCTCTGCTGAAAGACCTCCAGGGAAGAGGAAGCCCCCGATTTTGGACATCTCAAACAAGGGAGGAAGCAGCTTGGTAACAGTGGGAAGCATACTGACTCTCGGAGCAGACCTAGCTTGGCATCCCACCTCTGAAGCTCACTCACCCAACGGGCAACTAGGTGGGGCAGTAGATAGTGTTGGGCTTGGAGTCAAGAAGACTTGAATTCAAATCCTGCCTCATACCCTGGGCAAGTCCCTTAATTTCTCTGATTCTCAGTTTCCTTGTCTGTACAATGGACATAAAAATAGCACCTTCCTCCCAGGGTTGTGCATATCAAGTGAGACAGTACGTGTAACGTTCTCTATGAGTGTTTGCTATAATATTGTACTCACTGTGTGACCCTGGGCAAGTCACTTTCAGGCCCCGGGACTCAGTTTCCTCCTTTGTAATATGAGGGTCTCTGAGGTCTCATCCAGTTGCAGATCTATGATAACTGTCAGGAAGTTCTCAGAGGCCTCAAGCCTTGATTTACCTCTTTGCAACTTGAATCTCCTACTTCATCATATCCCTCATTCTGGACACTAGCTCTCTCCATAGAATAGTAAAGCTGTGACAGAGAGAGAGATCTATGACAGCATGTAGTCCAGCTCCCATTCTACAAGGTAAAGAAACTGAGGCCCAGGAGAAGCAACCACAGCCTACTGTATATACGGGATGATGGTGATGATGGTGGTGGTGGTACAGAGGAAAGGGCATTGGGTCTGAGTTCAAATCTGGATTCAGATGATGACCCTGGTCAAGTCACAACTCCCTTTGCCTCAGTTTCCTTCCCTATAAAATGAAGATTATAACGTCACTTGCTTCCCAGGGCTGCTATAAGGATAAAATGAGATGATATTTGTAAAGTGCTTAGCACAGGGGCTGCACATAGTAGGCTATTTATAAATGTTAGCTATTTATACAGTGCCAGCTAGTGGATAGAATGCCAGGTCTGGAGTCAGGAGGACCTGAGTTCAAATCCACCCTCAAACACTCACTAGCTGTGTGACCCTGGGCAAGTGTAACGGGAATGCAAATTTGGAAGATCTTCCCTGCCCCTAGGCTAAAATGCACCTGAAGCCTGGGGAGGGAGGCTTGTTTTTCAGTAGATACTTCTTGATTGGCCAGTGAGTCAATAAGGTTGTTACATTCTCTGAGCCAGGAGAAGGCTATATAAGCCCTGATGTGTAGCTTTGTTTTGGGACTCACTTTGAGAAGTGTTCTGTGATTTGATCTGAATTCTGGGAAGCCGTTGTTGAGAGTCCCCCGGCTTTGAAAAACCCAGATGTGGAAACCCAGATGTTGACTGGGTATGGATGTAATGGTTGGACAGTTTGGAAATCTGTCTACTTGATCTGTTTCTGTCTTGATAATTCTGCCTGTATACTTTGAAGTTCGGGGTGCTGACCTTTTTCCCCTGAACAAGGTAAACGATATATGTCTGACTGATTAAAGTAAGCTTGTTAACCCATTTTGAGTTGCTTTCCTTTATCAAAGCAGATCCAAGAACCTGTGGTAGCTGCAAACCCTGAGGACGCTTGGGGTGCTTGCTGCTACAGCAAGTCACTTTACCCTGTTTGCCTTTGTTTCCTCATCTATAAAATGAACTGGAGAAGGAAATGGGAGTATCTCTGTCAAGAAAACCCCGAATGAGGTCACAGAGAGTCAGACACAACCGAAAGCGACTAAACAACACTTATACTTGCTTTAAGGCTGGAAAAGCCCCGTCTGTCAATTCATCTGATACTAACAGCAACCCTGTGAAGACGCTGCAATCATTATCCCCATTTGACAGATAAGGAAACTGAGACTAGAGTAGTTGAGTGACTTGTACAGAGTCACACAGTAAGTGTCTGAGGCAAGATTCAAACTCATGTTCTTTACATAAAATTCAGCCCTCCTAGAGTTCTAAACTCAGAGTCAAAGAGACCAGGGTTCAAGCCCTGGCCTTGACTCACACTGGCTATGTGACTTTGAGTGAGTCACTTGGCCCTTCAGTGACCCAGGCAACTCTATAAAACTATTGCCGAGCATGTGCTATCAACATTGGTGGAGAGAGTTTCCTCAAGGGGAATTTCAGCTATCAATGAAATCATAGATCCAGTCCAAAAAAAAAAAAAAAAGAGGCAGAAAAAGAAACAGAAGCTCAGATAGGAGGTGGGACTTGCCCAAGGTCATACAGTCAGGGCTAGAGCAGGACCCAGAATCTAGTTCAGTCAGTCAATAAACATCTATTAAGGTCCTAAGGCACGTGCTAAGGGCTGGGAATATTCCAAAAGAGGCAAAAGACAGTCCCTGCCCTCAAAGAGCTTACAATCTAATGGGAGAGATGACAGTGTAGAAACAGGATCAATAGGAAATCGACAGAGGGAAGGTGCTTGCATCAAGGGGGGTTGGGAAAGGATTCCTGTGGAAAGTGGGATTTAGTTGGAACTTGAAGGAAGCCGGGGAGGTCAGTAAGCAGAGCTGAGGAGAAAGAGCATCCCCAGGAGGGGGGACAGCAGGAGAAAATGCCCGGAGTTGGCAGATGATGGGTCTTGTTGGTGAAACAAGGAGGTCAGTCTTCTTGGATCTCAGAATACAGTTATCCCTTCTATATTACCATCAGGATTAGGGACGTGGTGCCCTGAAATCTGGAAAATCTGAGTAAAATGCTTTGTCTGAATTATTATGGCATTAAAAGATAAAATAGATTGATATTATACAATGCTATACACATATTTTATGCATTTCTGAGTTTTTTGCTTTTTTGTGTCATCTGAGGCAAACTCCCCCAAATTCCCATTTCTTATTCTGACCCTGGATGGGGAAAGTCGAGATGTGGAAGGCATAACGATACTTGGAGGGGGCAGAGTTGGAGGTGTGAGAAGACTATAAAGGGGACAGGGAGGCTGGGTTGTGAAGGACTTTGGATGCCAAACAAAGGGGTTTCTATTTGATTCTGGAGGCAACAGGGACCCACTGCAGTTCACTGTAGAGTGGGGGTGATATAGTCAGACCAGTGTTTAGAAGAAGACACTTCTACAGAGCTCTGAGAGTCCTGAGTCAGGCAGACCAACCAGCAGCCTATTTCAATGGGCATGAGATGGTGAAACCCCGGACCAGACTGGGGGGCGGTGTCAGAGGAGAGAAGGAGCAATGGGAGATGCAAGATGGAGATCAGCAGAGGTTAGGGGTGAGGAAGTGGATTTGTGAGATGATAACATGGGAGTTAGCAAGGTTAGATGGAGAAAATGAGTTTTTGGAAGAAGGTGGGCATGTTTACAGAGAACGGGGAAGCTGCCAGTATAGAGGAAGAGACAGCAGGTAGGCAGAAGTGGGGATGACAGAGGGCACGATCTGCCTGAGGGGAAGGATGGACTGGTATCATTTGTGCAGGTAGAGGGGGTGGCCTTGGCAAGAAGGGGCATTTTTATCACGTGAGGTAGGGGACAAAGGAGGAGATGGTGAGGGAAGGTATCTGAGTGGTGTGCGTTAAGGAGGGGTAGAAGGGTAGCTTTCAATGAATGACCTCAATATTTTCAATGACATGAAATAAGGTCCTTAGCTGAGGTGGAATGAAGGGGAACCACAGAAGATTAAGGAGGTTTAGAAGATTTGGAAGAGCCGCTGTGATGATAGGATGGTAAGCCAATTAGAGAGATGTAAAAGGATGGCCTTGTGGAAGGACGGACCCAGTTGAGATTATATAATACAAATTTATAATGGACCCAATTAGCATGTTTCTGTGATTTTCTCCACCTTCATTCAATAATATGTAAGTAGGAGTGAAGACAGGTAATGGTGAAAATAATCCAAGGCTGGGACTTGGCAGGACAAGAGTAGAGAACAATGTAGAGTGGACCAGGTCCAGACAGGACAGAAAGAAGAGGGAAGCTTTTGCAAAGGCGATCTCCTGGGAAAGAACTAAGGGGATGAGGGCTTTAGTGAGGATAAAGACAAAGGTTGTAAGGCAGAGGGAGCCGTGGAATCCCAACAGACAACAGACCAACAGGTGATAGGATAAGGGCATTTCAGAAACCACAAAGATAGAAGTGGTGCTTCTGTGTGTGATGGCGAGATCAAGGGTGCGGCCGCCTCTGGGTGTAGCTGAGGTTATGGGAAATGAGTGAGGTGAGGAACTAGGAGGCTAGAGTGTTTGAGGAGGACCAGCATGCATGTGGAAGCCCCCTAGTGTGAGGGCAGGAGGAGAGGAGAAAAGACCCAGAACCAGGCTCACTGAGGAAAGAAGGGGAGTGCCCTGGGAGTGAGCAGACAGCAGCTACCAGAACTCTGTCTGACTGGGTGGTCGATAGCGACTGAGTAAGAGACATTACCGAGTGATGGAGGTAAAGGAAGATCCTAGAAGGGGCAACGGGAGAGTAAGGAGCCCTTACACCGAAGGTCCAGAGTTCCTTCCTGGCGCTATGCTGACTGTAGAGGAGGAGAGAAGCGTCATCACACATGAGGGCAGAGAAAGGAAGGCATCTCTCTGTGTCAGCAGGGACAAAGACTCAGGCTGTGGAAGGCCCAAATGAGTAATCCAGTGCCACAGGCTAGATGGGGACAAAGACACCTTCTGATGGAGACAAAGCCACTTTCTGTCCCTAGCAGGCCAGACGAGGGAGGGGAGGGACAGGGGGATACTCCCTGAGAGGGACAGAGCAGGGTCCAGAGCACTCCAGGCCCCATTAACCCTTTTCCAGACTTTTTTTTAAGGCATGTTTCCCCTCCCCCCTCTACCCCGGGGGGCCGCTGGTAGAGCTGAGGCTGATGACACAGAGGGCCTCCCAGAGCTGGCTTAGACCAGATTGGCTTGGCTGGGCTCAGACACCCCTAAACTCTAGTCCTGATTTGGCCACCAATGGACTATTCCTCCCTCAAGGTGACAGTCCAACTGCAGCCCCAGAGAAATAAAAGGAGTCTTATCCTGGGAGATTAGCATGTTACTAACTGGACAGACAGGTCCCACCAGGTGAAAAGCCAGAATTTACAGAACACAGAAGATCAGAGCTGAGAGGAGCCTTAGAACATGAAATGTTAGAACTGTTGGACAGAACACATCAGAGTTGAGAGGGACCTTAGAACACAGAATATCAGAATTGAGAGGGACAATATAGAAATTGAGAGGTACCTTAGAACATAGAATGTCAGAGCTGGGAGGGACCTTTGAACACAGAATGTCAGAGCTGAGAGGGACCTTTGAACACAGAATGTCAGAGTTGGGAGGGACCTTAGAACATAGAATGTAAACTTTAAATACTAGTATTTGGGGGGCATACCTGTTAGAGGTAACTCCCAATAAGGAGACTCACTCCCACAATGTCAATAGCATCTACTCTACCACTTATGAATTAGAGAGTTGCCTGGGGACATGGGGAGTTAAGTGACTTGCCCAGGGTCACACAGTCAGTATTTCTGAGACAAGAACTGAACCCATTTTCCTTATTCTGAAGCCAGCTCCCAATCCACTATACCACCACCACCTTGATCCTCTTTATGATTATTCTGAGTTATTTTTATAAGAAGGTCATACTTGCCCCATCCTGGAATCAATCCTGCTTAATCCATCTGCCAAGTCTCTAACCCCTCATGGTGCAGCAGATAATTAGATTTGGTGCCAGGAAGGCTTGACCCTAATGACCTTTGTGACCCTGGGTAAGTCACCTAACTTCTCTCAGCCTCAGTTTCCTTATCTGTAAAATGGGGATAATAATAGCACCTATTGCACTGGGTTGTTTCAAGTTTCCTCATATATAAAATGACAGGCTCTGAGTAATTTAATGACCAACCATAGCTCCAAAGGGTAGATGAGAAAACATGCTACTCCCCTCCTAACAGAGAAGCAAGAGACTCAGGGCACAGGAGGAGATCTATATTTTTTGGATATGGCCAATGCAGAAATTTGTTTTGCTTAATAATATATATTTACATTACAAGGGATTTCTTCTTCCTTTCAACTGAGGGGGGGAAGTGAGAAAAATGAATTTTATTAAGTGGGGAAAAATTTTTAATTTAATTAAAATTTTTTTAGAAAAAATGATGGAGATTTATTAAGTGG
This sequence comes from Petaurus breviceps papuanus, assembly GCF_028583685.1. Lineage (NCBI taxonomy): Eukaryota > Metazoa > Chordata > Mammalia > Diprotodontia > Petauridae > Petaurus > Petaurus breviceps. The sequence goes on along the minus strand of NW_027185593.1, from coordinate 1,707,666 downwards.
GGAAAATTTTTTAAATTTTTTTAGAAAAAATGATGGAGATTGAACTAGAAACTCAGCAACCACACTTGAGGACTTAGAGGGCCACATACGGCCCCAAGACTGCAGGTTCCCCACCCCTGAAAGAGTCTCTAATATCCTATTCAGTTCTAAAGCTATAATGCACCCCCAGCTTTCTTTATCAGTCACCTGACTTTGGGATCCTGTCTATATTGCCAGGTGTGGCTCCTACTTCACACTGAGCCAAGCAGGCTGAAGCCTGGCCCCTCTGCCATGAACCTCCCACATGGCCCTGATGGCAGCGCCACCTCTGCCCTTGCTTTCAGTGGCTTCCCAGCCTGGGGTTAATGATTTCACCAGGCCATTAGCTTCATCCACAAGGTGACCCACAGAAATATGAAGCCTTGGTACGTCCACCTTCCCAGGCCTCCCACCCCCACCCTTCCTGAAAGCTGAAGGTCTCCGTCACATCCAGTAATGGATCCCTAAGGAGGAAGTAAAATCTCTGTCTTCAAGCTCCTGCAGGGTGTTTACAACAAATTGCTCAACTTGGCCCCAGATTGGGGGGGACGGAGGAATGAAGGAGCAAATCTAGACTGGATGGATCCTCTGACAATGCAGTGGAAGGGCTGCCTCCTTTGGGGGCAGGGAGAACATGCCCTGGTCGTCCCTGGAAGCCTTCAAGCAGAGGCAGGGCCACCACTTGTCAGCAAGTTAAAGAGGGGATTCCTGTTCCCCCCATTTCAACTAGGCACCTTTTATCATCCCTTCCCACTCAGACATTCTGTCCGTTTTTGAGTCCCAAAGCACTCTCCTTCCAAAGCTTGCCCTAGGTTTAGGGATTTGAACCGAAGCCTTCCAAACCTACTACTCTATCTGCTACACCATGAGGGTATTAGAGAGATGGCAGCTGGATTGAATAGGACTGATTCCAGAGAGGAAGGAGGAGAGTCCTGGAGTTTTGGTTTCCTTCTGTTGTCTCCCCTCTCCTTCCTTTCACTTTTCTTTCTGAGCTGATCTCCATGGACAAGGAGGAACAAGAAGGAACAGTGATACATATCACAGATCACAGGATGATGTGAGCCCTTAGAACAAAGAATGTGAACTGTCAGAACTCAAGAGATCTTAGAGGCAGTCTCATTTTACAGATGTGGAAACTGAGGCCCAGACAATCAAGGAACCCAGTGCTTTGTGAACATGCAATTTCATTAGTATAGGAGAAAACTCCCTCCTACCAAAGTACGTAGGATAAACAAAAGGATTTGTTCTGGAAAACTTGGACTCAGTCAAAAGGCTGGACCCAAGGACCTAGAAGGCCACAGGTTCCCCACCCCCGTCTTAGGGAATTTCCTAGAGTTCTAAGGGTTAAATGACGTGCCTGAGGAAACACTGCAAGTATGTGTCAGAGTCAAGACTGAATTCCAGGCCTTCCTGGTTCCAAGGCCAGATCTCTGTCCACTATCTCCTTAATTAATATTTGTCGAATTGACTCAAACTGTTGAGATGACTTGTCCAAAGTGTCTTCCTACAGAGGCTACCTCCTGTTTTTCCTGCTTAGATTTCATGTATGTGACATGTCTGGGTTTGTCGCTCTCCTTTGACAGGGACCCCATTTTTGCCTTTCTTTGTATTTCTAGTGTTTTAGCACAGGGCCTGGTACATAGTAGGTGCTTAATAAATTGCTTCCTGACTGACTGACTGACCCAAGATCCCAGGGGAAGAATGAGGACACACAGAATCTCAGAGCTGCGATGAACTTCAGGTGGCATGTAGTCCGCCCTTTATCTGGACAGGGGTGCCCTTTATTCGATCCACCTCAAATGACCACCAGCATCAGCTTGAATACTCCCAGTGATGAGAACTTACTACCTTAAGGGGCAACACATTCAGTTTTTAGGGAGCAGCAATCATGGAACTCTTCTTTCTACAGCTCCCATCCATGGCTGTTGTACCCTCAGGGGAAGCCAACATAGTGGGGTGGGGGGCATACTGGAATTAAAGCCAGATGAGCCAGAGAGTCCAGGCACTGCCACTTCCTACAAACTGTGTGACCTTCTACAAGTCACTTCCCCTCATTGTGCCTCAGTTTCCCTCTCTGTAAAATCATAAAATCCTAGACTTGAAAAAACCTTCAAGGGTCACCTAGTAGACCTATAACTGAGCAAGAATCTTCTCTGCACAGTCTGCCCAACAAGTGTTCATCTCTCCTTCACTTGAAGACCTCTAAGAAGGGGGTACCCATTAGAATCCATTCCCTTTTTGGGTAACTTGAATTACTGGGAAATATTTCCTTATATTGAACCTAAATTCTCCATTTAATGTCCACTTTTTGGTCCTTTGCGCTCTGGCACAAAGCAGAACAAGACCAATCTGTCTTCAAAAACTTGAAGAGAACTAATCAGTCTTTTCTCTAGATCCTTTGCCCAACCGTCTTATGGAATATTCGGCTGGCCTTTCACTATCTTAGTCACCTTACTCTAGAACTCCACTTTATCAATGTCCTTCCTAAAATATGGTACAAAGTATGGAACACAGCATTCCAGAAACTGGTCGGAACAAGGTGCCATTGACTCCCTGAGCTTGCAGTCCATTAAAAACCCCAGATCTTTTTCTGATGACTTGCTGCCTAGTCACATTGCCCCTATCTCATATTTGCAATGAAGGTGATTTTTTAAACACAAACTTAAGACTTTAAGATCAAAATTTTCTCTCATTAAATTTGGACCAATAGTCTAAAATGTCAAGATCCTTCCGGATCCTGACTTGATACAACACATTAACTATTCCTCCCATCTTTGATTTCATCCACGTCACTGGTAAAAATGGTCAGCATCACAAGGCCAATGAGAAATCCCTGAGGCATTCCACTGGAGACCTCCTTCCAAGCTGCCATGAACTCATTAATGATCACGTCGGGGTCTAGTCATTTAGTCAGCTCCAAATACACTTAACTCTCTTTTAACCTAATAATGACAATAATAATAGCTAGCATGTATGTAGTGCTTCAAGGTTTATTTAATTCACTTGTTCCATTTAGCCAACATCACTCCATCTTGTCCACAAGGATAGCCCTAGTAACGGTCAAATGCTTTCCTGAAATTAAAGCAAACTCTGTCTAGAGTATCTGAAGAAGGAAATGGCAAACCACTCCAGTATCTTTGCCAAGAAGCCCCACATGGGGTCACAGAGGGTAGGACATAACTGAAAATGGCTGAACAACAACATCTGTATCAATAAAATATCTGGAGCCTTTTCCAAGTCTAATAACCCTGTTATGTAGGCTCTCTATGATGACTGCTTCCTTTTCTTGTTGTTTAGTTTTCAGTCATATCCAACTCTTTGTGACCCCATTTGGAGTTTTCTTAGAAGAGATACTGGAATGGTTTGCCATTTCCTTCTCCAGCTCATTTTATGGGTGAGGAAACTGAGGCAAACAGGGTCAAGTGACTTGTCCAGGGTCGCTCGGTGTCTGAGGCTGGAGTTTTGACATGCCTCCTTCCCTTCTTGCAGTAAATCCTCCTGACTGTTTCAGGACTGTTTGGTCAGGTCTCCAAGATCTGACTCCATACCCAACTATCTCTTTTTCTATACATTCACTAACCAGCCTTTTAGTATTTGATTCTAGGGCAGGGCTTGGACTAGATGATTCCTTGAGGTACCTTCAACCTCTAATATTCTGTGATTCTGCAACTACAAGAAGGACAAGTCTTCCTTGTCTTCCAAATAGCTCTTCCTTCTCCCACATTCACATCCTCCCCTAAATATCCTTAGTTCCATCAAGCAATGGCATAATTTCCAGTCCTCTCCCCATAGCGGTCAGACACCCCGCTATGGACACACTCCAACTTGTGAATCTTTCCTGCAACTTGGTGCCCAGCACCAGACATAGATGAGGTCTGGCCAGGCCAGAGGACAACGACATTGTCATCTCTCCCTTTTGGACCCTGTGATTCTATTAATCCCTAGCTCTACAATTTTACAACCTGTTCTGAGGCAATGTGCCACAGTAAAACAGCAATGGTTCAAGGCAGAGGATCCGGGTTCATATTCAACTTCTAATGCTTCCTACCTGTGTTACCTTGAATAAATCACTTAATCTCCCTGATCTGTAAAAATGAGAGGGACTGGGCCAGATGGACTCTGAGATCTCTTTCCAGCTCTGGATCTTTGATCCTAGCATCTCAAACCTGTCACTAAATCCTCTGTGGGGCTTTATTTTCCCCATCAGCAAAATGAGGGGATCGTTGTAGATCATCAGCTCTCAAAGTGTGGTCCAGGGACCTATGGGAATCCCTAAGACACCTTTAGAAATCCTCAGGTTAAAACTATTTTCATAATAATACTAAGACACTATTTACCTATTAAAGTACTCCTTTTTCCAACTACATATCAATGTGAGGCCAGGTTTTCTTCATAAACTTCAACCAAAACAACACATCACAATGAATTGAATATGGAAACAGATAAAAGAATCCAGATGACTTCAATTAAGTCAGACATTAAAGAGATTTGAGAAAATATGTAAAACAATGCCACTCTTCTAATTATTTTTTGCTTTGGAAAATATAGTTATTCATCATAAAATTTTATGTTCACATATAATGGGATTATTATTTTAAATGAAGTAATAAGTAAATAGTTTAAAATCAATCTGTTTTAATTTTTATATTGTAAATAGCAATAGATGCAACATAAAAAGCTTTTTGGGAGATATTTAATAATTTTTGAGAGTATAATGGGATCCAGAGACTGGAAAGTTTGAAAGTCTATTGCCCTAAATCAAAAGTTCCTGACTTTATTTTTGTTCCCTCCCACCAACCTCCTCATCCTCCTCTTCCTCCTTCAAAACCTCATACCTGGGCTTTCTGGTGAGTAAAGATTTAGATGAAGACTGACTTGGGTTAGATAATCGGGAAGAAATATTATTATGCTGAGGTGCTTCTCTTCTCCTGAGGACCAAAGATTTAGAGTCTGACCCTTCCCACCCCTTATTTTACATAGGGGAAAACTGAAGCCCTAAAAGAGAAGCTATGTGACTTACCCAAAGTCACAGAGACAGGCCAGTCACCCAGACAGGCCAATCAGGGATGAGGTCTGAAGCAGGTCTTCTGACCCCAGAGTCAGCACTCTTTCCATTAAACTGCACATCCTGTGGTTCAAGCTGTGGAAGCTCATTGGCCTTTGAGAGGTTAGTGAGGGGCAGGGCAAAGAGTCCTAGATTGAGTCCAAGGCTGAAGTCCAAGCCCTGACCCTGTTACCTACTTGTATGATTTTGGGCAAATCACTTAAACCCCTTGTACTTTACTTTTATTTTCTAGAAAATTATAGGGTTGGACTAATTAACTGATAAGATCCCAAATCAGTCCTAACATTCCTCCTAACTGACCTTCTGCGTCCTAAGAGCCCTCCAAACTCTGACATCCTGAGTTCTATGGACCCACTCAGCTCTGACATTCCATGTTCTAAGGGTCCTCCCAGCTCTGACATTCTCTGTTCTAATAAGGTCCATTCCTGTTCTGCTATTCCATCTTCTGACCATGCTCTGGTCTTGGGAATGCAGGAGGAGCCAGCCAGGACCCTCCAAGCCTGGTCGGTGGAGGACACCTGGGTCCCTACCTGTCTGGGCTGGTCCGTGCCAGCTCGGCGCTGAGATGGCACAGCAGGAGGCAGAAGAAGAGCGCACAGAGGTTAAGCACCAAGCAGAGGGCACTCAGCGCCGACGCCAAGGGCAGCAGGACCCCAGCGGCCCCTTCTGCCGCCCCCTCCATGCCCAGGGACCGGCCCCACAGCTCGGCGCGGCCCGCCTGGAGCTGGAAGAGGAGTTGGGACGAGAGGAGAGACATGACGGCAGCCAGGATTCCCAGGAGCACCAAGACGGACAGAGTGGGCCCGCTGGATGCCCAGGGCATGGCCGGAGCGGGGGCGGGGCACGGGCCCGAGGAGGGGGGAGAGAGGCTGGGGAAGGGAGGGAGGAAGGAGAAGAATGTAGGAGACGGAGTAAGCCCTCCCTGGAGCACAGAGAAGGGAGAGGGCAAAGGGTGTTAGGTCTGATAGGTCAAGGGTGCAAGAATGGGGGGCTTGGGCTGAGGGGAGAGTACTGGGCGAAGGCTGGGGTCGAGGTAGGGGGTTCCTTAAAGGCTGGGGACAGGGGGGGAGCAGTGGGAAAGTGGGGGGGCTGGGGGGGGGTTTTGGGGGGGGGGGATGCCTTAGGGGGGCAGAGGTCAGTGGAGCCGAATGTGTAGACTGCGCTATGGATAGGATTCTGGGTTGGGTCTGGGGTCTGGGTGGGGAAAGAGGAGAGGGGAATCGGGGGCACTGGAGCTGCA
>NW_027185593.1:1641685-1701243 GCF_028583685.1 Petaurus breviceps papuanus | reverse complement strand
GGGGGGGGGGGGGGGGGGGGGGGGGGGGGGGGGGGGGGGGGAGGTCCGGGATGGAGAGAGGCTTCTGAGGTTGAGGGTGCCGACGGACAGTGGGGCGTCAAGGACAGGCTCCGGGCTGGGGAGAGGCTTCTGGGGGTTGAGGGGGTGGGAAGGTCAGGATTCGGGGTTGGGGAGAAAAGGGGATAAGGTCAAGGAAAGGAGAGAGAACAGCTGAGAAGCCCGCAGGGACCGGATCAGGAGAAAAGGGAGGAGCGGGCGAGGGCAGCGGCGACCGGAGAAGCGGAGCCGAGAAAGCGACAAAGAAACTTTGCCCGAAACTTTGCAATCCTCCCCCGCCTCCCGATCCGAAGTGGAGCGCTCTCTCTGGGCGGCCGCAGGGCGGAGCCGGAGCCACCTGAAGGGGAGGAGGACCGTGAAGGGGAGGGGGGAGGGGGCCGTGAAGGGAGGAGGGGCAGTAAAAGGAAGGGGACCGAGACTACGGAAGGCTGAGGGCCAGGAGGTGGGGAAGGGGTGGGCAGCCACCAGTGCTGCCGCGGCTGCCACATCTGCCTCAGAGCACTCGGGCTTTTGTCTCAGCTTCGGCTCTGCCTGGGTTGACCTCTCTCTATGTCTGCATCTGTGGGAGTCTCTATCTCTCCCTGTCTTCTAAACTGTAGGATTTAGGACTAGAAGGACTATTAGAGATCATCTTCTAATCCAACCACTTCATTTTATAAATAGGGAAACTGAGGCTCAGAGATACGAAGGTCACACAACTGGTATGTAGCACTCTTCCTATTTACCCATAAGGACAATGAGCCTGAGAAAATTGTCTTCCCCTTTTATTTCTAAACTCCATTTCTGTCTCTGCTTTGATGTCTCTATTCCTCCTCCCCCTCCCCTTTCTCTTTTAGTTCTCTCTGTCGCACCCTCAGTCTTTGTATCTCTTTCTTTCTTTCTATCCTCTCTTCCAGTCTCTCCCTATATCTCTTAGTGGCTTCACAGTCTCTTTGTCCGTGTCTCAGCTTGTATGTTCCTGTCTCTATCTCTCTCTGTCTCTTCTAGATCTGAGGGGGGAAAATGCAAGGCCTCTGTTCTCATCTGTTCTCAAAGATGTTTCAGTGAAGGAAGGAAACAGGGGATGGGGAGGACCTGAAAAAGCAAGAAGCAAAACCAAACCAAAAAACCCCACACTAGCCACATTGGCATTTCACTAGACTTCCACTGGATGTACTGAAACTCACATTCCCCAGCACTCTCCAGTGGAAGTCAATAGCAGTTGTGAAGTCAGAGCATTCTCTCAGGACTGAGCGCCCAATATTCTAGGGAAAGACTTCTTTTGAAAATCAGATTAGATGCCCACCAGCCGAAGAATCACTAAGTAAAATTGTGGTGCTTGAGTCTATTACTATGCTAAAAGAAATGATGACTATGATGGCTGGCTACAGAGAAGTATGGGAAGATTTATATAAGCTGATGCAAATTGAAGTAAGCTGAGTCAGGGAAACAATGTACACAATGACTTCAACAAAATAAATGAGAAAACGACAACAAAACTGAAAGCGGCGTACAAGTTTGGCCCCAGAGAAAGATGAGGAAATGCAGCTCTCTCCTTTCCTTGAAGAAGTGGAGACCATGTCTGTGGACCTTTAGAGGCACTGTAAGATTCAGGATGATGTGTTGGTTGCTTTTCCTGGAATGGTTCTTTCTTTCTTTTTTATTTTGTTACAACAGATGGCTTGATGGGTGGGAGGGAGAGGAGGGCTGTATTTAGAATAAAGGCAAAAGAAAATATATTAATCAATATTTTAAAAATCAACCAGGTGAGATTTCACCTCACATCATGCAGACTGGAAAAGATGAACGCAGTCATAAAACAGTCAATTCCCAAAGATGGGAATGGTAAATGTGGTAGAACTTTGGGAAGTCAGGCTTCACTGGTGCATTGTTGGTGGAACTATGACATCCAATTGTTCTGGATTTTGGTTTGGAAGTATGTTCATACCCACAATTGCTGGGTATATACTTCAAGGAAGTCAAAGACAGAAACAAATGTCCAATATTTGCCAAAATAGTCTTTGCAGTATTCTATGTAGTAAAAAAAATGAGCCAATCAGTCAGCAAGCATTTTTTAATCATATACTATATGTCATGCACCTTGATAAATGCTGGGAATCCAAAGAAAAGTGAGAAGCAATCTGTGTCCTCAAGGAGCTGACACTCTAATGGGGGAGACAATATGCCAAAAACTGCATGTACAAGGTGCGGAAGGGGAGGCACTCTTATGGGGGGGGACATGAAAGGTCCCCTAAAAAATAGGATTTGAGCTGAATGCCAGAGGAAGTCAGGAGGGAAGGAGGGAGAGCATTCCAGGCATGGGGGCAGCCATGGAAAAGGCACAGTCAGGGGATGGAGCCAAGAGGCCAGCGTCACTGGATGGTAGAACGTGTGGAAGGAAGTAAAGTATAAAAAGTCTGGAAAAGGTAGGAAGGAGTCAGGTTGTTGTTCAGTCATGTCTGACCTTTAGTGACCCCATTTGGGGTTTTCTTCACAAAGATACTGGAGTGGTCTTGTCATTTCCTTCTCCAACTCATTTTACAGATGAGGAAACTGAGGCAAACAGGGTTAAGTGATTTGCCCAGGGTCACACAGCTAGTAAGGATCTGAGGCCAGATTTGAACTCAGGAAGACTCTCTTCCTGATTCCAGGCCCAGGGCTCTATTCACTAAGCCACCTAGATGCCCTAAAACTGAAGGGCTTTAAAAGCCAACCAAGAGATTTTATAATTGATCCTAGAGGTGACTGGAAGCCATTGGAGTTTATTGAGTAAGAGAGTGAACATAATCAGACTCATGTTTTACAAAGATCACTTTGAGTGAAATGAGCAGAACCAGGAGAACATTGTACACAGTAACAGCAATACTGTACAATGTTCAACTGTGAATGACTTACCTATACTTAGCAATTTAACAATCCAAGACAATTCTGAAGGACTTGTAATGAAAAATGCCATCTGCCTCCTGAGAAGGAACTGATGGGGTATGAATGGCGACCAAAGCAGGCTTTTTCTTCGCTTTGCTGAATTTTCTTGGTTTTTCTGGTCTGTGTTTTCTTTCACAACATTACCAACGTGGAAATGTTTTGCGTGACTGCACATGTATAACCTATAGCAAATTACTTGCCTTTTCAATGCAGGGAGAGAATTTGGAACTCAACATTTTAAAGAAAGGATGTTAAAAATTGTTTTTACAAGCAATTAGAGAAAATAAAATACTTGAAACAAACAAAGATCACTTTGGTAGCTGAGTAGAAAATGGGACTGGACCTCGGAGACATTTAGGCAGGGAAACGGAGCTGGCCATTGTAATAATTCAGGCATGAGGTAATGAGAGTCTGGACCGGTGGTCAGGGAGAAAAGATTTTGTGAAGGTAGAAATAACAGGACTTGATAATTGATTGAATATGGATGCAGTTGGGGGTGGGGAATGAGAGAAAATAAGTCAAGTATGACATCCTGAGACATTATGCCTCTTTTAATGAAGATGGAGATAAAATAATTTCCCTTGCCTGCCATATCAGCATTGACCATGTTGAACCTGTAATCCACCAAACCCTTCCCATCTTTTTTTAGACAAAACAAACTGCTGTCTAGCCACACCTCCCTCATTTGTGCCTGTGAAGTCATTTTTTTTACACCCAAGTGCAAGATCTTACATTCACCTCTATTAAATTTCATTTTAATAGATTCAGCCCAAGATTCTATCATACTGAGATCTTTTGGAATCCTAATTGTCATTCATTGAGTCAACAATCCCTCCCAACTTTATGTCATCTGTAAATTCACTAGTAAGCATGCTATTTTCACCTAAATAATTTGCTTCAAAAATGTTTAAACAGGGCCAGGCACAGATCCCTGGGGCCTTCCACTGGAGACAGGCCTCTTTCCAAGCTGACATCAAACTATTAATAAGTTCTCTGTGTCTGGTCATTTAACTAGTTCCAAATTCACCTCATTATACACCGCTCCACCTTTTCCACAAGAATAGCAAGACAAACTTTGCTAAACACTTGCTTAAATCTAGGTTAAATGCTATCTGCAACATTCTCCCATCCATCAGTCCACTAATTCAGTCAGAAAAAGGAAACAAGGTTAATCTGGCATAATTTGCTCTTGATGAAGTCTCTGTAATTCCTGTCTCCTTTTCTAAATATTCAGTAACAGTCCCTTTAGAAATATGGTCTAGAATTTTGCCTGGAATTGAAGTCATGTATAAAAGCCTCTAGTCTACAAATCTCCACATTCTTATTTATTCACCAAAGACTCTCTGAGGTGTGATCCTCAGCAGGAGAAAGGGGAGAATTCCAGGTACCTAAGAATCCTTTCCCCCCTTTCTATTTAAAAAAATAGATACATTGTATTATAAACAACAACAGTCCGAACAAAACTAAATTCAGGGATTTGTGATTTTTCATCAATGTGAATGCTCCCTCCAGAGACTAAGACTAGAGTCTTTCTGCATCTTGCTGGACAGTCCTAATCCTGGAGGGTTGCCCTGGATGAAAAATTAATCACCCTGAGGCCAGCCTGTTGATGAGGCTCTCCTAATCTAGCCAGTGCCCTAGAATCTTTGAAAGAAACCTTGCCCATCTCTTCTGGCTGGAGTCAGCTCCCTGTCTCTCCCTTCCCCCGTTGGCAGCCTGGGCCTTGGCCCGTATCCCAGATGAAGACAGTCTGGTTTTGGATGCTCCGGCAGGCCCCACCCCCGCCCCTAGACCTGCCTCTCCTTATCTCTCTCCCTTCTTCTTCTGGGTTTTCTGGGCCAGAACTGGACCTCTGGAGAGGTAGAGAAGAGGATTTTAGAATCGGGAGGGGCCTTAGCAATTGAGACCCAGAGAGTGACAGACTTGTTGCTGGTCATCCCGGTAGCTGTTGGATAAGACTATGCTGAATTTAGCGTCAGGAAGGCTGGAGTACAAGTTCTCCCTCAGACATTAACTAGCTGTGTGACCCTGGACAAGTCACTCAACCACTCGTTCCTCAGTTTCCGCGTGTGTAAAATGAACAGATTGTTCTCATAGACTTCTAAGGTCTCTTACTGTGCTAAACTATATGATCCAATGGTAGTGAGTGGCAGAGTCGGGAAGGAGGGGGGAGAGCCCAGCTTCAACTCGCTGTCTCTCGTCCAGCTCCCAGCTGGTGCCCCTGCCTTTGTCTGAACCCTCCTGCAGGCTGCCTCCGCTTTTTCCTCCCACGGTTCCCATGGAGATCTGGCTCCGATGGAAGGAAGGTCGGGTGGGAGGGTGAGAGGGCGGGGCACAGCAGCAGACAAGACAGGGGCGGAGAGGGAAAGGCGGCCTGGCTGAGCTTCGTTCCCCAGACCAACGCCGGGAGGCGCTGCTCCACCGCAGATCTTAGGAGCTCTGGGCATCCAGCCCAAAGCAGGATTTAAAAAAAGCCTGGCCGCCGAAACTGCTCGAGAAGGCGGGGGCGAGGCTGAAGTTGCCTGTAATTTGCATGCTGGGTGCCGTCAGTGCCGCCAGGTGCGCTGGTAAGAGGTCTGGCCCTAAGGTTCAAGAGCTCACTGTGGCTAGGGGATTTGCCCTGCATCACAGCGAGTTCGCATTGGAAGCCGGATTTTGACTGCCATTGCACGGCACTCTCCACGTTCCCACGCGTGGAAGGGACCGAGATCTCACGCCCCGGGAGCTAGACCGGCGCTTCTTCCTTCTAAGGCTCAGACCCCCCCAGTCTTTGACCCTTCTCAGTCCTCGATCTTGCTCTGGCAGCAACGAGATAAGGGGGCATCTCAGGTCTTTCCTGCTACCTCTTTGCCCCCCGCTGCCCCTCACCCCACTCCTTCCAGGCTGGGACCCGCCGCCCTGTTTCTCGTCCCTTTTGCTGTTACCCTGACTTTTTTCCTTTGGGTTGCTGAGGGCGTCAGGGTTAGGGAGTGGACCCAGGTTAGCAGATTGTTCCTTCATTTGGCAGGCGGCCTCCAAACAGCAGCAGAGGCTCAGCAGAGATGGCCTGGGAGGCTGGAAGACTGGGGGGCAGGGAAGCTGAGGAACCAGGGCCCTGGGAAGGTGAGGAGTTGGGGCACTGGGGGGCAGGGAAGCTGGAGGGCTGAGGGGTGGAGAGGCTAGGAGGCACCTTCCCAGCACCCAGACCCATTACACACACACATTACACTGTGTCCACACAGTCAACAACCACAACACAAAGATACAGGGTCACGTGGCAGTCATCCTTACAATCACAGACACACACATAAGACAACAGTCAGTCCCAGTAAGACACTGACATTCAAAGGACATACAGAGACATCTAGCCACATACCCTCACAGTCAGACAGACAACCACATATACATATCCAACACTTACAAAGCCTATAAAGTCACATATACACAGCCTAATTATGGTGACACAGATTTGGACAATACAGAGACAGTCACATAGGTGCACAAGGAATAGGTAAGTCACACACAAGACACAGATACAACCAGAAAGAGATAATAGAAACACAAGCAGACATATAGACAGAGACACATGCACAAACATTCAGCCATGCAAATGACACAAAGACATTAACAAATGCCCAGGCAGAGGGCAGGCACATAGGGTCTAGGCAACTGGGGCTTAGTGGTGAGTGGTGGATTTGTCATCAGAAAAATCTGGCTTCAAATTCAGATGCTTTCTACTTTTGTGGCTTTGGGTAAGTCATTTAACCTCTCAGCCTCAGTTTCCACATTTGTAAAGCAGAGATCTTGATAATTCCTACCGTACAGGGTAGTTGTGAGGATTAAATAAGACACTGCACACAAAGCATTTTGCAAACCTCAGAATGCTGTAGTTGCATATTTGGGAGGAAGGTCTGGTAGCATTAAGATATTAAGTAACCTGGATCTTCTGGACCTAAGGCCAGCTTGAATCCACTTTCCTCTCTCAAAAGTATTGTTTAAATGTCAGCTGCTAAATACTTACACAAAGCAGTCATGCACTTCTCCAATTTTCATGTAAAACTTACCACTGAACATCTATCTATACAACCAACTAAAGCTGCTTGGTAATAATTTACATCTAAATGAAATAATTTCAACACATAAAGTATTCTAAAACCCCATCAGAATTCTTTCTCTATTCTCCTTAACTTTTCCTCTAATATGGTTGCATTTAGAGCTGGGTGGCAAAATCTTGAGTTCAAATCCATCCTCAGACATTTATTAGCTGTGTATCCCTGGTCTAGTTACTTCTGCCTCCGTTTCCTCATATGTAAAATAGGGATAATCTTACCTAATAACAGCATCTAACTCCCAGGATTGTTGGGAGTATGGAATGAGATATTTGTAAAGTGCTTTGCAAACTTTACAAACTGCTATGTAAATGTGGCTATTATTAATATTATTATTATTATTCTACTTCTGTTTCTTTGTTTTGCATTATTTCATACAGGTAAATTACTTACTGATCTTATTGCATTATTTAACATTTTCTTTTTCCATTGCATTAATATATCATATTTACTTAAACATTCCCTCATCTTTAAGCATTGGTATGGGTTCCAGTTTTTTCTAAGTACTTATGTTGCTATGAAAATCTTTGAACAGTTAGCACTTAAAAAATTTACTTTCACAACAATGGAATTATTGTCATAAAGTATAATTATCTCGGTAACTTTTACTGCATACCTCCTGATTGCTCTCCAAAAAGGTTCTATGACTTTGCAAATCTGCCAGCAATTAAAAGTATACTTGTTTCCCCATCACCCAGACCACATTGAGTTTCATGGGTTTAAGTTATTTTTGCCAATTTAATAGATGAGAGGTGGCACCTCAAAATAGTTTTAATTTGTATCTCTTTATTATTGGTGAAGTTGAGCATTTTTAAAAATGACTATTAAGAATTTATCTTTTCCTTCTTGAAAATTGTTGGTTGATGTTGTTTGATCCTATGTTGGCCATATACCTTCACACAGGACTCTGGTTTCTTGATCTATCCCCTTCCCCATCGCAAGGCTGGAGAGCATCTCTACTTTTGCATACCCAAAGTCCTAAGTTTATCCCTCTCCTGTGGCTCTTATAATATCCCACCATTCATCCAACTTATGTGAATATGACTGTAATTTTTTGTTGTTTTTTGCCATTCATTCTCGAAGAGGACCATGACATCATGGAGGTGGTGCCATGACATGCAAGTGAATTGGATTTTAAGGGAGGGGGGGTTGTGCAAAGTCACCAGCCTCACTTTCTCCCTGCCAGGCTGTGAGGAATTTGATAGGGGCAGGCACTGGGCTCCATCCACTCATGTCTCTCCCGACCACATAACCTAGGATAGTCCCTGCTCAGAATTAGCTGTGCTAAATGTCTTTCTAGAATGTGACTCATGCAGTCTTCCCAAGTGTCAGAGTTGGAAGGGCCCTCGGAGGGCACGATGTCCAATCTAAGCAGGAATCCTCTCCACAACATCCAGAGGAATGAGGAGCAAGTCCTCAGGAATCCCATTCTACTCCTGGATAGCTTGGAATCGAGCAAATTGTTTCCTTGTGTGGTTTGCCTCTCTGCCTTTCATCCCTTCCTCCTAAACCTCCCCTGTGGGGCTAAGCAGAAAATCCACAGAGAGCCCTTTAGGTACTTGGAGCCAGGTATCACAAGCTTTGTCTTCAGGCTGAATCTTCCCTGGTTCAGTCAATCCATCAGCGAGAGTTTTCTAAGAGCTTGCTATGTACATTCTAACAGGAGGGACAGCACGTAAATAAATAGAAACGTACAAGTAGACAGACGGTAACCTTAGAAGGAAAAGCTCTAGCAACCAGGGGAGACATTCAACCCCATCTTTGAATGGCACAATAACCCAGACCTCCCAAAGGCCCAATGACAAGATGATTTTTCAAGGTCTGGACCAACTTTAAATAGTTTCATAATTTCATTAAGCATCACTTGGATGTTTTCCTATACGTGAGACCTTCCTAGAGCCCTCAGATGTGTTAGTACTCTCTCTCCTTCTCTCTTTCTCTCTCTCCTCCTTCCTCATGCCCTCTCTCCCTTTCCCTCCCTCCTCCCTCCCTTCTTTCTCTCTCTGTTTCCTCTTCTCTTTCCCTCCTTCCCTCTCTTTCTCTTCTCCGTCCTTCACCCCTTCTCCTTCATATTATTCTCTATATATTGTTCATTTGCTGTTGATTTTCCAAGGTCTGGCCCAACTCTAAATAGTTTCATGATTCCATTCAGCATAACTTGGATGTTTCCCTGTACATGAGACCTTTCTAGAGCCCTCAGATATGCTAATGCTCTCTCTCTCCTTCCCTCTTTCTCTCTCTCCTCCTTCCTCCCATGTTGTATTTCACACACACACACACACACACACACACACACACACGCACACACACACACACACACGCCCCTGAGGACAGGGACTCTTGGTTTTTTGTATCTTTAGAATTTAGCCGAGTATCTGGCACATAAATTCCCCTTTGTTTGATCCTTTCTTTTTGGTTTCCTTTGCTGCCTTTCCTCCAGGTCATGCCTATTATCTGCTAAAGGTCTTTCTTGAACCCTCTCCTCTTGTCCTAACATGATCCCCTAATACCATCTCCAATGATCCTCTCTGAAGACGATTCTCAGATCTCTTTACCATGGGGTCATGTAGAATCAAACACAACTCTGCAACAAAAATACAACAGCTTTTCTTCTGACCAGGCGCCTACTGGACATGCCTAAAACAGAACTCAGAGTTCTCGATTTCTCCCCAAAGCCTTTCCTCTTCCAAACTGCCCTGTTTCTTTGACTCTTTACTTATGCACATGCCACATAGCCAATCTGTTACAAGTTCTATCATTTCTACCTTAACAATTTTTCTATAAAGCCCCTTCTCCTCTATGATCCTGATACCAACCCTGGTACAGGTTCTCATCCCCTCACACCTGAATTGAGCAGTTGCCTTTTCGTTGGTCTCCCAGCCACAAAACTTTTCCCAACTCCAATGTATCCTCCACTTAGGTGTCAAAGTGGTCTTCCTAAAGCACAGATCACAGCGCCCCCCCCCCCAAAAAAAAAACAAAAAAAAAAAACTCCAGTGGCTCCTGTTATCTCCAGGATCAAATGTAAAATCCTGTTTGCCTTTTAAAGCCTTTCATCACCTGGTCCCTTCCTACCTCTCCAGTCTTTTTACACCTCCCTCCCCTCTCAATAGTATACCATTCAGTGTCACGGCCTCTTTGCTATTCCTCAGATAAGATACCCCGTCCATCCCCTTATTTTCATTGTCTGTTCACCATCCATGAAATGGACCTCTCCTTCCTCATCTCTTCCCTCATGGCTTGCTTTTTAAAATCATTTTTATTTAACATTAAAATAATATTTTATTTTTCCTCAGTTACATGTAAAGACAATTTTTAACTTTCATTAATTTTTTTTAACCATTCTGGCTTTCTTTAAGATTTTCCTCAAATCCTATTTTCTGTAAGAAGTCTTTCCTGATCCACCCCAACTCAAAACAAACAAACAAACAAAGGAATAACCCAACCCATTACTACCACCACCACCAAAGCCTTCACTACTAGTGATTTCCTTCCAAGATGATCTCCAATTAATTCCGTACATATCTTGCAAATTTATTGTTGTCTCTCCCATCATCCTGACAGCTCCTTGAACACAGGGTCTGGTTTTGCCTTTCTTTAGAGTCTCAGTGCTTGGCACGGTGTCTGGCATAGAGTAAGTTTAGTAAGTAATCTAGTATTTAATATGTAATATATGCTTGGCATACAGTAAGCTGAATAAATGCTGAGTCACCTGGTAGATGTTATGTGCTTATTAAATGGAACTGAAGTGAAATGTCAATATTGGGGGAGGAACAATGGAATGATTGTCATATGATCATCATTCATATTTTCATGAGACGACAGGTTATGAACAGCTTTCTTTTTTGGAATGAAAATTTATCTTATATCTATTTCCTATATTTATATATTCTATTCGAATGAAGACCTGCTTTCTTTCCTTCCCATCTCCCCTTCCAGCCCCATCCCTACCGAGAGAAACAAGACCCTTTTTACAAACATGTGTAATGGAGCTGAACATATTCCTGCATTGACCGTGTCCAAAACCAGAATGTCTCTGAAGCACTTTCCGAAGAATGAGTATATTATTATGCCTAAATCCTAGATGAGAAAATAGAAGCCTGGAGGAAGGGAATGACTTATCCAGAGTCGCACAGAGGGCTTACAGCTAAAGCTCGAGTCCCTGTGGCCTCTTACCATTCCATCTCCCTCTGTGTCTTTGTGTGAGCGGTCTGTCCTGCATATCTGGAATGCTCTCTCTTTTCACCTCTGCCTTTGAAAACCCCTACTGTCCTTCATGTGTCAATGCAAATACCACCTTCCTGATCTCCCCAGTTGCTAGCGTTCCCCTACCGCCTCTGAAATTTTTTCTTACATTTATTTTATTGATAACTACATAAAATATTTATTTTAATAGCTTAAAACTAGACTATGACTTTTGGGACACCCATATACGTCTATTTCCCCAAATTAGAACGTTAAGTACCTCAAAAGAAGGGAGTGTTTCCCTTTTGTCTCTGTAGCCCCAGTATTTTGTACGATGTCTGCCACATAGTAGGTGCTTATTCATGTTTATTGATTAATTAATTGGCCTTCAGTTCAGGGCAGGGGTGGAGAACATGTGACGTCGAGGTCACATGTGGCCTTCCAGGTCCTTGGGTTCGGCCTTTTGACTGAGTCCTAGTTTTACAGAACAAATCCTTTTATTAAGGGGATTTGTTCTGGGAGGTTTGGATTCAGTCAAACGGCTGTACTTGAGGACCTAGAGGGCCACATGTGGTCTTGAGGTTGAAGGTTCCTCACCCCTGGTCTAGGGCTCTTCTTGTTTTCTCTAATAACAATAATAAAAAAAAGAGCTGGCATTTATTTATATCAGGTGTAAGATTTATGAAGTCTTAAGCACACCACCATTTAATCCTTCTGTTAACTCTATGAGGTAACATAGAAACAGGCGTGATTAGCCCCATTTAACAGATGAGGAAACTGGCTCAGCAGGGAAAAATGGATTCGTTTATGATTACATTTCTAGTAAATATTAAAGGGTTGGATTAGAATCCAGATTTCTCTTGATCCCAAGTCCAGGGCTCTTTGTATCCTGCTGCACCACCTCTCAGTGATCCTGAGCCAGGGAGGTCACAGGGTGTCTTTTGGTCCTTCCCAACCCTGTCAACCAAAGGGAACATTCTGGGGTCCTTAAAATCCTCTCCCTCTAACTTTTAAGACAAAGGTGATTCTGGACTCTCAAGACCCCATATGTCATATGGGGACATTCCTCCCTGGTTTATTTCATTGGTATGGAATCTCATGGCATTGGAGAGCTTGGGGGTCCTCCATCATGAAGTCCATAAGGAAGAAAGGTCATGGAAGAGGGCTGCCCCAGGAAATAATGAGACAATTCAAAGCAACTTTTTGGCTATGGGCCAAAGGGGTCACATCCCACTGTGCCTGGTGGGAAAAATATTCCATCCTGGGCCCTCTGAGGTCTAGAGGAGAGACCCTGGATCCCACTTCCATTTCCCTCCCCCTCTTTCTCCAGGGGGCAGTTCAAGAGAAGGGAAGAAGAGAGAGGATTGGGGAGGAGGTTATGAGGAAAGAACAGAGGCAGGGACAATAGGGCAAGAAGCTTAAGGAAGAAGATGGGAGCTTTGGCTAAAAGGAGAACACTAGGGGAGGGGGAATAAGGAGAAGTGAACGAAAGAAATGAATGAAAGTGAATGATAGAGTGAAAAAAGAGGAAAATGGAAGGAGGTTTGAAGGGAAAAGAAAAGAGGAAGAAAGGCTAAAATGAAAGGAATGGGGCAGTGTGAGGTGGAGGTGAGGGCAAAGAAGACTAGGCAGAGCCATCACCAGCAAGGGACAAAAAGTGCTTAGGCCCAGGTGCTGCCTGGGGATTGGAGGCATATGCTTCCTCGTGGTATCCATTGCCGGACCACCAGGTTTTTCAGTAGTCTGACCCCCAGTGTACCTCAGGATTCCATCCTTGAACCAACCTTCTCCCAAGCCTACCTGCTCCTGTCCCCCCAGCTCTCTTAGATGTAAAACCCCTCTCCTAGCAGCCCCTCTTCTGAACTAGTAGAGGAAGAATAGGGGAAAGTTATGGAAACAAAGGATGGGAGAATCAGGATTGAAGATTTAGAGCTGGAAGGGGCCCTCACATCATAAATTCCAACCTCTTCATTTTGCAGATGAGAAAACTAGTTCATAGTGAAGTTAAGTGACTTGCCTAGGGTTGATCAGCTAGCAAGAGCGGAGGGGTACTGAAAGGAAAAGAAAGGGACTAAAGAGGGAGAAAAGGGGAGAAAACAAGGAAACAGAACTGGGAAGGAGGAGGTTAAGGGGGAAGAAATGGGAGTGGGAGCATCCCCTTCCAATGAAGGCAGAAAAAAACTTGGGGTAATGGGATGGGGTGGAGGTGGGGGTAAGGAAAGTGTGGAAAGTCTGTGCTGGGGCCTATTTCCCTACCTAGTCCTTCACAATCAAGTCCCCCAGCTGGTCCCTGGGCCTCTCCATCTGCCGCCCTCATGTAACCAGAGCCTGCGGGTTGCATCAGAGCCCTGTGCTGTGGGAGGTAAACACCGGGGCTCCCTGGGGTCCCCACCCGTTCCCCAGCCCCAACTCCAGCTTCAGCCAGCTTAACCCAATTCCCTCCTTCTTCCCTCCCGCCCTCAGAATCAGGGATTCTCAGAACCAGAGGTGAATCTCAGAGGTCATCACACCACTGCAGGAATCCCTTGTCCAGCTCCCCTGACTGGGGGCTATCAGCCACTGCTGGACCACCTGCCTTAAGGGCAACCTCACTCTCCATTACTGGAAGAGGTCCGGTGAAAGGCTAAAGGACCCGTTAGCAGGGAAACCATGAAGGGGATTCCTGCACAGATGGTGAGGTTGACTAATGATCTACCTTCCAGCTCCGAAGACCCAGGATTCTGGTTAATGCAGGTTAAAAACAGATGGAGTTCTAGGAATGTTGGTGAAAACAAGAAGACAAGAAAAGGAAATTGAGGGGCTGAACTTAGGTAAAGAAGAGGCAAAATCATCTCTGTTTGAAGATGATGTCATGATTTACTTAAAGAATCCCAGAGATGAATTTTACCGATGAGGAAACAGCCTCAGAGAAGTTAAGTGATTCTCCAAGAGTCACACAGCCCATAAATTTTGAACCTAGATTGAGGAGAGAGTGAGGTATTGGACTGGGCCTAGTTTGGTAGTTTCATCTGAGACTGAGATTAAGATCGAATGGAAGGCAGTATAGGAAAAAAAATTAGACCAACAAGAAAACTGGGTTGGAGTGTTGATTGTCATAAACTAGTTTTGTGACCTTAGTTAAGGTCATAAAGTAACTAAGTAATGGTTAAGTAATTTAACCTCTCTGGACCTCAGTTTCCTGATCTGTAAAATGCAGAAGTTGGACTCATGGTTTCAAAGGTCTCATTTTAGCCTTGATATTCTATATTTTAAGGTGACTCTCATCTCTTAACATAGAATTCTAGAAGAACTAGAAGATCTCTTAGAGCCCAGAATGTCAGAGATGGAAGAAACCTTAGAAATAATTTATTCCACTCTCTCATTTTCAGATGAAAAGATCAAGCTCCTTAGAGAAGTGACATGCCCAAGGTCACAAAATAAAAGGCAGGATGAGGACATTCAGTATGAAGCCGCAATTACATTTGTAGTTAGTTTTATTTACGGTTTCAGTTAAGATTAAGGTCAAGACTTCGGGTAGAAGCAAGGTTAGAGTTAAGGTTAATTTTGATTTGTTACTGAAACAGTGAGTTCCACCTCAAAGTGAACTAGGTTAGGTCTAGTTCTTGTGGGGAGGTACCTCACTAGGACTAGGGCTATTTGGGGATTTAGCTAAAGATTAGCATTAGGACATGGTATTTGCTCTGTGTCAATTTTCCAATTTATTTTAGGATTTTATTTAAGTTTAAAGTAAGGGTTATGGATTAGGTTTAGGATTAAAATTATTTTTTGGATTAAGATTCAGTTTTATTGATAGAGTTAACAGGATTTGAATAAGTGTTCGGTGAAGAGCTAGATTTAGTTTTAGGGATAAGGACAGAGCTTTGGCAGGCATTAGGGTTAATCCAATGGTTAGTGCTAAGGTGATAAAGAAAGTGAAGGCCAGGGTTAAGATGAGGATAAGGGTCACGTTTAGCTCAAGGGCTAAGGTTGGAGATCAAGTTAGTGGTAGGTTTAGTGACTAGCTTTAGGGTTAGAATTATAGGAAAATTAAAGATTAAATTAAGATTTAAAGGTTAACCTTAACAGTGTGGGTTGTTTTAGGGCTGGTTTTAGGGATGAAGTCAGAGGTGTGTTTAAGATTAGCTGTCAGGTCAGAATTAGCAGTAAAGCTAGTGTTTAAAATAGAGGTGAGTTACAACAAGGTGGGGGGAGGGGTATAGTAATGAGAGGGAGGAGTCCTAGAGAGTAATCGAAGCTTTGGGGTGGATAGAGGAATGGTGATTGGAAATCCCACTATGAGGTCTCTTCAGACTTTTTGGAAGGGAAAGGAGGAATAAACCGATGAGGAGAGGAGGGTGGGAAGCATATTTGTAAAAGAGAGGAGTCCTTGCTCCCTAGCCAAGTAAAATCTGGTTACAATGAACACCCAGGGTGACTTTGAACTGAGGAAATGCCCAGGGATGTTTCCCAGATGAGTTAGATTGAGGAGAGCCTTGAATATCAGGCTGTTTGGACTTCATTGGACAGGCAGCTGGGAATTCTTCTGAGGTATCTGAATAGGGTGGGATGTGATCAGATCTGAGCCCCAGCAAATCTTGCAGAAGGGATGGAGGAGAGACTGAGACAGAATGCCCACAACAAGGGATGAAAGACCTGCCTCATTCCAAATGGCCTTGGAGTTGGAGGAGGAGGGAGGTCTTCCATGACTCCTCAGTGACTGAATGTAGGGAGAGGTTTTCAAAAGGGGTCATATAAGAGTGCCATTGTCAGAAGCAGTCTCAATTCCTTCATCCTTAAGACAATAGATTCATACAAAGGGTGGTCTCTAAATTCCTCCATTTCTAGTCATGCACTGGTCCCTTCTAGCGCTGACATTTATAGGATTTACAACTGAATGGGACTTGGTTCAGTATCTTCTCGTCTGTTTTACAGATAAGGAAACTGAGTCCCAGAGAGGCACGAAGCTAAGAAATTCTTGTCTTGGCTTTGAAGCCACCGACCTTTGACTTCAAGGCCAGGGATTTCTCCAGTCCATCCCGTCAGCCTCCTTTCCAGCTAAGACATCCTCAGCATAAGTTGGACCCAGGTTCCCTGTTGGTGCTTAGACCCTGATGACTTCCATTCCTTTCTCCCTTTAGAGTCTAAAGGGTTAACACAGTCCCACAGTTCCAAGTCCACTTCCTTCGTATCTCCAGGGCCCATTCCTAAACCACCTCCCCCTTAACTCCTAGGCCTGATACCCACCATGCTTCACCTTTCCCACCCTCAAGTTCTCCCTAATTCTGCGGCCCTGAGAGTCACAGAGAGGCCTCTTCCAGGCCAGGGCTCTGGCCTCCAGCCGTTCCCTGGGCCCTGGGGTCCTGCCGGCATCCACCCAGGGACAGAGGCCAGGGCCCGGGGCAGCAACTTCGCAAACACCGCCCCTTTAGAGTGAGTGGGCGGTGGGAGGGCCGAACTCCGCCCGAACCACCCTGGAGCTGACCAACCACCAATCAGAGGAGTAGCTCTTATGCAAATCAATCCCGGAGGTCCAACCCAATCTACGCCTGGAGGGGGTGTGACCATGCAAATAGAGGCAGCCTGCTATGAATGCACCTGGCGGTGGCCCGCTCCGCTCCCGTAATCTGGATCGCCCCAAGACTTCGCTGCGCTCTCGGAGCCTTGACGTTGCCTCTGAGCCCTGGCCCCAGACCGGACCCGCGTCCCCGGGAAGCCCTATTCCCTGAGTCTTAACTCAGGGGGTTTCCGGACCGGGCAACGCTGAGCAGGTGTGTTTCGTGTGTGTGTTTCGTGTGTGTGCGTGTGCGGGCGCGTGTGTGTGTGTGTGTGTGTGTGTGTGTGTGTACTGGTGTGTGCCGGTGTCCGAATCTGTCTGAGTGTGTCTCTGAGAACATATAGGCACTGTCAGGTTCGGCAGGGCGCGGGGCGTGGGGGTGGGAGAGACCGGAAAAGGACTGAGGATCTCTCAGCCACGGCCAAGGTGCTTGCCCCTAGAGGGTCAGCGGCCTCCCGAGATAAGTGAGCTCTGGGTTGCTGTAAAGTGGAAAACCCCACACTAGCAAGCAGCTGGGTGGGTCCAAATATGACACCACACGAAACATCCCACCCCACCCCCATTCCAGATGGTGGTAGGAAGAGGCTTTGGGACAGTCACTGGGAAGGGGGTGACTGATGAAAGGGTTAGTGCCTATTAGAAGGAGTCCAGAAGATGATAAGGGTCCAGGGCGGAGGCAGTCAAGCCAGAACTCAGTCCAGGATGCATGATTGGAGAGGCTGGCGATCCTTCAAGCTGGATCCTCAGTGATTGAGGCTGTAATTGGTTCATAACCTTTGATGACCTGTACAGTACAAAGTTGAGGTGGGCTGGGGTCGGGGGTCCAAAGCCCATTAGGGCAGAAGCAGAGGAGGGGACTTGCCTCAGCCACTAACCAAAAGGCAAGGGATCTAATGCCAGTTTATGGGCAGAGTCCTGAGGAACTCTGATGGAAGCTGTGCCCTCCTGCCACCAGGGTCAGTCTCATGGTGGAAAGGAGCAGGGGAAGTGGGGGGTGGCAGCTGTAGGGCATGGAGGGAGTGTAGAATCCTAAATTTGAAAATCTCAGAGTTGGAAGGGGCCGTCTAGTTGGGCCAATGTTTGCACATGAATACCCCTTCCCCCGGCAACATCAGAACTTGGGGGCATCCAGCCTCCTAATGTGAGCCCATCATCTCCTGTGGGCACCATTACACTTTGGGGCACCCCTAATTCTTTTTTTTTTTGCTTTTTGGAGGGACAGTTGGGGTTAAGTGACTTGCCCAAGGTCATACAACTAGTGTGTGTGTGTGTGTGTGTGTGTGTGTGTGTGTGTGTGTGTGTGTTAAGTGTCTGAGACCAGCTTTGAATTCAGGTCCTCCTGATATCAGGGCCGGTCCTCTATTCACTGTGCCACCTAGCCGCCCCGACACCCCTAATTCTTAAGAAGCTTTTGTTCCTATTGAACTAGAATCTATAGTTGGCCTCCACTGTCCTTAGTCCCAGTTCCAGAAACTGGGGTCAAGCAAAACCCCTCTAATCTCTTTGTCTCTTGACGGCCCTTCAGAGACCAAAGACAGTGACTATGTCAGTCTGGACCTCTCCTATTTCCAACAGCTCTACCCCTCAATTGTCCGGGGAGCAGGTGGGACCTCTCTCCTGAGTTACCCAGTAGGGGTGGCTAGGCCAGGGCATGAAATGAGTATCAGTTGGGATGGGGACAGGGGACATGACCAATCCAGCCCCCTGGCACAGGGTTTTCTAGTGACTCTCTTCTCAGGAAAAAGCATTCATTCCTTGGATGTGGACAACTGCTGTTGGGTAATGAGAAGAGTCAGTAGGTCTAGTGAAGGCTCTGCTGTGACTATGGGCAGGGTCTCTTCCCCACCTTGGCCTGCATCATAAAACGAAGGTGTTAGATTAGATTCATCAACCATTTATTGAGGGCTTCCTGTGTGCGTTGTACTTTGCTGGGACCTGGGGATACAAAGACAAAAATTCTGCTGCCCCTGCTCTCAAGAGGCTTCCATTCTACCAAAGCCGTGCATGCAGATAAGGTGATTTGTGGAGGGAGAGCAAACATCAACGATGTCAAGGATCAGAGGACACTTCATGGAGGAGGTAGCAGCTGAACTGAGCTTTGAAGGAAGAAAAGGATTCTGAGAGGATGAGATGAGGAGGAAGGGCATCCTAGGCATGGGGGCCAGCTTGTGCAAATGCCCAGAGGAGGGCATTTGCCAGATGGAATGTCTTGTGCAGGAAACAGCCAGTGGTCCAGCTTGGCTTAACGTGGAGTACATCAAAGAGAGTGAATTGAAGTAAGACAATTTGAAGACAGAGTATGGACAGCTTTAAATACCAGGCTGGAGAGTTTGTATTTCGACCTAAAAAACAATAGATGACCATTAAAGGCTCTTGAGAGGGGGAGAAACATGGCCAGAAGCAGTCCTTGGAAGCTAGGCAGAAGATGGGTTAGAAAGGGTCAGTGGAGACCAGTTAGGGGGCCAAAGCAGTGGCCCAGGTGAGAGGTGAGGAGCAGCCTGGAGGGTCCACAAAAGTACGGCCTCAACAGCTGTTGTGTTGTGGAAGGGGAAATTAATTAATCGGTATGGTGGGGGGGAGGGGGGGGGGGGGGGGGGCAGGGGCAAGGGAGAGGGAAGAAGCCAGGACAACTAGGGTTTTGAACCTGACAGATTGGGAGGAGAGTGCTGCCCTCAGCAGGAATGGGAATGTTTGGAAGAGGGACAGGTTTAGAGGAAAAGAGAACGTCTTCCAATTTAGACACATTCAATTTTAGATGATCTTGGTCCTCGAGGTCCTTTCAGTGCTGACACTCTGTTCCAAGGGCCCTCCCATCTCTGACATTCTGTGTTCTACGTTCCCTCCCAGCACTGACAGTCTCTGTTCTAAGGGCCCTCCTAGATCTTACGTCTTGTGTTCTAAAGACCTTCTAAGCTCTGACATTCTGGGTTCTAAGGGCCCTCCCAGTTCTGACATCCTATGGTTCTTTGACTTGGTCCAGGTTGCAAAATTATGCTGGACTGCGATAAGAATAGATTAAGAAAGGTGGCACTCCTCATCGACACCCAAGGTCTCCATCAGGAGAAGGGGCTATGCTGTGCTTGGGAGGAATATTGTGATTGATAGAGTGACCCTCCATTACAAGGTCACTGGAACAGGCCTGTGAGGGCCAAGGTTGTAACTATAGTCACAGCCTATAGACTCCTGTCAAGGGAGATTCTTTCTGCCTACAACCAACTCCATTATACAGATGGGATAAAGTAGTGCATAGGAAAGAGCCTTTGCAGTGAAACAGGGGTACCACATAGGGGTACTACAGATCCAGTTCAAACATTTACTAGCCAGTGATTAACGGTGAGTATTTCACCTCTGTGAGCCTCGGTGTCTTCATCTGTAAAATGGTCATAATGATACCTGTACTAAAGATGTCCTAGGGCTCTCAAGAGGAAACTAAGTTGTAAATCTTGACCGGTCATGGAAATGTGGGCTATGATGGGGTACGAAGGCAAAGAAAGGCAGAGAACCTAGCCCTTAAGGATAAGAGCCAGTTCCTGCCCCACAGAGCTCACCGCTTGGGGGGGGGGGTAGGAGACAGGAGTCATATGCAGGAATCTGTAAGAGAATAATTAAGGGCTAAAGCATGTGGTGGGAACTGGAAGGATTCCAGGAGGCCAGAGGACCCTGGACCAGGGAACTTAGAGCTGGAAGGACCCCTCATATTATAGATGAGGAAATGGAGGAGGGACCACACTGTGGGTTGGAATGATCATAAGGGGCTTGCAGGATAAAGAGGGGCTTAAGCTGGGTGCTGAAAGTTGGGCAGAGATTTGGAGAGAAGGGGATCATACCTGGTGTTGCCAGTGATAATAGGATCATTGATTCAGGGCCAGAAGGGATTCACCTCTTCCAACCCCTTCATTTTACAGATGAGGAAACTGAGGCCCACGGAAGGAAAGTGACTTGCCCAAAGTCACACCTGGTGGCAGAGCCAAGATGGGAAGCTAGTTCCTGAGTATTCTTTCCACAAGGGTAGTGAGGAGCCTGATTTATCTGGGAAAATAGGGGGGGGCGGTTTAGAAAATCATAGAACATCAGAGCTGACAGAGGCCTTAGGGATCGTCTAGTCCAACTTTACAGAGTCTAGCTGACTCTGCAAAGGCAACTTTACAAATGAGGAAACTGAGGGAAGGGGCTTCCTCTAGGGCAGTGTTAGTTTTTGGATTAGAAGCCAGGGCTCTTGACTCCTAGGGAAGGGTTTTTTGTACCACCCCAATAGAACATAAGCTCCATGAGGTCAGAAATGGATTCATTTGTGTCTTTGTAAGCCCGGCACCTCAAAAACTGACTGGCATATAGTGGGAACTTTTTGATCAAATGACTGTAACTCACACCTTGTCCTGAGAGAGAAGTGCAGTAATGAGAAGGGTGGGGAGAAACCAAAAACAGCACCAGCAACAGGGGGATGAACATGTTGACTCTCGGGGTCCCTCTCTAGCCCCAAGTTTGGAGACTGGAAGGAAGGCCATCTCCTGTTGGGGAAAGACATAGGGGAGCATCAGTGGGGACCCTGTTTCCCTTCAGCTGAGAAGAGGTAGTCAGTGGCTAATCAGCCCTGAGGCCCCACCCAGAGCCCCAACAGGTCTGTTAATTTCTTAGGGTAGCAAGGTGGAGGAGACAGCCTAGGGATTAATTTCTGGGGCCCCACTGGGCCTCTCTCCTGCCACCTGCTGGAGCTTTCTCTAGAACAAAGAGATGGGAGATGCTTGACCCAAACGGTTTTCTATAACTGATTCACCTGGCCAAAGCCAAGTTCAGGTACATCAGGTCCGGGGAGCTGACTGGTGGATGGTTCAGTCGTCTTTAGGTTCCTTTTTCTTTTTAACTTATGGTTTTATCAGTATGTGGAGCTCCCAGTGTGGAAACTCACCCCATGGGTGCAAATTAGCACCCCCTCTCAGTTTTAGAGAATTGTCTGAGGGCACTGAATCAAGTTAAGTGACTTCCTTTGGTTACGTCACTAATATATGCAAGAATTAAACAAGGGTCTTCCTGACTAAGATCAGCCCACTATCCAGTAATACCTGACTCTCTAGCAGGTTCCCATAAGGATCTCTCCCCTCCCAAGCACACTCGAGAACACACACACACACACACACACACACACACTCACACTCACTGGCGCACGTGTGCGCACATGATGAGCCCTGGGTACCCATTGCACCTTCTTACTTGAATACTTTTATGACTTTCTCACTGCAGTTTCCTGTAAGTGAGAGAATCATAAAAAT
The DNA here is from genome assembly GCF_028583685.1 of Petaurus breviceps papuanus. Classification (NCBI taxonomy): domain Eukaryota; kingdom Metazoa; phylum Chordata; class Mammalia; order Diprotodontia; family Petauridae; genus Petaurus; species Petaurus breviceps. Next base: position 1,679,209 of record NW_027185593.1, on the reverse strand, counting down.
ATTCCCAAACAAGAGAGAGGGCGCCGTTTATCATTCTTGGATGTGCCCAGAAGTGCATGTGCTTTGGGGGAGAGGTTTGTGAGTGTAGTGGGACGGAGAGGCTGATTCAGACATAGGAATATATTACTCTTCGTGCTGTCCATCGAATGTGAATCTACACACACATGTGCCAATCAGTGTGAATGTAGCTGTGCCCTTGGGGTAGGGGTGGGTGTGTAGGTGGAAGGAGGGGCCTCTGGTAACAGGAGTCTTCTTCAGAAAGGAGAGGATGAGGGGGGTAGGAGGGCTCTTACTCAGAGCCCATGGGCAAAGATGGCAACCCTACACATTGGAAGAGAAAAGGGGGGGGGGAGGAGGAGAAAGAGAGAGAGAGAGGAGGAAGAGAAGAGGGAGAGAGAGAGAGAGAGAGAGAGAGAGAGAGAGAGAGAGAGAGAGAGATCTTTCAGAACAAAATATCAGAGCTGGGAGGGACTTTCGATCATGGGACATGTGCTCCAGTCCATGCTGCCTGCTGGATGGAGCCTGTGTCACTGACTGTAGGTAAATCATTTCACTTCCGTGGGCCTCAGTTTCCTCATCTGTAAAGTGAGGAGGTTGGACTGGATGAATTTTTCCAACTCTGAGTCTATGATGCTGAGATCCTCTCCAGCAGCACCTCAAATTCCACATCTAAAGCTGACCTTAGCATCTTCCTCTCTTGGCTCTCTGCTGAGCTTGCCTTTCCCATGACTTCCCTGTCTCTGCTAACAGTACATCCATCCTTCCAGTGCCCTGGACTCAAGCATCTTGGAGATATTTTTGGCTTTTCACTTCCCTTGCCTTCATTTGCCACATCTGATCAGTCCCATGGCCTTTGCCTTGACAACATCTTTTGCATCCATTTCCTACTATTCACTCAGGCGAGTACTCTTAGTTGGGCCTTTATCCCTTTCTTTTGGACTACTGGAATAGCCTCATCATTGATGCCCATTTCTCCCATCTTTCTCTTCTGTTTCCCATCCTTCACAAATCTGCCAATATTGACCCAAACCTACCGCCTCCAGCAAAAGATGCAATGTCCAATGCAAGGCCAGCCCTGGGCTGGCTCTAAGATACCCTTTCCAGCCTGTTTCACACGAGGCCCCTTTGCTCATCCTACAGCACCATTCACATCCCACCCAGCCAGTCCACCTGGGCCATCTTCCTATTTATCTTCTCCATCCCACTTCTCCCCATCTAGAACCATATCCTTCAGGAACCTCCCCCCTCCCCACTAGCCCCCACCCCCAATCCTTGTCCCCCTGATCCAAGTGAATTCCCTCAGCTTTGATGCCCCTGCCCTGGGGCTAGGCTGTCTTGACTGGTGAGACCTCATCTAGCCCATTACCTCTACCCAGCCCCAGGTCAGCCCATGCTTCATTCATACCTTCATACCCAGACATCCTCCCAGGGCAACTTGGCATAGGGGATAGGGCAGTGACCTTGGAGTCAGGAAAATTAGGGCTCAGATCCTGCCTCGGACAATTAGTGACCCTATGCAAGCCACTTAGCCCCCTGGGCCTCAGTTTTCTCAACTATAAAATGAAGGTATTGGACTCAGTGGCCCTTAAGGTCACTTTTAGCTCTAAATCTTTGATCTTTCCACATGTTCTTCCTCTTACTCTATGTTGGCCTCAGTTTCCTTATCTGTAATATGAGAAACAGAATGACCTCTCAAGTCCCTGCCCACTCTAAGAGGCTAGTTTCCAGGTAGAGTGCTGGGTGCATGTGTGCGGAGAACAGTGGGGACATGTCTAAAGGAACCTAATGCCAATCTGGTGGTCATTCTCCCCTCCCTTTGCCCGATCTGGTGGCCATTCCCCCCTCCCTTTGCCCACTTTCCCTCTCCTCCTTTCCTACTTAAGCTTGAGTGCCCATCATACCCTCCCTGAGACAGAACAGCTGCTTTTGGTGGGACCAGTCCACCCATCCCTGCTGGAATTCTGCTAAGTCAGAATCAAAGAACCTTAGCACCTAAAGGGCCAAAATGACCCCCCCCCCTTTGCCCCCTGCAGCTCAGCAGCAATTGGGAGGGGATGAGGAAGCATTCATTTGCTCTATGTTTACTCATTCAGCTACTGGGTCCTGATTGCCCATCCCTACCTGGTACCTTTCATTGGCTCCCATTAATCATGGGAACGACCTGGGGAATCACCTACATGACTTCTCTAAGGTACTGCAAGATAAGTGGGGCTGAGACCCTGCCTGTCCCCAGCTCAAGGATGCTGATTCAGATAGATGGTACAAAGAGGCAGGGGCTAAGGAACCTAGGAGGGACAAACCCACTGTCTCCCCCTCCAATCTGTCCTGCCCAGGCTGTCTGAGGTTTCATCAAGAGTCAGTGTGGCTTAGTGGATGGAGTTCCCAACTTGGAGTTAGGAGAAACTGGGTCCCAATCCCCCTCAAATATAGAATGGCTATGTGACTCTAGGAATGTCCCTTCATCTGTCGGCCTCAATTTCCCATCCGAAAAATGAATTAATTAGACTAGATGACCTCTGGGGTCCTTTCCAGCTCTAAATCTAAGCCTGTGATTTTCTTAATGTCCAACTTAGATCACTCATTCCCCTGCTTTTAAGGATTTTCAGTGGCTCCCCTCTGCCTACCAAAGTACAAATTCCTTAACCTTGAACTTGGAGCCTTCCACAATGTAGTGGAATCCACCTACTGGATAAAGGGAGCACTGTCTTGTGCCGCCCCCTCCTTGTGCTCTACAGTGAAGCTGGTTCTGCTCTTTGGGGGTCCCTGTTTTAACCTTGCTCTTTCCTGTCGTTCACCCCCAACCCCAGAATGGATCCCCTTCTGAATTTTCTGCCAGTTAAATCCCAGTACCAACCTTCTTCACAAAGCCTCCCCAAATCTTCCTTGTATCAGCCTTATTGGGGGTCATGTCTCATCCCTGTCCCATCAGTTTATAAACTCCATGAGGGTGAAGTTTGTGTCTTGGGACGTCTTTGTGTCTCCTCATCGAGGGGCATAGGAACTTGGGCACAATGGGGGCTTAATTGATGGTTATAGAATGAATGAACGGGTTGGTGAGTGAATGGCTGAATGAACCAAGGTGGGGAAACACAGAGAGGTGTAACCATGATTGGGCTTTAGGAATTCCCCCAGTCCAAGACCCATGCTGCTGGCCAGTTTTGGACAGGAAATGAGGGCAAGGGCTGGGGGAAGTACCTGTCACCATGAGGTTGGGGAAGTGTGGGTGGAAAAGAAGGGGGGAGTAAGGGGAAATATATGAAGGTAGAGAAGGGTGGACTTGTCCGAGAAAAGTTCATCTTCCTAAGAACCTCATTTTTCTGAGTCAAGTACCATTAATGTCACCATGTTGCCCTCAACAGAAACTCTTAATTCCTAAGGCTGGCCTTCAATGCCCTCCATGATCTGGCCCTGGTCTCTGTTTCTAGCCTTATCTCCACTGATCTCCATCAAGGTCATCCAACCCCTGTTCCCTTGTTCACACTCTCCTCTTGTTTAGAATGTCCTCCTCCTTTCCCATCCACCTAGTTTTGCCCTACCCCACCCTTGGAGGCCCCACTCAGAGGAAACCTCTCCCCAAAAGCCTTCCCTGTCCCCTCCAGCTGGCTATGACCCTCCCTTCCTTTTAGCTCCCACTGTTCAGTGTCTGAACCTCCTTCATAGAAGAGGTATGCACGGTATAATGCAAAAGAACATTTGAGTTTGAGTTAGGAGATCTGGGTTCAAACTAGTTACTACCAGTTACTACCTGTGTGACCTTAGTAAAATGATGGAGCTCCTCTGGGCTTCAGTTTTTTTCAGTTATAACATAAGGAGGTTAAGTGAGATAGTCACTAAGATCCATTCCAACTATAAGTCTATGATTGTAGGATTGATTAAGTACTTACTGTATACTAGGCTCAGTGCTAGTGGTGACTAGGGTCACCAGGGAACAGACAAAGTTTAATCAATCAATCAATAAAGGTTTATTAAGCTCCTACGATGTGTCAAGCACTGTACTAAAGCTGGACTTACACATTTTAGATGTTCCCTCATGGAGCTCACAATCTGGAAGGTAGTAAGACAAACAGGGATGCCAGGAATACACATTATTACAGGATAAATGCATCAGAGAGGCACAAGACAAGTGTGCTGTCTGAGATTCAAAGGGGGAGATAGGAGATAGGTACCTAGTGTGGGACATCAACAAAACCTTGTTATAGGAAGAAGCTTTTCAGGTGCTAGGCTAGGAGGACAGCTGTCAGACAGGGAGAGGGGGCGTTCCAGGCACTGGGTAAGCCTGAGAAAAGCCAAGGAGACGGCAGAGCACAGGGTGTGTTGAGAAGAGAGTGGTCCGTTCTTAAATACCAAGAGAAAGAGTTTGAACTTTGCTCAGGAAGACAGAAGGAGGTATCGAGGGGTCTGCAGCAGAGGACTGATGTGCCCAATTTTTTCTTCAGAATAGTGGACCTGGCAGCATCCCAGATTGGGTGAGCTTGGAGGGGGAAGGGAGTAGCAGAAGGAAGCTTTGTTGAGAGACTGTCTCTAGAGCCTGGGAGAGGTGGCAGTGAGGGTCTGGACTTGGGACTAGAGTGGACAGATGTGGTAAATAGCATTCTAAATTCTAAGGGCTCTTCCAGCTCTAACATTGTGTACATTATGGTGTCTCCTATTCCATGTTCTCAGCTCTGATGTTCTATGTTCTAAGGATCTTCTTAGCTCTGACATTTGGTTTTCAAAGGTGATGGGGTTCCAGATCTCAGGTTCCATAGGGTTCCTAAAGTGCCCCTCTTGGAATGATGCTACAACAGAGACTGTGGTAAGGTGAGGCAAGGGAAATGCATGTGATACAGTGGGAAAAATGCTAGCTTTGAAGTCAAAGTTCCTGAGTTCAAATCCTGCCTCTATTACTTACTACCTGGGTGATGTCAAACAGGTTATTTCACTTTCCTGGGTCTAAGTTCCCTCATCAGCAAAAATTAATGGGTTGGAAGAGATGTTGTCTCTGAACAGCTCTTAGAGTTTGAGTTCAAGTATGGACTGAATGCCACCTCCTCCCCCTTCCCGGTACTCAGTGGGGGTTCGAGAATGGGGGAGGAGACAACAGGAGACAGTGTGAACTCTAGGTAGAATGATAGTGATGGAGAAGGAGTGGAAGGGGAAAAAAAAAGCAGAAGTGAGAGACAGATTGACTGAGGCTTCTAGGGGAGGCTGGTAAGGGGAGGGCAAGCTCAGGACTGGCCCCCCGGGGGCCCTGGCTGAGGGGATGGGGGGAAGCAGCCCCTCCCCCGCTGCTACACCAGCGAATCAGGGTTGCATGGTTGCCTCATGCAACCCATGCCCCAGTTTCATCAGCCGATCCCTGAGCTGCTCATTAGAGGAGACAGGAAGGGCCACCGGGCGGGACCCCCCTCCCCTGCCATTCCTGGGCTCCCTGAAGAGGGGAGGGACCCCAGCTGTTTGAGACTGCCCCCCCTCCCTTCAGCGGTTGCTTCTCCCTGTCCCTGTCTTCCAAAGACTTCTCCTAGAATGAGATGGAGAAAAGGGCGTTTGGGGTGCAGAAGGAGGGGATGGTACAGATGGTTGCTATCGAAAATCATGTGATGCTGATCAGAGATAGGATCAGAAAGCCTCGAACTGTGTGTCCTTGGAGATTCTTCTCATCTAATCCCCTTTTACAAATGAGCAAACCTGAGATGCTGGCTCAGAGAGGGAAAGTCATTGCCTTAGGTCACACAGCTAGTAAGCGACCAATGGGAATGGAACCTGGGGCTCCTGATTCCAAACCCAGGGGTCTTTCCCTCGCTGCTCTACATTTGTAAGAAGAAGTGATCTTTGTAAAAGTCATACTGTGCCTCTGACTAGGCATCCACCCTCAGGTGGCCTGGAAATGCTCTGCTCCAGGACCCCCTCTTTAACTTCCAGCCTTTAGCCATATGGTTCAAGGATATGTGGCCAGCTTCAACGCTTATTGATTGTGGGTCGCTGGACAAGTCATTCCCACCTGGGGTCTCAGTTTCCCTATAGGGTCCTCACCCCTATGGGCTGTGAGACTACTTTGAAGCCTGTAAGGTTCTTTTCAGTTCTAAAAACCTCTGATTCAATGATCCTCTCTATATAACATCCCCCCCCCACCTCCTAGGGAAACCAAGGCATAGACTTGAGGAAATGCCTTAGATCGGACAGGAGAAAGTGTCTAGAGACCCATATTTAAGCCTGGACTTTCTCTGTTTGTTTTCTACTTCACCAGACCCTTGGAGAGTTACAAGAAGGGGGAATCCTATAGCCTGTGATCAGTAATAACTCATCCTAATCTTCCTTTGATTCCCTTTCCCTGGGGTCTTTCCCCAGCCCTCCTTCATTCCTACTCCTGGTTCAGCTGCTTGGAACAGCCCAGGCTTCCCCAGGGCAAGGGCCTGCTCTCTGTACCAATTAGGCAACAAAGAGGAAGTTTGCTTTCTCTCTTGGAAGGAAAATGACCCATAAGCAGGTTGTGACCTTGTACAACGGAAAAAATACCTGATTTGGAGTCAGAGGACCAAGATTCTAATCCTGGCTCTGCCTTGGGACTTTGGACAAGTTCTTTCCCTTCTCTGACCTTACGGTAAACTAAAGAGAAGGAACTAGATGACTTCTGAGGTCTCTTCCATTTCTAACTCCATGACCCTCAGGCCCCCAAAGGCAGACAGACAGACAGACAGATAGACAAGGAGGGGAGGTCCAGCCCAGCTCCATCTAAGCAGGAAAACAGCCCCCTGAGGCTCTGAGCCAGCCCACCGCAAAGTGATAGGTGTCAATGAGGGCAATGAAAAAGGGCATCATTGCCTGGTTAACTGGATAGAGGACTCCAAGACAGAGTCAGGGAGTTCAATATGGCGGAAGAGGGCAATAAGGAACCTCTTAAGAGAGCCAGGTTCAGTGAAAAAGCTAACCGGATCATTGACTCATTGTAGAAAGAACATTTTAGAGGCTCAGATAAGTAAAGGGAAGCCCAGACAGGGGAAATGGTTTGTTTACAGTCACGCCTTTAATAAGTGTCTGAGGTGAGATTTGAATTTGGTTCTTCCAGAATCTATGCCCTGTTGCGACAGATCTCTGAGAGAGCCAGGGCAGGATCAGATGGAGGGAGACACTGGATTTGGCTAGTCCAACTCCATAATTTTAGATTTGAGGAGATTGAGATCCAGGGAAATTCAATTACCTGCCCAGGGTCCCACTGAGTAGGAGCAAGGATTTGAATATAATTTCTCTAACTCCAAATTTAGCATTCTTTCTTCTATCAGGGGATAAGTTCCTTGGGGCAGATGAGGATGAGATGAAGGGAGAAAGGACTCCTAAGGAGGACAGAAGATTCATTGGAGTGGGAAGGGGGTCTATTCCATAGGAAAATAGAGACAGAAATCCAGGCTTCCCTTTGGTCCAGGAATGGTCTGGCTCCCTATGGTGGAAGCCCAAGGCAGTGGCTTTGGAGTGGATGGGAGTTAGGACCCAGGCCCATCAGCTTCTCACTAAGACTTGACCTTTCCCTAAACACCTCAGAGATAAGGCTACCTCCTTTCCCTAGAACAGGCCATAACTGTTAGCCTTGACCTTTGAGATCAATGACATAACCATGCCTTTGGCCCTAACTTCTACCAAAGATCAGAGCAGATGGTTGTGGCCTGTGTTGGGAGAGGGAAGAGAAGTGGAAGCCTTAGCTTTGAGAGGCCTAGGCACCTGCTGAATCTCAGTTTCTGGGCCTTCACACTCCCCTCCCCCACCCTCTCCCTGTCCCCTCTGGCATATGTAGGGCCAGAGCAGATCCAAAGCTGCCCCTGTCTGTGAGCCAACAGCCTGCCAAACCCAGGTGACCCAAGGGTTTGCATGAGGCCGGCTCTCAGATTTGCATTTGTGTCTATAAAGAAGCATAGGTCTCCTGTGGCCTGTGGTCCACATTCCCCCACAGTCACACCTGGAGCTTCAAAGGGTTAACTCTATTGATTTGCATATGGAATTATTTCTGGTCAGAGGGTATGATGAGTCTGAGGTGCACGCAGGAAGCTACAAGCATTCATTCAACAAATCCAGTGGCTATTAGATAGTATGTTATAATGGAAAGGGTCCCAGACTGAAAGCCAGGAGCCATGGTCTTCATGACCTTCCAGGACAAGGGGCAATCGCTTCACTTGCTGTTCCATCCAAGTATTTGAAGACCTGCCATGTGGAAGAGGGAGGAATCTTTCTGCTTGGTCTCACGTGGCAGAATGAGGAGAAGAAATTGTAGAGAGATCGATTTAGGGTCAATGCAAGAAGATCTTTTCTAATAATTAGAACCATCACAAAGTAGAATGGCCTGCCCTTGAAGGCCACTGATCCCGCCTTCAAGCAAGGGCTTCAGCCATGCTCAAGCCTCCCCCGTCCTGAATAAACACTAACTTCATTCTACTATCCCTTCAAGCCGTCCCTTACACATTTCTTCTTTTTCATGGCCAAACTCCCAGGAAAAAGCCACTCATTGCCTCAATTTCCTCTTCCTCTCTTTCCCCATCGCCTTGCAATCCGGCTTCCAGTCTCATCACTCAATGGAAACCCTTCTGTCCACATTTATCAGTGATCCTTTAACTGGGAAATCTGATGGCTTTTCTCCATCTTTGTCCTTAATAACTCTGAAACATTTGGCACCTTGGCCCACTCCCTCCTGGACTTTCTCCTTTCCAGGTGACTGCTCTCTCTTGGTCCTTCTAGCTATCTGACCACTTCTCCATTTCCTGGGCTGGATCACCATCCATGTCACGCCTCCACACTCTGTCTTGGGCTCCCTTCTCTCTATATGCTTACTTGGTGACCTCATGGGGTCCCATGGGTTTAATTATCATCATTAGGTTGCTGACTCAGATCTATACATCCAGCTCTGGTCTTCCTCTTGAGTAACCACATCGTCAACTGCCTATTAGATATTTTGAATTGGATGACTTACAGATATCTCAAATTCTGCTTGGTCCAAACACAATTCATGGTCTTTTCTCCCCAAATTCACTCCTCCTCTGAATTTCTCTATTCCTGTAGAAGGCCTTGGCATCCTTTCAGTTACCCAGGTTTGCAACTTCTCACCTCACCCATCCCATTTATCCAGTCGGTTGCCAGATTCTGTCATTTCTAACTCCAATTTCTACCTTCTCTTCACTTATGCGGTCACAAACATACTGGCCCTCATCATCTCCTGCCTGGACTTTGGCAATGGACTTCTAATTGGTCTACCTACCTCCAGTTTCTTCCCACTCCTACCCATCCTCCACCCTTCTGACAAGGTGATTTTGTTTAATCACAATTCCTACCATGGCACCCCCCTACTCAATAACCTCCATTGGCTCGTTACTCATCAAATATGAGTTTACAACCTGGCCCCATCCTACCTTTCCAGGCTTATTGCACATTATTTCCCTTTGAGCATACTATGGTCCTACCAAACTGTTTTACACACACACACACACACACACACACACACACTCCTTCTTCCTTCTCTGTACCTTTGTATTGGCTGTCCCTTATATCCAGGATGCTCCCTTTCCTCACGTCCAGCCCTTAGAAGTCAGAATTTCTTTCCACGTGAAGCTTTTCCTGACCTCCCCAAATTTTCTTGCATTTGTTTTGTATGTATATGTGTATATACACCATAGCTTACAATGTAGCCAGAGTAGACAATATAGTATATTATATATGTGTCTGTACATATTATTTATGTCTCTATTATGTGTGTATGTTGTGTATATGTTATATGTACGTGTGTGTGTCTATACACACTAGATCCATACATAAATAGATGCAGATATAGATGCTGTCCTTGAGGACAGGCATACTTTTGCTTTTGTCTCTGCATCCCCCATGCCTGGCACCTAGGAATAAAGTAATAAGCAATCCTTAGATAAATCCTTAATAAAAGGATTTGTTCTGTGAAGTTTGGATTCCATCAAAGGGCTGCACTTGAGGACCCAGAGGGCCACATATGGCCTCAAGGCCGCAGGTTCCCCAGCCCTGGATTAGATTGTGGTTTATCAATATGGGTGAGCACCTTCTCTGTAGCTGGGAGTCTAGAACACCAAGAATAACATGCCCAGGGGCATCCCGCTGATATGGGAGAGTCCGAATTTAGACAGATTTTCCTGACTTGACTTTGAGTCTAGCTTTCTCTGTCCATGACTCCATGTTTCCTCTTATATGGCACACAGCTAGCCTTAAATAAATGCTTTTTTCCTTCTTCATATTAACAATTAGCATTTATATGGAACTTGAAGATTTGCAAAGCACTTACAAATATTATCCCATTTGATCCTCAGAAGTATTCTGGGAGATGTGCTATTATTATCCCCATTTTACATATGAGAAAACAGAGGCAGATAGTGGCTAAGTGACATGCTAGTAGTTGTCTGAGGCCAGACTGGAACTCTGGTCTCCCTGGCTTTAGGGCCAGTGAATGTGCCACCTAGATCTCTGCTGATTGGAGTGGTGGAAGATTAAAGAATAACCCTGAGTTTCAAGACCTGAAGCTTCCTTTGGGATGCCAAGGCTGGTGTGTGTGTGTGTGTGTGTGCTGTATTAGTGGGGTACTAGGGTGGTGTCAGGGGAAATAGGTCCAACCTAGGGCCCTTTGCCTCACCTTCTTTGCCCAGAGACTTAGGCAGAGAAGATTCCAAGATTGGGTCCCATCCTCAGGCCTCCCCTTGTGAGCCTGAGGTCCTGGAACATGACGGCTCTTTGACATTGATTTTCTCCTTCACTAGCAGCCAGGACTTTAGGGTGAGGGAGTGTGGTGCCATTGCAGCCAAAAGACTAGGGAACAGAAGTCCCCATTGTCCCTTTCCTCTTTTTCTTCCCTCTCCCCCCTTGGAGAACCAGCAGTTTAGAAAGTTTAGTTTAGAAAGTTAATTTAGAAAGTTTAGTTTAGAAAGAACCCTGGAGTCAGACCAGGCCCCAAATCCTGGCCGCCCTAGTGTGAGTCACCTCACCCCTGTGTATCCTCATATCTGTAAAGTGAGGGGCATGGAACAGGTGACCTCCAAAGGCCTCTACCATCCTGGATCTTATGGAGCTGGAGGCTGGTGAGGGTACTAAAGACCAGGCCATTCACTGGCCACTGGAAGGAGCTCAGGATATGGAGCCTGGAGAAGTTAAGGCTGGGGGAGCTGGGGTGAGGACATCAAGGCAGCCCAAGCCTTTGTATTCTGCTTGGACCCAGAGATCAGGACAAAGGACAAGGGCCATGGGAGGGAATGACAGCAGATTTCAACATGAGGAAAAACTTCAGCGTTAGCTCTAAAGCTGGAAGCGACCATTCAGGCCAACTAGGCCACCCCCTCATTTTACACATGAGGAAATTGAGGTCTATAAGAAGGGAAGCTATTTGCCCAAGGGCATTGAGGAAGTAACAGGGCCAGCATTCAAGCTGGGGGCCCTCTGACTCCAGAGTTCTAACCATTGTACTACTCTGTCCCTCTTAACAATTCGAGCTGTCCTAAAGGGGGCTGGTCTATCTGGGGAGGTAGGGAGCTGGTCAGCCAGAGGCTGACTAACCACTTGTGGATGATTTCTTGGAAGAGATGATAGATCCAGTTTGAACAGATTGCCCTATGACCTCCCCCTCTTCCACTTCTGAGATTAGATGAACAGCCCTGAAAAGGGCTCGGCAAGCCCCCATCCCAGAGCTACGAGGTCTCCCTGAACATCCCAGAAAGTGAAAATGCATCCAGAGCCATCATCAATCACCTTCACTTTTGTCCTGCCACTGAACTTCCGTGACTTTGGAGGAGAGACTGAGGCTGGCTGACAATCTGTGCAACTCTGCCTCTCTTAAATCTAATTCACATGCAAGTCAACATATCGCCCCATGCTGACACTGATCCTCTTCGAAAACAAGGATGGACAGCAACCGTCTTCTGCTTGTAGCCCTAGATCCCCTCTTCATGACTGGGGGTGATAGGCCCTCATGGAGGAAGGGGCCCAGCTGGGAAGCAAGACTGGCACTTTCCCTTGGGAAGGCAGGGGGCACAGCTCCCCATGTCACCAGGCGCCCCTGGGGGCCAGGCGGGGGTGGAGGGACGAACCCTGGGCCGTGGGAACACTGCGGTTTCCGTCCAGAATTAAAATTAGCCCTGATGTTAAATTTAGCACCAGCCCCAGAATTGAGACTGGGCTCCAGACTTGTCCCTCCCACCTCCAGGCCCTTGGCTCCCCAGGCATAGTTTGAAGAGTCTTGGTCTTGGGAACGGGAGATCCAGGTTCAAATCACGGCTTTGCTACTTACCTCTTTGTTCATGTCCTAAACTTATGCCCTACTTAGAGATTTTCAGTGATGGGCAGCTCACTACCCTGACTGAGGTCATTCTACAAAAAGGTCTTGGGTCCCTTCCAACTCTGGGATACCTATGTGACCTTAAGAAAAGTCTATGAGCTTCTTTTCTCATCTCTAAAATAAGGGGGGCTTGGACTAGATGACCCCAAAGGCCCTTCCCAACTCTGGTATTCTATGACTATGACAGGTGGATGGGATATGCTAGGGGATAAGGAGTCCCCTTGGTCTATGTTTCCCAGGAGCCCTTTCCCACCCTTCAAGGCCTCTTATGCAGAATTTCTCCTATTCAGAAGGGTCTACAAATCCTATCAGTTTCTGGGGCAGCTCTTCTTTCCCAAAATACCCAGACCTACCCTAGCCAACTGGTTCCCAAACTGGCTAAGTCTTGGTGAGGACATGCCCTTTCCTCCCACCCCCACTGCTTCTCTCACGCTACCAAAGGACTCCATTTAGCGACTGCAGTGGCTGGTACTGGTTCTGTTTCCGGATAGATTTAGCTTCCATGGGTGGGAGTTGGGGGGAGAGGAAGTACAAAATATAACAGCCCTCCAACCCAAACATCCTAAGGAATTTTTCCCTATTTTATTGGCTGTGTAATCTTGGGTAAATTACTTCTAGAGACTCAGAAAACTCAATCTGGATGGTGCCTCAAAATCCAGTCCTAGCCTGAGCAGAAATATCCAGACCCATGTCCCCCCCAAATAAACACCCAGCCTTTATCTACCAAGGCAGTCCACTCTATTCAGGCAGTCCTAATTTTAGGACTCTTTTCTCTGACATTAAACAATTGAGCAGAATATTTGCTGTTCAGTCGTGTCTGACTGTGACCCCATTCAGGGTTTTCTTGGCAAAGAGGCTGGCATGGTCTGTCATTTCCTTCCCCAGATCATTTTATAGATGCGAAAACTAAGGCAAACTGAGGGCTGAATGACTTATCCAGGGTCACACAGCTACTAAGTATCTGGGGTCGGATTTGAACTCGGGTCTTCCTGATTCTCTCCATGAGCAGAATATAATTTCTGTCTGTTAAGTTCAACCTTCCAGGGCCAAGGCTAGTTGCCTCTTCACACTTTTCTCTTCTTGCTAGGCATCTTTAGTCCCTTTGACCAGTCACCCTATAACAAGGTCCCTTTGTCTTTCTGATTGTCCCCTTCCCCAACATGCTCGTTTGTCGACGGTCTTCCTAAATGTGGCCCCCAGAGCTGAACGTAGTATTCCAGATGAGGCCTGGCCAGGGTAGAGGACAGCAGAAGAGCCCATTCTGGGCTCTGGGCCTTCCTTATGCAGTTTAGTATGGATACGGCACATACGAGACTCATGTGCAGATGGCCATCTGCCCAAACCTGCAAGCCTTGAGCATGAGAACAGGCCTACTTCACTATTAAAATAAAAGGGTTGGATTCTTTGAGCTTGAGAACCTTTCTCACCTCTCACATTCTGTTCCATGTTCTGAGAGCCTTCTTGAGTGATAACTCTTTGTTCCTTTTTTTTCTGTTAGGGAGGTAGGGGTGTGTGTGTGTGTGTGTGTGTGTGTGTGTGTGTGTGTGTAAGAAACAGGCAGTTTTTGGATGGCCTTGCTAGGCAGATAACAAGGACCTGTGGAAGAATTGGGAGCAGGAGTGGACCCTGGGTAGGTCAGTTTTCCTCCTGGAAATGGGTTTAGACCAACACCTCATACCATATACCACCAAATACGTTCTAAATGGACACACAACCTAAATATAAAAAGTCATATCATTTTTTTAATAGAGGAAAAAAGAAGGAGATGCCTTTCAGTTTTACTCAGGGGACAAAACACGTTGCATATAGTGTATGGTTTGAAAGGTTTTCAGCTCACCCAGTCCTCTCTTTCTCCCTCTGCAGCTTGTGCCCAGTCCACACCATGGGAAGAAAAAAAATACAGATCTCCAGAATTCTAGATCAACGGAACCGTCAGGTACAAAAGTGGAGGGAGGGAAGGAAGGCCTCCTCTGAGGCTGGAGTTCTCAGCCTCCCCATTACCGGGAGGGCTTGCTCACTGTACACTGGCCCTGGGAGGGAGACAGGGAGGGATGCTGAGCAGAAAAGGGAAGTGATTTTCCCAAGACTATGCTGCAAGTTACTAGAGCCCAGGTCTCCTGACTTCTGGGCCAACACCCTGGGCAATGACGGAACCTATACAGCATTTCAAAGAAACCTGTGTCTCAAGGAGACACAAAAACGGCCCTTAGGTGTAGGGCCTTTCTAAGGAGATCCAGGACAACTTACTCAGAAGAAAAAAGAATTGAAGTTTGGAGAAACTGAGTCATTTGTCCATGGTCTCAGAGCAAGTTAATGTCAGGGCCAAGACTAAGACCCAGGGCAAGGTCATGGGGCCTCTGGAGCACAGAGGGAGAGATTAAAGGGCTGGGGGGAGTCAGGGGCAGATGTGAGAGGGTGGTACAACTTTCTTTTTTTCATTTTTCACTTTTTAAAACATTTTTATTTGAAGTTTTAAGTTCCAAATTCTATTCCTTGCTCCCTCCCCACCCTCCTCCCTGAGATGGTAAGCAATCAGATGCAGGATATCCCACATCTGCAATATGTGAAACATTCCCATATTGGTCAATTGTACAATAATACTAGAACAAAAGAAAAAAAAATAGCAAGCTTCAGCCTGCATTCAAACAATATCAGTTCCTTCTCTGGAGGCGGATTGCATGCTTCATCATTATTCTTTTGGGACTGGCTTGGATTATTGTATCACTGAAAATAGCTAAATCATTCACAGCTCTTTATTGAACAATTTTATTGTTACTGCACACAATGTTCTTCTGATTCTGCTCACTTCACTTTGTATCAGTTCACAGAAGTCTTCCCAGGTTTTTCTGAAATCATGCTGTTTGTCATTTCTTATAGCACAATAATATTCCATTACAATCATATACCACAGCTTGTTCAGCCATTCCCCAACTGATGGGCATCTCTTTGATTTCCAGTTCTAAGCCACCACAAAAAGAGCTGCCACAACCTTCTTAGCCTTTTAAGATCCCCTGGTAAAGTCTCTGTGACAAGCCCTTCCTCCCAACCCTGGTAGAGTAAAACCAGTTGTAGAAAGTTAGGGGGACCTTGAGGTTTCCAGATAACTTGGCTCCCATTCCAAAGCCCAGAGGTTCTAAGGAGGGGCCCAGGCATCCAAGCCATGGACCCCATTGAGCAAGTGAAACGAGTCACCCAAGTATGAGCCTGGGGTAGGGGGAGGGATGCTGCACCTTCCCCCTGCCTCCTCTCTCTCCCCTTATCTGTGCCTTATCTATGTCCTTATCTGGGACCCAGGTGACCTTTACCAAAAGGAAGTTCGGGCTAATGAAGAAGGCCTATGAGCTGAGCGTTCTATGCGACTGTGAGATAGCCCTTATCATCTTCAACAGTGCAAACCGACTGTTTCAGTACGCCAGCACAGATATGGACCGGGTGCTGCTCAAGTATACGGAATACAGTGAGCCCCACGAGAGCCGCACTAACATGGACATCCTCGAGGTGACTCAGCGCCTGCCCCTCGGGACCTGGGAGGCAGAAATAGAAGGTGTCTACTGGCCCTTCAAGCCCTGCTGGGCCCCACAGTCCGTGCTCTGAGGGTCCTTTCCATTCTGACTTTCTTTATCCTAAGGAGCTAACATTCTGGGTTGTCGGGTCTCATTCAGTCCCAACATTCTGTGTGCTATGATCCCTCCAAACTGTGACAGTGTGGATGTAGGATTCCTCCCCACTCCAGGTTCAGCTTTGCCTTTGTCTGTTCTAAAGTCCCTCCCGTGATTTTAGGTCTGCAATCTCTCCCAGATCTGACATTCTACATTCTCTGTTCTAAGGTCTCCCAGCTCTGACATTCTGTGTTCTATGTTTAAAAGCCCTCTCTGAGCTCTAGTTCTGTGATTGTTTTGGACTCATCTGGGCTACGTATTATCCATAAGACTATATTATCCATAAGATTATCCCTAAGACAGGTCCTTGGCTGCTGCAGCTTTCTCCCCATCAGACCAGGGATCCTTTCTCAGATTAGGGGCTACCCTAGGACAAGGAGCTGTGTCTTCCCCCTCAGTCCTGAGGCTCCTAGACCCATTTTCTCAATGAGGGACACCGTTTAGGGGGGGAAATGGGATCTAATGAAACCCTGAGCCCAGGAGAACCCCAGACTGGAAGGGGATGAGAGGCAGGAGCTCCCCAGCAGTGGGGAGATATCCATATCCTATTATTTCTTCTCTCCCCAGACACTGAAGCGGAAGGGGCTTGGCCTAGAGAGTCAGGAGCTGGAGCTGGATGAGGGGCTGGTGGAGCCTGGGGAGAAGCTGCGGCGTCTTGGGGGTGATGGGGCTGATATAGCCCTGGTTCGACCCAGGTGTTATGTGAGTGTCTTCTCCCACAGCTGATTCTCCTCTCTCTCTAAACCCTCCTCTTCATTATATCTAGATTTCCTTTCTCTCTACTTCCCACATCTGAGTAAGGAGGAAAAGAACACTGGCATGGAATCTGGAAAATTGTGTTCAAATGTCAGCTTTACCCCCTTACTCACCATGTGACTTTGGGCAAGTCATTCCATACCTTAGAGTTGCAATTTCCTTATCTGTAAAATGGGACTAATACTTCTTACCCTATATCTTAAACTTGATGAGTGATTCCTGCCTCCTCTTTGCCCTGCAGTCAGCAACACCTGCTCTGCCTAGCCCTGACCTGGCATATGGGGCAGTGCCGCCTCCAGGGTCTGGGCCTGAACCATGCGGGCTAGGTGAGGCCTCCCCTGGCCAGGGCCGTCCATCCCCCTTCCGTCCTGCTGCATCCAAGGCTGGTCCCCCATCAGGCCGTTCCCCAGGGCCGATGACCCCAGGTGAGAGTCAAAGGTGGGTGGGCCCCCCAGTAAGGGCAGAGTGGCAGGGCAGGAAGTAGTCACGAGGAGCAGGCAGATTAGGTGATGGGGTTCTTGTGGGGACAGGCCTGGGGTTCTCAGGATTTTCAGGGTGGGAGAATGGAAGGGTAGATAGTGCTTCCTCCTCCTTCCTGTCTTCCTCTCTCCTCTCAGCAGGTCTAGGGCCCCCACTCTTCTCCCCAGGCAACCTTCCTCGGGCACTGGCCAACAAGACCCCTCCCCCTCTATATGTGGCAGCTGAGGGAAGGAGGCCAGACCTGCCTAGTAACCTGACAGGGCCCCGGGCGAGCCTGAGTGCCACGGTGAGTGAGAAATGGGAGCTATGGAAGAATGGGGGCAGGTCAGAATGATAGGAGAAACATGGGTATGTGACAGTCCCACCACCCTTCTTCCTGCAGAGGACTCTCTACGGAAGCCTCCAGAGCCCTAGCCCCATCTCAGCCCCTGGCAATGGCGGTCTCTCCGGTCATGGACTGGGGGCTTTTCCCTTCCTTTCCTCTAGCCAGGCAGGTAAGACCCTCCCTAAACACACACACACACACACACACACACACACACACACACACACACACACACACACACACACACACACACACACACACACACACTCCCTGAGCCCCATTCAGAGGCTGTGCTCCAGCCCTGGGGATTGGGTCATAGAATCATCTACACTTAGCAGTCAATTTATATATTTACTGAACTATAAGTCAAAAAAAGGTTTCACCAGGGGCTTAACCCAAAGCTAAGGGGAGGGGTGGGGGTAGGGAGGGAAGAGTCTAAACCATGCTAAGGAAGGGGGAGAGGGGAATGAATCCCTGCATGCCCTTGGACTCCCAGTGACATGATTAGAGCTTGGATTGGAATCCTTTTTGTCCCAGGCTTACTTTCCTCCTCCTGTCTTCCTTCCATCAGTCCAGAGTCTCCCCCTAGAACACACAGTTGCAGCTGACTTTATCCCCACTCCCTACAGAGTATGGTCATGGAGACCCCTCCCCTCACCCGGGCCTCCTCCAGCCCATGGCCCTGGTCCCCTGGCAGCCCCCAAAGGGGGACAGATCCCCCAGCTCCCAGTCACACCTTAGGTAAGTATCCCAGCCCCCGCAACTCTCCATCGCCCATCTCATCTTCCTACACTTTCCACACCTCATCCTCAGCCCCAGACTAATCTGTCACTCCAAGACCTTTTCACTGTAACCCGAGCTTTACCGGTCTCCACCTACCCCCGGCTTCCCTCTGCAGGGCGCCTGCTGCCCCCTGCCGGGTAGTGCCCTCTGCCCCACGCTCTGTGTCGGGGTGAAAAAGGCTGCTTCCCAAATGTCGGCTCTGGCGCCCCTAGCCTTGCCTAGCTCCCCAGGGTGGGAGAGGGAGGAGAAGATGCACGGACTCCAGATGCTGCGGCCTGCGTGACCCTGGGCGAATCCGACTGGGTGAAGTCTCGGGCCCCTACCAGCCTTAAGTGTCTGGAGAGGCCCCGGGGGCTGGGAGGAGATGCCTGCGGCTCAGGTCTGCCCAGGGACCCGGGCCAGGGCTCACCCACTTCTTTCTCGGCTTCGCAGCGCCCGTCCCGGCTCCGCCCCGGGTCCGGGCGAGGAGGCTCCAGCAGCCCCGGGAGGCTCTCCGCCGGCCCCGGCGCTCAGCATCAAGTCGGAGCGCGTGTCCCCCGGGGCTGCGCCCTCATCGGAGCGCCCACCATCGCGGGACGACTTCACCAAGAGTTACCAGTACCCCACAGTGGGGCTGGCCCGGCCCTGCCAGCCCCTCCGGCGGCTCCACGTGGCGGACAGCTGGCCCAGATAGGGAATGGGCCGGCCCCTCCGCCGTAGGGCGACCGCTTGGCCACCTCTCTGCGTGCCCCTCCACCCTCGGGACTCCTGCCTCTCTGTGCATCGGTCTCTACCCGAAGGGGTGAGAGGGAGAAAACTTGCTTCAGGGGCCCCCAGCCTCCACCCCACGTGGAAGGGCTTAGCTGGTGCTTTGGTCCATTCCAGCACAGTCCTAGGCAAAGAGAAGGGAGAGGGGAAGAATGGGAAGGGCAGGTGGTGAAGGTCGATCGGGGGACCCCTCCGGCGTTTCACTGACTCCCGCAGTCAAAGTTGAGGGCAAGGCTGATTGGAAGCAAGGGGATCCGGAAGTGGAGCTTCGGCTCTGTGGCATCCCGGTTTTCCCCCGGGAATTCAATAGCTTCCAGGGCTAGCTGTCCCCTCCATCCTCACTTTTTGGATGGCCTCTGTTGGTCTTCCACTTGCCGGTGCCCCACCCCTCTTCCTTCCTGGGGCTGATGGAGCTCCCCTCTTGTAACCAATAAAAAAAATGCTTGGGAATAAAAACTGTCCCAGTTCCCTGTTCCCAGGCCTCAGTCTCCTCTGGGAGACCAGATCTCTTGGAGGTGGCCAATTCAGGCATCGAAGAGTAAAGAGCCCCCAGGGCACAGGGATTTCTGGGAGCTGCTCTCTGTGGAGGACCCATTAAACCCCAACCTCCTCTCTCTGGGGTAGAATCCTGACTGCTACACATTAACCAAGACCTTGGTGAAGCTACTTCTCTTTGGGCTTCAATATCCTCTCTAAAATGGGGTTAATGTGGGGGTGGACTGGCTGGCTCCTAAGTGCTCGGATGTTCAAGGCCTCTCAACACGCCCCGCCTCCAGGCCTACCTCTCACTCGCCACTCCGCCCTATATCCTAACTCATCCCAGCCCCCTCAGATCTTCATCTCAGGCCCCAGACCTGCTCCCACTATCGATGACCTTCACCCCCAAGTCCAAGTCAATTCAAGAAACCTTTAAATGTCTGTTTGCAGGGCCCATTGGTGGGAGAGAAATTTAGGGAAGCTCCAACTTTAAATAAGATGGGTTCCCTGGCCTCCCAGAGCTCACAGGCTATTATGGGGTGATTACATACTCCATGAGCCTTCATGACAAGTACAGTGGAGAGGTACAAAACATAGTGCTATGTGAAGTTTGAGGAATCAAGTCTTTACCAATAGAGAGGAATCAGGGAGGGCTTCCAGGAGGAGGCAGCATTTGAGCTAGGACAGATAGAAGAATCAGCAGATTAACAGCACATGCAGGAAGAGCAGGGCATATTTGGGAAATAGAGGGTCATCCGGTTTGACTCACACAGGGAGTTTAAAAATGAGGGCAATGTGAAATAAGATTGGAAATAGAGAGTGACACCAGGTTGGAGAGAGCCTGGATTGCCAAACAGAATAGTCTGAACTTTTCACTCACGAAGCAATAGAGTCCCAGAAGATTTTTTTGAACAGAGCAGTAGCCTGGGCAGATCTATGCCTAAAGATGATTTTGGCAGCAACACAAAGGATGGATTGGGAAGGGAAGGGAGCATGGGGTCAGGAAAATAGGAAAATACCAGAATCGTCTAGCTGGGTGTTAATGAGGGCTTGCTTGAATTAGAACAATACTTCTCAAATGTTTTGTTCTCAGGACTGCTTTGCATTCTTAAACATTATTGAGGACCCCGCCCCCTCAAAGAATTTTTGTTTCTGTGAGTTATAGCAATCAATATTTCCAGTCTTAGAAATGAAGATATCACAGTAGTATTATGAACATAGTTTGGACCTTGTGGACCCCTTGAAAGGGTTTCAGAGTCCCATAGATGTTCCCAGACCGCACTTTGAGAACCCCTGTATTAGGATGGTGGAAGTAGGAATAGCAAAGGGGGGAAAGATACAAGAGAAATTGTGAGCAAAGCTGGAACGAGGGTGGGATCACAAAAGCCTTGTCCAGGACACCTATCTTACAGGGGGCAAATTTAATGCCCCACAAAATCATTTGCCCAAGAAAAAAAGAAGGGGAGAGGAGAGAGATTCCAGGTACCCAGTGGGTTCAATTTGAGATATGGAACAGATAGGGACATTGAGATTCAGTGAAGAGATGCTGATCCTTCATACCAGGTCCTGCCTTGGCAGAAAGAAAGTCCAATTCCCAGGAAGCTTGGGGGTGGTCAGTGGACTGGCAAGCCGTTTCCTCCCATGAACCATCAGGAAAGAGCAAGCACGTCAGAACCAAGGCCTGGGCTGTTTCTGGTAGAAAGCTATGCTCTCCTAAACATCCTTTTCCAGTAGAGGGTATATTTTTCAGAGGCTTTGCAGCACACTCTACTGGGAGAGAAGAGGCATTTCAGGGCCAGAACCCTCCAAGGAGAGCCAACCTGGTCTTTTGTGCCAACTTCCTCACTGGTATCTCCAGTGTCTCCCCTCTAGAGAAAGGCCTCTTAATCTTCTGTGTGTCACAGACACCTCTGGTACTCCACTGAAATCTATGGTTCCCTTCTCAGAATAACATTTATAAATGCAAAAACTTAAATACATAGAATTACAAAGGAAACCAGTTAAATTTAAATACAGTTATCAACATATATATATATATATACATATATATATATTATTCCAAGTTCATGGGCCTCAGGTAAAGATCCCTGCTCTAGAGTCACCATCCCTAAACCCAATCCTGATGGATTCCTTCCCACTTTCCATGGCTCCCCATTATCCGAAGAAAAAAGAACAGCCTTCCCAACTTGGTATCAGAAGCTTTCCTCAGTCTGACCCTAGACTCCCTCTCCAAATTCAACATTCTCCTTCGTGGACCCTATGAAGAATGACTTTGTCCACTGGACAGGTCCTTCATGTTACTGACAGGAAAGATGAAATCAGAAAAAGCGATTGCCCAAAGTCACACAACAAGTTGTCATAACCAGGTCTAGAACTTGGGTCACCTTCTTGTCATGGTGGAAACTGAATCAGAAACAGAAATCAAGAAGAAATGACCAAGGCCTTGCACTTAAGAGAGAAACTAGGGGAACCCAGCACTCATCTCCAAGTAGGTAGCACAGGGGAAAGATCGATGAACACGGAGTCAGGAAGACCCGAGTTCAAATCTAGCCTCAGACACTGACTAGCTGTGTGGCCTTAGGCTAATCACTTAAATCTCCCCAAGCCTCAATTTCTTCATCTGTAAAATGAGAAGGTTGTTTGTTGTTCAGTTGTGTCCAGTTCTTTGTGACCTTGTATGGGGTTTTCTTGGCAGAGATGCTGGAGTGGTTTGCCATTCCCTTCTCCTTCTCATTTTCCAGATGAGGAAATGGAGGCAAAGACGGTTAAGTGACTTGCCCAGGGTCACATAGTGAGTGTCTGAGGCCAGATTTGAACTTAGGGATGTGAGCGTTCCTGACTCCAGGCCAGCACTCTGTGCACTCTTACTACTTACTGGGAGATCAGCGCCACCTAGTGGTCCTGAAAAGTGAAAACCATTCTTGTAACGGGATGTTTGGACTCTGGATCCACCTCATTTCCAATGGGGAGAGGAATGGAGAAAGGACTCCTGGGAGATGGGACGTGCAGAAGGGGAGGCTGGAATGTAGATACAGTCTAAGGTTCATGAAATGTAGGTTACATTCCTTTTGTGAGGCTGAATAGGTCCTGTGGACGGTACCCAAGAAGCTTGGGCACAGTAAAGACCTCGTGATTCAAGAGAGCAGCTTCCACTCTCATGGACCACTATGGACAACACATTTCCCTTAGGGATCTGCTCTTTCTCCCTTCATCTCTTTGTGCCCTGAGAAGCCTGGCTCCCCCACCAGCAGAAGACATTGCATTCCTCTCCAAAATTAAATACACCTCATCTCATGCTCCTTGACACATTCAGCCAAGAGGAGAAGCAGTCACTCACTGTCACTTCCAAACACTCTTAGATTCCATCACTCGGCAAGCTTCCCTCCATTAAGGTTGTCACCATCCAGACAGGTTACTCTATCCTGATGCTGCTGTCAGTTGCCTGCTGTCCAATAGGTTCTTTTCTCTCTGTTCTCCCTTCTGACTCAGTCTTCCTCTTCATCCCAACTTACGTGGAGGCTTAAATATACAGAGGTAATGCCCCCCCCCCCACCAAGCACCTGGCTTCTCAGTTTATCTAACTCCACCACTCCCTGGATCCAAACCTTGACTATGCTCCAGTCACACTCAGTCTCATCCTTAATCTCTCCACCACCCATAGGTGTGCTGCTTCCATGGGTAGGCACTCTAATTCCTTGATCTGGCCATAATTCGTCTTTCCATCCTCTCCTGTGCCTCAATCCTAAACCTCTTCTTCATTTTCACTGTACCCTACAGTCCTTCCATCCCTCAGTATTTCCCCAGGTCATCACCATTGCCCTACCATCCACTGCCTCTTCTGTTCAAGGGCTATTGAATGTGACTGAAAAAAGTCACATTACTGAACCATGAATCATATTATCTAATAGTGGAGACCCCAGTGCTGGGCACATCACTCCCTCCCTAATTGATTCCTATCTCCATTACCCACAGCAATCAGTCCAAACCTTCTCTTCTTTCCTCAAGTCTCCCACAATGCTTCCTTGCCCCCAGTCGCTCAGGAAAGGTCATCATCCCATACTTCCCTGGAAAGATCAAAGCCATTGTCTTTTCTCTCTTACTCTATATCTAAAAACCCCTTCACATCATCCCTTATTTTCTTCTTTTCTGCTCTGATGAAGTGTCCCTTTCCTTAACCAAGGCCAACCCCTCTGTTTGTATACTCCATCCCATCCCCTCCATTTTCTTCCAGCTACTTACCCCTTCGATTATCCCCTCTGTCCCTCTCATTTTTAATCTCCCCCTATCTCCTGTCTCATTCCCTGCTACCTATAAACATGTCCAGGTTTTCCTAATCCTTAAAAAAAATCTCTCCCCTGATCCCAGCCACCCCCTCAAGCTGTTGTTTTCCCTTTCACAGCCAGAGTCCTAGGGAAAAAATTTTCTCTTCAGCTTTCTGCGGTCTGTCTTCCTATCTTGTCACTCACCCACTCTCTGTGGTTACAAAACTGCTAAATCCGATGACTTTTTTCTCATTTCTCATTATTTTTAGTTCCCTGCAGCATTTGATGCTGTTGACAACCCTCTCCCCTTACTGGGGTCTTAGACGTGTTTTTTGGTTCTCCTCTATCTGCCAGACCCCTCCACCCCTGTCTTCTTTTTTTTTTTTTTACAAGCAATTGGGGTTAAGTAACTTGCTCAAGGTTACACGGCCAGTTATTTCTGGGTGTGGTGCTGAGTATCTGAGCCTGGATTTGATCCCCAGGTCATCCCGACTCTGGAGCCGGTGCTCTTACTCACTGAGCCACCTGGCCGCCCCCCAGTCTTATTTTTCTGCTTCGTCATCCATATCCCTCCTTCTAGATGTGGGAGCCTCTCAGGGTTCTGACCTGGGACCTTTAGATTAAAAGGAGAGATTAACTCTACATGCTTTCTTGGTGATTTCATCAACCTTCTCCAGGACTGAATTATTGTTTCTATGTGGATGACTCCTACATGTCTACATCCAACCCTGAGTCTCTCTCCTAAGTTCCATCAGCAATTGACTATTGGACATTTCCTTCTGGGTGTTCTGTAGGCATCTCTAATTTGGCATGTCCAAAATAGAACTGAATATTCTTATTATCTTCTGTCCTAAGCCCACCCATTCTCTACACTTTCCTATTTCTACTAAGGACACCACCATCCTTCCAGTCACCCAAGCTGGAAAACAGAGTCATTCTTAATTCTTCCTTCTCCTTTACCACTTTCCCCACCCTCATATCCAATCACATGCCAAGTTTTGCCAATTCTACTTCCACAATATTTCTTTTCTTTTTTTTTTTTTGAGGTAATTGGGATAAGTGACTTGCCCAGGGTCACACAGCTAGTAAGTGTCTGAGGCCAAACTCAGGACCTCCTTGGCTCTAGGACTGGTGCACAAAATATTTCTCACAGCTTCTTATGACCTAATTTCAGGTCCTCAACATCTCCTACCCAGAATATTGCAATTACTCTTTCTGCCTCAAGTTTTTCCCTTCTCCAACCCATCTTCCACACAGCCTCCAAATTAATATTCTTAAAACTCAAGTCCCAGGGCAGCCAGGTAGCACAGAGAGTAAGAGCACCGGTCCCAGAGTCGGGATGACCTGGGATCGAATCCGGGCTCAGACACTTAGCACCCACCCAGAAACACCTGGCCATGTAACCTTGAGCAAGTTACTTAACCCCAATTGCTTAAAAAAAAACAACCCTCAAGTACCTTCCCTGCTTATGAAAATTTCATGGCTCCCTATTACCCCAGGTTAAAACGCAAACTCTTCTGCCTGACATTTAAAGTGTTTTGCCATTCTATTTAAAATGTTTTATTGATGCTCATTTCCTTTTTTTTATATTACTCTCACCACCCAATAATATTAAGCCACTCCCCCCATGAAGCCCTTTCTTGTAACAATAAATATAATAAAATAAAACAAAGCAACACATTAGCCACATCTGAAAATGTATGTCTCATCTCTCACCCCTAGTCCCTGACCTCTCTGCCAAGATCAGACTTCCGAATTCTTCCACTTTTGTTTTCCTTAAAATTATTGTGGGATTGTTCTGCTCATCCTGCTCTCTATCCATTTGTATAAGGCTTCCTATCACTTACAGCGCAATCATATTCTATTAGACTCATAAGCCACTCATCAGGCACTCCCCAATAGATAGACACCCACTTTCTTTCTGATTCTTTGCTAATACAAAAAGTGTTGCCATGAATATTTTTGCATCTATGAGGCTTACTCCTCTGTCTTTGACCTCCTTGAGTTGTATAGTTAGTGTTGGTAGCTCTGGGTCAAAAGTTTAGTAACTTTTGGAGTATAATTCCAGATTGTTTTTCAGAATAGTTGTAGCAATTCACAACTCCACCAACAATGTACCAGTGTACCTATTTTTCCCATAGCTCCTTCATTATTTACTGTTTTCATTCTTTGTCACCTTCATCAAACTAATAGGCGTGAAATAAGACCTCAGGGTTATTTTAATTTGCCAACCCTTTATTATTAGTGATTTGGAGCATTCTTTTACCTGGTTGTGAATAGCTTACATTTCTTCTTTTGGAAACTGCCTATTCACATCCTTTAACAGCTTATTTATTGGGAAATGTTTGGACTGCCTTTCCAGGCTTCTGCCTCTTACTTGCCTTCCCTCACTACATATCCCGGCCAAATTGGTGTACTTGCTGTTCCCTAGACTCAATATTCCATCTCCTACCTCTATATCTTTGTACAGATTCCCTTGGAATGTACTCTCTCCCCAGTGCCACCTCTAAAAATCCCCAGCTCACCTTAGTGCTCAGCTCTCCTACAGGAAGGCATTCCAGTATGGTATAGAAAGAGATCTGGGTCTGGAGCCAGACGACCTGTCTTGGAATTTCACTTCTGCCACTCCCTGTGTAATCTCAGGCAAATCACTTAATCTTCCCGGGCCTCAGTTTACCCAACTGTAAAACGAGGCCATTGAATTAGATGTCCTGCGTGGTCCCTTTCTGTGTTACTGAAAATCTCGGAACTTCCCTGGCATTCCTCTACATGCAGGCCATCATCTCCAAGTCCTCTCCTGTAGAACCTTGGCCTCTGACCCTGGAACCAACCTGGGCTCAGATTGGTGAGGATCCAGGCTTCCATCATCTTGTACCCTTCACTTTCTAGTTCCCCTTTATGTGTTGGCTTTCCTATTAGAATACAAGTTCCTTGAGAGCAGAAACTGCTTAACACAGTACATGGCACTTAGTAAATGCTTTATACATGAATATCTATTTATCACCCAATTAGTGTTGGCTGGATCCTTAAGTTGTCTTATTATATACTTCCCCTTTTATATTTTGTATTTCTACCAATGTAAGCTCCTTAAGGACTGGGTTTGTTTGTTTTTGTTTGTTTAGTTTTGTTTTGTTTAATTAGTTCTAGAATAGTCTCTTGCTTGATTTTTTAAAAGTAGGTACCTATAAATGAATGTATGTCAGATTGGAATGGATTGGATGAGATTGATGTGGGTATAGGCACTTGTGTATTTGTAATCAGAGAACCTGGGTGTTTGGATAACATTTTACCCTAGTGTCCTTGGGTAGGGAACTTCACCCCTTGGGGTGTTTCCTCCTGTAGGACAGCTTTAATTCCTACAGTTGATTTCCCTGATCCCCCAAGAGAGTTGTAGGGCATTTGAGCCGCTAGATGTCAGTGTTCGTTGCTTTTTTCAGCCTTTCATGTTTGTCCATTTCCCTTAGAGCTGCAGCCCCTTTCATGTACATTCTTCTGCCGCCCACTGCTCCCCGCCCCTCCACTCACCTTTAATCATTCCATCAGCTTTCGTGACTCTGCTGCCTTAAGATTGACAAAATGTTTTCCTTACAATAATTCAGCTTGTGAGAGAATGGGGACTTACAGGTCTCATCCTACAGAGATGTAGTAGAATGTAGTGGATAAGCATGGGGTCAGAAGAACCAAATTCAATTTATCTTCCTCTGAAATTTATCAGCTGTGTGACTTGGAGCAAATCACCCAACATTTCTGAACCTCAGTTTCTTCGTCTGTAAATTAGGGCAATTATACTTGGCGTTCCTCACTTCACCTGGTTATTGTGAAGCTCACATGAAAATCTATGTAATTGCAAGTTATTAGTACAGATGAGAAAACAGGTTCAGAGACATCCACTTTAATTTTTATTAAAAATTATATTCATCTTATTGTTACCTTTTGTTTTTATGTTTTATTTGTTTCAGAATGTGTACCTCTCCCTACCCTGCAAAACTTCCTTTGCAAAAAAAAAAAAAAAAGCACTTTGGCAGAACTAACCATGCTTGACAATGTATGCCATGTTCCACACCCATAGTCACCCACCTCTGCAATGAAGGGAGAAAAGTGCATGGAAAGAGATTCACTTCACACACACATGCATGAATTCTGTCCTACATTCCAAGCACTTAGCTGGGTGCTGAGACCACTCATCAAAATGAAACAAAACAGTCACCACCCTCACCAAAACATAGAATTTTGGAGCTGGAAGAGACCTCATTGGCAATCTAGTCCTACTCATTTCCCAAAAAGGAATTCCCACTATAGTATATAGAATCTCTGAAAAAGACATCAGGTGATGGGGAACTCTTTACCTCCTCCTATTTCCCTTCCACAACATCTGGGAACAGCTCCAGCTGCTGGGAAGTGTTTCCTGATATGCAGCCTCAATCTGTCTCATTGCCACTGCCCTCTTCTCCTCTCTCCTGGCCCCCTCCTTCCCAAGCTATGGTTCTTTCCTCTGGGACCAGATAGAACCTGTCACCTGACATGCCTTTGAATACTTGAAGCTAGCTCTTATGCCCTCCCCATGTCTCAGTCTTCACTTTGGATGAAGCATCCCCAGTTCCTTCAACCAGTCCTTATGCAATTTGAACTCAGAGCTTCTTGAGGTCCCTCAGGAGTTACTGAACTAGAACTGAATGTGCATTCAAAAAGAAGCCACTGGCCCCTGCCTTGGTCTTTTTCTTTCCTTCAGTGGAGGGCTGTGAGTGAGGAGGAAAACCAGAGCTGGGTCCAGGAGGGGTAGCTGGTTGGTGTGTCTCTAAACACATGGCATCTCTTGTGTTTCTTCTGCTTAAGTCTTTCATGCTCTTAGGTGAATATATTCTTGAGATGAAAGTGCCCAGGTAACCATGGAAGTTTGGGAGATCCTTAAGTCCCATCAGAGGCAACTGGAGTTAGAGTGAAGTCCACTGGACAGCAGCTCAGCTGGACTGGGTCAGGCAGGGCACTCTAGCCACCACCCTTTGGTCTCTCCAGAGCTTGCAGAGCCCACAAGGCACTGGCTGGGCACATCGCTGTTTATCTCCGTGCTTGCTGGTCCTGGAGGTGGATCACTCCAAGAACTCTTGTGAATTTTAGAGGATCATAGGGGTCCTGGGATACCCAGGGAAGCAGCCTTTGCAGAGAGAAGCACAGGCGATAGAAGTAACCCCATGAATCAGGAAAAGTCCACAGTACCAGCTCCTCAGTCTCACATGACTGGAAATGGGCTTCTGAAGTTCTAATTGTTGGACTGGAACCAGACAGCTGGTGGTTGAGTATGCTCTGCATAAGCTACAGGGAAGGGCGGTTTATATATTCTCAGGAAAAAACACACAATCTGGCTTAGGAGGCAAGATGGATTGGAGGGAGGAACACTCACTTCAGCGAGCACACACACTCTGAGCCAGATGCTTTCCCCAAGTGGGCTCATGACAACCTCAGACTCCCTTTCTGCCTGGCCTCCACCCATCGTCAGCACCAAGGAGGGATGGGAGGCTCTGAAAACCTGTGTGGAGGGAAGGATGGGGGGGGGGGTGGAAAGGAGTGTCAGTCCTCCCCCACACCAATCTTTAATTAATCGGCATGGAATAGTTAGCATCCAGGCAGCAGCACTCATTAGTGGAAATAAGACCATTCTATACATTTCCTCTTTGTTTCACAGCCAAACTCCACACTTGCTTCCATTTCCTTTCTGCCCACTCACTCCTCAATCTCTTCCTGTCTGGCTTTCTAACCTACCAGTCACTGAAACCACTCTCTCCTGTGTTACCAGGATCTCTTAACTGCTAACATTGACTTTTCTTTCTTTCTTTTTCTTTCTTTCTTTCTTTCTTTCTTTCTTTCTTTCTTTCTTTCTTTCTTTCTTTCTTTCTTTCTTTCTTTCTTTCTTTCTTTCTTTCTTTCTTTCTTTCTTTCTTTCTTTCTTTCTCTTTCTTTCTTTCTTTCTTTCTTTCTTTCTTTCTTTCTTTCTTTCTCTTTCTTTCCCTTCCTTCCTTCCTTCCTTCCTTTCTTTCCTTCCAGGGGGGAAGGTAGGGCAATTGGGGTTAAGTGACTTGCCCAAGGTCACAAGGCTAGTAAGTGTTAAGTGTCTGTTAAGGACCTGAACTCAGCCTCCTGACTCCAACGCCGGTGCTGTATTCATTTTGCCACCTAGTTGCCCCCCTTAGTGCTAGTTCTTTCCCTCTGAGATGATCTCCAATTTACCCTGTACATGCCTTGTTTGCACCTTGTTTTCCCCCTTAGAATGTGAGCTGGAAGGCAGAAACTATTTTTGCCCTTCTTTGAATTCCTAGAGTTCAGCACAGTGCCTGTACATACTAGGTACCTAATAAATGCTTGTTGACTTGATTTGCCTGCTCTTTTGCTGTATAATCATCTGTGTTCTGTTCTCAGTCTGGTTGTCCCCCAAGATTCTGCTCTGGGCCCTCTCTGATTCACCCTTTATGCTCTCTCACAATAATTCCAACAGCTCCCATGGGTTCAATCGTCTCTATGCAGGGGGCAGCTAGGTGGCAAATCAAATAGAGCACTGGCCCTGGAGTCAGGAGGAACTGAGTTCAAATCCAGCCTCAGTCACTTGACACACTAGCTGTGTGACCTTGGGCAAGTTACTTAACCCCAGTTGTGTTGCCTTCCCCTCTCCAAAAAATAAAGCTGTCTCTATGCAGACAAGTCTCAGATCTATATATCCAGATAGTCTCTTCCCTGAGCTATAGCCATACATCTCCAACTGCTAATTGACTATCTCTAACTGGATATATTTTAGTCATCCTAAACTCAACATGTCCAAAATGGAACTCATTATATTTTTATTCTAAGCCCAGCTATCTTCCAAACTTCTATATTTCTGTCAAAGACACCACTATTCTTCCAAACTTTACCTCAGTTCACAACATAGATAATTTCTTCCTCACTCACCACCTCTAATCAACCCTTTGTAGTCTTGTACTTTTACCTCCAGAACATCTCTCGATCCTGTCTCCTTCTTCTCTCCCACATGGTCACCTCTCTAATTCAGACCTTCATCACTTCTCAACTGGATATCGCCTGACTTCTAGTTTCTCTTCTCTCCGATCCATTCTCTACAAAGCTGCCAGAATTAACTTCCTAAAATGTGTGACCTTCAGTTGTTTCCTATTGTCTCTAGGCTCAAATACAAAGTCTTCAGCTCACTGTTCAAAACACTTCAAGACTTGTCCCAAACCCATCATTCTAGGCTTGTTTCACATTATCCCTTTTATGTGTCTTATATTCTAGCCATGCTGGCCTTCTTGTTGTTCCCTGAACCTTAATTCCATCTCTTGACTCTTTACTCCCCCACAGGCTATTTCCTCATGCCCAGAATGCTCTCCCTCCTTAGCCCCACTTCTTAGAATCCCTAACTTCCTTTATGACTTAGTTTAAGTAAAGATCTTTCCCTGATTGCCACAGTTGTTAGTGTTTATCTCTCTTCTCGGTCTATTAAGTAGTTTTCTGCTGCTATTAGATTGCCAACTCCACGAGGGTAGGAACTAAGAGTCCCAGAATCTATCACAGAGCTTTGTATGCAGCAGGAACTTAATAAATACACTTTGGATTAGACTAGATTGGACTGGATGGGAAATTATGAAATGATTTATTGAGGTGAGCTTTTCCATTCTCTTTTGAGCCACTGTCCATAGGTCTTCCTAGGTCTTTATCCCTTCTTCAACTTTTGTCTCTCAAAACAGAGCAAAAACTAAGTTAGGAGTCTACTTGAGTTCATTCCATAAGAGAATCACTTGAAGGGAATTGAAATCCTTGAGAAGAAAAGGCTGAGGGGAGTGGTCAGCCCCCAAATGACAGTTATATTCAAGTACTCTGAAAGCTGTCATGTGGAAGAGGGATCAGATTAATTTTATTTGGATCTGGAGGAGAGAATTTTGAGTTGTGAGGCAGCATGGTACAGTGAATAGAGGAGTGGGCTTGGAATAGGGAAGAACTTAGTTCAAATCTGTCCTCAGACTAGCTGTGTGACCCCAGGTAAATCATTTAATCTTTCTAGTTTCAAGTTTCTTCCTCAGTAAAATGAGGGAGTTAGATTTGACCTCTAATGTGCCTTTTTCTTAGATATTTTGTGTTCAAAGCTAAGGTAGCACCAGGTGTCTAGAGTCAGAAGTCTCAGATTTAAGGGGAAAACTTTGTCATTTATATGACTTTCTGAGTGTGTGTGTCTGTCCCTTATAGTTGTGTGCACGGATATGGGGAAGAGGTGATACAGAACTCCTTGGGTTTAATTGTATTGTGAGTCAACAGCCTTTATCCTTGACCATCATTCTCACCCTTTCATGGGAACCTTGAACTCTGTGCTTGGAACCATCCTGGTTTCTAAGCAATGAGTGTTTGCTTTTGTTTCCCAGAATCTAGCCTCAGTTTTACATTCCAGCTATCTTCCCACCAGACTGCCCTTCCTCCAGTCATCATTTCTGTCTCTCCCCCACAGAAGCCCCACCTCTCAGTTTTCCAGCTCCTCTATAGGTGGTGTTCTTCCCTGCTCAAATGGAAGTTTCCTGAGAGCAGGAGCTGTTATACTTGCTTGTACTTGCATCCCCAGAATTTAGCACAGTCCAGTCACATAGTAAACACTTTCTCTAAATAAAAATTTTATCTACATAATAGTGTGCTATAGCAGCTAAGACATCAAATGTGATCTTAGGCTGCCTTGAGAAAGATGGAGTGTTCAGAAATAAGGAAGTAATCAACCCTCTTCCCTCTGCTTTGTTCACACCAAATCTGGAATACTGGGCAGTTCTGAGGACTGCATTGAGGAAGGATGGTGATAAACTGAAGAATGTTCACAGGAGAGTGACCAGGAGGAGGCAGGACCTCAAGATTTTAATGTATCATCATTATCATCATCATCATCATCATCTAGAGCTTTAAGGTTTGTAAAGAGTTTTACAACCACTTGGTGGGGGGTAAGTGCTATTATTATTCCCATTTTACAGGAGGAAACTGAGGCTGGAAGAGATTAAGTGCATTAATGTCGGTCAATAATTTTTTTTAAAAACACCTACTATGTGCTGGGTACTATGCTAAGCACTGGTGATACAGAAAGAGGCAAAAAAAACAGCATATGGATGTACTGTTAGTGCAGTATGTGCAGAACTATGGGAGGCTTCTTCTCAGTTCCCTTTCCTCTCCATTCCCTAGTTCAGGCCTTCATCATCTCTTCCCTGAACTATTACAGTAGTCTCCTAACTGGTCTCCCTGCCTCCAGTCACTCTCCTGTTAATCCATCAGCTGTCAGATCATGATTTCTTTTTTTTTTAATAAGCAATCGGGGTTAAGTAACTTGCTCAAGGTTACATGGCCAGTTATTTCTGAGTGTGGTGCTGAGTATCTGAGTCTGGGATTCGATCCAGGTCATCCCGACACTGGAGCCGGTGCTCTTACTCGCTGAGCCACCTGGCCGCCCCCAGATCATGATTTCTAAATCTGATCCTGCTATTCCCCTACACAGGAAGTTGCACTGGCTTCCTACTGATGCTAGGATAAAATACAATCCTTTGCTTGGCATTTCGTGCCCTCATAAACTGCTTTCATAGTCCTCTTCCTTTTCATAAATTCTGCTCCAGCAAAACTGACCTGCTCAATCCTCCCCATGCCTGAAGCCTTTCCTGATTCCCACCCCCACAATGCCTTCAGGTTACTTTCTCTTTATCTTATGTGTACTTTGTGCTTGTTTATCTGTAAAAAATAATTATTTCCCCCTCATTAGAATGTGAGAAAGATCGTTTCTTTTTTGTCTTTGGATTTCCATCACCTAGCACAGCACCAGGTGTGTAGCAGGGGCTTTCTTGATTGCTGTGTCCTGTCTTCTGTCATTGATAGAACTTTCCTGTCAACCCTGATATTCCTGTCACTCCCGCCAAAGGCAGCCACTGTTGTCTAGGTCTTAGCCTGGAGGAGCCAGACATTGAGCAATTGTTCCCAGAGCCCAGAAAAGCAGCTCAGACACTGGTTTTGATGCTGGTTGTGACTCCCAAAATTGAACTTGAACTTGAAATAGCTGCTTCTGACCCCAGGGAAGAGGGATGGCCTGTGTGGAAGTACTTCCTCTCTTAAAAAGAAGGATGAAAGTGGGTAGAGAGACAGAGACGGTTAGACACGTGCACATATACACACAGAGAAAGGCAGAGCTGTATGGAGACAGAGATAAAAGTGGGAAAGGGAAGAAAGAAAAGAAAAGAAATAGAGGGCAGCAAGACTAGAAGGAAAGGAGAGAAGGGGAAGGAAACAGAAAATGTCCTGTGTGCTCTCACAATGTCTCAGACTAAGTGTCCTCATTTGTGAGGTGTGGAGGTTAAACGATTTCTGAAGCCCTTTCCAAGTCTCAGTCTTATGAAATAAGGCAAAGAAGACACGGGAATGATCCTTAAAAGGGAATAAAGGAATCTAGCTTCTGGCTACGGTCCTGACTATGCTCAGGGCAGAATGAGTAAGCGTTTCCCGCCATGTAGATGAAAAGGCAGATGGGGCTGTGGGTAGAGAGCTACTTCAAGTGGTGTAGACAAGAGAAGAGTTTTTTAAAAGGAGCTCTGACCATGGTGCTGAACAGGTGGACGGCCCTAGATGGTGGTCACAGACCACAGACGCAAACAAATTAATGGAGCAAATGGAACAAAATTAAAGGTAGAGACCTTCTAGCCACGGTGCTGATCAAGTGAGTGGAGGACTAAAGTCCATGACAATGAAAGGGTGGGGTGTTGAGTATGTGGCTGGCTATGCTGTTGAGTATACAGGATTACAGATTCCGGTTTTCTGGACGTGCTGCTGAAGAAATAGGTAGAATTAGGCAACTCGGTAGAAAACACCTGAGTTTTAATCCTGCCTCAGACATTTAGTGAATTTCTCTGAGTTTCAGTTTCTTCATCTGCAAAATAGGGATAATAATTACATCTTTCTGTTCACAAGGTGGTTATGAGTATGAGGTGTTCAGAGAGTACTAGCACCTCTGGTGTGAGGATGGCTGAGTCTTTTTCAGGGCTGTTCATTCACCTTTGATGTGGCACCTTCACCCAACTCTCAACTGTGACTTTAAGAAGCTGCAGCATTCACAATGGCCACACCCTGGTAAAGCCCTGATGAACAGGCTAAACCTGGTTGAGGGTAACTGAAAGACCTCACACCTGTCAGTGAGTTGGGGGGTGTCTTCCCCAAGCATGTGATGACTTCCCCTGGCAGGATGGGCAAATGAGAACAATCTGTTCCAATGGCCATGAAGACATCTGAAGCAGGCACTGTGGATAGCTTAGAGTTTGGTCAGACATCAAAAACACCAAGGTCATCCACTGCATTCAGGGCCATTACAGCAGTCCTGACTTCTCTTTTGCCACCAGACTGCAATGAATCTGGAAGAGAGAGGGAGGCTGATGACCTTATGCAACTCTGCCTCATTTAAATCCAATTAGCTCAAAAGTCAAGACATCACCTCATCATGTTATTGGTCCTCTTCAAGATGAAGGAAGAACTACAGACAAAACCATTGTCACACTAAGAAAGCCATTCCCCTCTATTTCCCCATCTGTAAAATGGGAATAATAATCTTCATGCTTCCAACACAACATCGATGAGGGTCAATGAGATAATGTATTAAAGCAATAGAGATATGAGTTACTATTCAATCAATCTACAAACTCAAAATTTTAAAAAAATATATTGTGAGTAATCTACAAACTTTTAGTTGCCCACTAGATACCAGATTCATCTTTCTGAGTTCAAATCTGGCCTCAGACACCTACTAGTTGTGTGACCCTGGGCAAGTGTAGCAGCAAGCACCCCAGCGTCCCCAGGGTGGCTGCCAACACAGGTTCTTGGATCTGCTTTGCTAAAGGAAAGGAACTCAAAATGGATTAACAAGCTTACTTTAATCAGTCAAACATATATAGTTTACCTAGTTCAGGGTAAAAAGGTCAGCACCCCGAACTTCAGAGTATACAGACAAAATTATCAAGACAGAGAAACAGCAGGAGGACAGGTTTCCAAACTGTCCAACCATTACATCCATACCAAATTACAGTTACCAGAGAGGGAAACATCAACATCTGGGTTTTTCAAAGCCCAGGGGGCTCTCAGCGGCTTCTCAGAGTCTCATCTGATCAAATCACACAACACTTCTCAAAGTGGGCCCCAAAACAAAGCCTCATATCAGGGTTTATATAGCCTTCTCCTGGGTTAGAGAATGTAACAACTCTCTTGACCCACTGCCTAATCAAAAAGTATCTCCTGAAAAATAAGCCTCCCACCACAGGCTCCAGGTGCACTTAAGCCTAGGGGCAGGGAAGATCTTAAAAATTTACATTCCCATTAGAGCAAGTCACTTCACCCTGTTTGCCTTCCGTTTCCTCATCTGTAAAATGAGCTGAAGAAAAAAAATGGCAAACTGGTATCTTTGCTAAGAAAGACCCAAATGGGGTCACAAAGAGTTGGACATGGCTGAAAAATGACTCAATAGAAACAAAAATGCCAGGTACTGTTCTAGGCGCTGGAGATACACAGACAAAATAGAAACAGTCTTTGCCCTCAAAAAGCTTACATTCTACCTACAACCAGGTTCCACTCAAATGGGGTAAGGGAGGGGCAGTCTGGTGCTGCATATGGAGATGTGACTTCTGATCAGAGAGAATGCTGAATTTTGTCCTTTGTACCTGCATGAGGAATTTACTGAGCTGATTCTAGTGTGTCTTGGGGAAAATGCTTGAGGATGCTCCAGGAAATAAAGAGATTGATTTTGGAATACCAGACATGCATTGGAAAACAGTTCCCTCATGCCTCTGAACTTACTTGAAATTCTAGAGATGCTATGATGGACATCTTCTGAGTGAGAACATTCATTCTCTTTCCTGATCTGAACTGAGATCTCTTTTCACTGCCAGCTGAAGAGCTCATTTACATTCGTGTATTCTTTAGCATAATCTAATGTGCATAACTTCTCCAGTTTCTGTTTGCTCGAATAAATGGGTTTCTATGCTATCTGCTATTTGCGATGATCTTTTGTGTAATCAGTATCTGGCAAAAAGGAGCTGAGCTGGTGAAAGTAAGCTAAGGGCTACATTCCCTCTTAAGAGTGACTACAAATAGTGACTTTTTGGTTCTGAACTTCATACCCCTGGACTAGTAAAGTATCTGAGGTGTGGTAGATAGTAACAACAACAATAATAGCTAATGTAATAATAACACTTACTATGTGCCAAGCATTGTGCTAAGTGCTTTATAAATATTATCTTATCTGACCCTCACAACACCCCTGGGAGCTAGGAACTATTTTTATATTCATTTTACAGATGAAGAAACTGAGGCAAACAGAAGTTAAGTGATTTGCCCAGGACCGTGGAGCTAATAAGTGTCTGGGATTAGATTTGAACTCATGTCTTCCTGACTCTGGGGCCAGCAGGTTATCTACTACATCACCCAACTGCCCCTGAGAGATACAAGTAGATAGCTACAGTTCTAACTCAATCTCCCTTTTTGGAGTCTGGGGCACTAGCCCTGGTGGGGGAGCTCTTGGGACTTACCTGACCCTTCTTCTCCCGCTAGCTTGCTGGCGACTCAAGTTTGCTTCTCCTCCTTTCTTCAGAAGGAAGTCAGCTCTCAGATCACATCTATCTATAAGATACATGAGCCTCAGCTATACATTTAGACAATGCATGTAAATGTATCTCATCTGTATATAATACATAATATGTATGTAATTGC